>NW_027473323.1:2745798-3091596 GCF_050947335.1 Megachile rotundata | reverse complement strand
GTTAGATTGATAATAGTGAGTGTAATAAGTATAGTAAATGTCGTGCTATCGATTATATTTCCACAATATGGTTAATAATATGAGTTAGATTGATAATAGTGAGTGTAATAAGTATCGTGATTGTCGTTCTGTCGATCATATAGGCATAATATGGCTAATAATATGAGTTAGATTGATAATAATAAGAGTAGTGAGTTTAGTAATTGTCGTTCTATCGATCATATAACCATAATATGGCTAATAATATGAGTTAGATTGATAATAATAAGAATAATGAGTATAGTAATTGTAGTTCTATCGATCATATCTGCATAATATGGCTAATAATATGAGTTAGATTGATAATAATAAGAGTAATGAGTATAGTAATTCTCGTTCTATCGATCATATAAGCATAATATGGCTAATAATATGAGTTAGATTGATAATAATAAGAGTAATAAGTATAGTAAATGTCGTGCTATCGATCATATCTGCATAATATGGTTAATAATATGAGTTAGATTGATACTGATAAGAGTAGTAAGTATAGTAATTGTCGTTCTATCGATCATATAAGCATAATATGGCTAATAATATGAGTTAGATTGATAATAATAAGAATAATGAGTATAGTAATTGTAGTTCTATCGATCATATGTGCATAATATGGTTAATAATATGAGTTAGATTCATAATAATAAGAGTAATAAGTATAGTAATTGTAGTTCTATTGATCATATCTGCATAATATGGTTAATAATTTAGTTAGATTGATAATAGTGAGTGTAATAAGTATAGTAAATGTCGTGCTATCGATTATATTTCCACAATATGGTTAATAATATGAGTTAGATTGATAATAGTGAGTGTAATAAGTATCGTAATTGTCGTTCTGTCGATCATATAGGCATGATATCGCTAATAATATGAGATAGATTGATAATAATAAGAGTAGTGAGTTTAGTAATTGTCGTTCTATCGATCATATAACCATAATATGGCCAATAATATGAGTTAGATTGATAATAATAAGAATAATGAGTATAGTAATTGTAGTTCTATCGATCATATCTGCATAATATGGCTAATAATATGAGTTAGATTGATAATAATAAGAGTAATGAGTATAGTAATTCTCGTTCTATCGATCATATAAGCATAATATGGCTAATAATATGAGTTAGATTGATAATAATAAGAGTAATAAGTATAGTAAACGTCGTGCTATCGATCATATCTGCATAATATGGTTAATAATATGAGTTAGATTGATACTGATAAGAGTAGTAAGTATAGTAATTGCCGTTCTATCGATCATATAAGCATAATATGGCTAATAATTAGAGTTAGATTGATAATAGTAAGTGTAATAAGTATAGTAATTGTCGTTCTGTCGATCATATAAGCATAATATGGCTAATAATATGAGTTAGATTTATAATAATAAGAGTAGTGAGTATAGTAATTGTCGTTCTATCGATCATATAAGCATAATATGGCTAATAATATGAGTTAGATTGATAATAATAAGAGTAATAAGTATAGTAATTCTCGTTCTATCGATCATATAAGCATAATATGGCTAATAATATGAGTTAGATTGATAATAATAAGAGTAATAAGTATAGTAAATGTCGTGCTATCGATCATATCTGCATAATATGGTTATTAATATGAGTTAGATTGATAATAATAAGAGTAATACGTATAGTAGTTGTCGTTCTATCGATCATATCTGCATAATATGGTTAATAATATGAGTTAGATTGATAATAATAAGAGTAATGAGTATAGTATTTGTCGTTCTATCGATCATTTAAGCATAATATGGCTAATAATATGAGTTAGATTGATAATAATAAGAGTAATGATTATAGTAATTGTAGTTCTATCGATCATATAAGCATAATATGGCTAATAATCTGAGTTGGATTGATAATAATAAGAATAATGAGTATAGTAATTGTGGTTCTATCGATCATATAAGCATAATATGGCTAATAATATGAGTTAGATTGATAATAATAAGAATAATGAGTATAGTAATTGTAGTTCTATCGATCGTATCTGCATAATATGGCTAATAATATGAGTTAGATTGATAATAATAAGAGTAATGAGTATAGTAATTCTTGTTCTATCGATCATATAAGCATAATATGGCTAATAATATGAGTTAGATTGATAATAGTGAGTGTAATAAGTATAGTAATTGTGGTTCTATCGATCATATAACCATAATATGGCTAATAATATGAGTTAGATTGATAATAATAAGAGTAATAAGTATAGTAAATGTCGTGCTATCGGTCATATCTGCAGAATATGGTTAATAATATGAGTTAGATTGATAATAGTGAGTGTAATACGTATAGTAATTGACCTCCTATCGATCATATAAGCATAATATGGCTAATAATCTGAGTTGGATTGATAATAATAAGAATAATGAGTATAGTAATTGTGGTTCTATCGATCATATAAGCATAATATGGCTAATAATATGAGTTAGATTGATAATAATAAGAGTAAAAAGTATAGTAATTGTCGTTCTATCGATCATATAAGCATAATATGGCTAATAATATGAGTTACATTGATAATACTAAGAGTAGTGAGTATACTAATTCTCGTTCTATCGATCATATAAGCATAATATGGCTAATAATATGAGTTAGATTGATAATAATAAGAGTAATAAGTATAGTAAATATCGTGCTATCGATCATATCTGCATAATATGGTTAATAATATGAGTTAGATTGATAATAGTGAGTGTAATAAGTATCGTAATTGTCGTTCTGTCGATCATATAGGCATAATATGGCTAATAATATGAGTTAGATTGATAATAATAAGAGTAGTGAGTTTCGTAATTGTCGTTCTATCGATCATATAAGCATAATATGGCTAATAATATGAGTTAGATTGATAATAATAAGAATAATGAGTATAGTAATTGTAGTTCTATCGATCATATCTGCATAATATGGCTAATAATATGAGTTAGATTGATAATAGTGAGTGTAATACGTATAGTAATTGACCTCCTATCGATCATATAAGCATAATATGGCTAATAATCTGAGTTGGATTGATAATAATAAGAATAATGAGTATAGTAATTGTGGTTCTATCGATCATATAAGCATAATATGGCTAATAATATGAGTTAGATTGATAATAATAAGAGTAAAAAGTATAGTAATTGTCGTTCTATCGATCATATAAGCATAATATGGCTAATAATATGAGTTAGATTGATAATACTAAGAGTAGTGAGTATAGTAATTCTCGTTCTATTGATCATATAAGCATAATATGGCTAATAATATGAGTTAGATTGATAATAATAAGAATAATGAGTATAGTAATTGTAGTTCTATCGATCATATCTGCATAATATGGTTAATAAAATGAGTTAGATTCATAATAATAAGAGTAATAAGTATAGTAATTGTCGTTCTATCGATCATTTAAGCATAATATGGCTAATAATATGAGTTAGGTTGATAAAAATAAGAATAATAAGTATAGTAATTGTCGTTCTGTCGATCACATAAGCATAATATGGCTAATAATATGAGCTAGGTTGATAATAGTAAGAGTAATAAGTATAGTGATTGTCGTTCTATCGATCAAATTTGCATAATATGGTTAATAATATGAGTTAGATTGATAACAGTGAGTGTAATAAGTATAGCAATTGTCGTTATATCGATCATATCTGCATAATATGGTTAATAATTTGAGTTAGATTGATAATAGTGAGTGTAATAAGTATAGTAAATGTCGTGCTATCGATTATATTTCCACAATATGGTTAATAATATGAGTTAGATTGATAATAGTGAGTGTAATAAGTATCGTGATTGTCGTTCTGTCGATCATATAGGCATAATATGGCTAATAATATGAGTTAGATTGATAATAATAAGAGTAGTGAGTTTAGTAATTGTCGTTCTATCGATCATATAACCATAATATGGCTAATAATATGAGTTAGATTGATAATAATAAGAATAATGAGTATAGTAATTGTAGTTCTATCGATCATATCTGCATAATATGGCTAATAATATGAGTTAGATTGATAATAATAAGAGTAATGAGTATAGTAATTCTCGTTCTATCGATCATATAAGCATAATATGGCTAATAATATGAGTTAGATTGATAATAATAAGAGTAATAAGTATAGTAAATGTCGTGCTATCGATCATATCTGCATAATATGGTTAATAATATGAGTTAGATTGATACTGATAAGAGTAGTAAGTATAGTAATTGTCGTTCTATCGATCATATAAGCATAATATGGCTAATAATATGAGTTAGATTGATAATAATAAGAATAATGAGTATAGTAATTGTAGTTCTATCGATCATATGTGCATAATATGGTTAATAATATGAGTTAGATTCATAATAATAAGAGTAATAAGTATAGTAATTGTAGTTCTATTGATCATATCTGCATAATATGGTTAATAATTTAGTTAGATTGATAATAGTGAGTGTAATAAGTATAGTAAATGTCGTGCTATCGATTATATTTCCACAATATGGTTAATAATATGAGTTAGATTGATAATAGTGAGTGTAATAAGTATCGTAATTGTCGTTCTGTCGATCATATAGGCATGATATCGCTAATAATATGAGATAGATTGATAATAATAAGAGTAGTGAGTTTAGTAATTGTCGTTCTATCGATCATATAACCATAATATGGCCAATAATATGAGTTAGATTGATAATAATAAGAATAATGAGTATAGTAATTGTAGTTCTATCGATCATATCTGCATAATATGGCTAATAATATGAGTTAGATTGATAATAATAAGAGTAATGAGTATAGTAATTCTCGTTCTATCGATCATATAAGCATAATATGGCTAATAATATGAGTTAGATTGATAATAATAAGAGTAATAAGTATAGTAAACGTCGTGCTATCGATCATATCTGCATAATATGGTTAATAATATGAGTTAGATTGATACTGATAAGAGTAGTAAGTATAGTAATTGTCGTTCTATCGATCATATAAGCATAATATGGCTAATAATTAGAGTTAGATTGATAATAGTAAGTGTAATAAGTATAGTAATTGTCGTTCTGTCGATCATATAAGCATAATATGGCTAATAATATGAGTTAGATTTATAATAATAAGAGTAGTGAGTATAGTAATTGTCGTTCTATCGATCATATAAGCATAATATGGCTAATAATATGAGTTAGATTGATAATAATAAGAGTAATAAGTATAGTAATTCTCGTTCTATCGATCATATAAGCATAATATGGCTAATAATATGAGTTAGATTGATAATAATAAGAGTAATAAGTATAGTAAATGTCGTGCTATCGATCATATCTGCATAATATGGTTATTAATATGAGTTAGATTGATAATAATAAGAGTAATACGTATAGTAGTTGTCGTTCTATCGATCATATCTGCATAATATGGTTAATAATATGAGTTAGATTGATAATAATAAGAGTAATGAGTATAGTATTTGTCGTTCTATCGATCATTTAAGCATAATATGGCTAATAATATGAGTTAGATTGATAATAATAAGAGTAATGATTATAGTAATTGTAGTTCTATCGATCATATAAGCATAATATGGCTAATAATCTGAGTTGGATTGATAATAATAAGAATAATGAGTATAGTAATTGTGGTTCTATCGATCATATAAGCATAATATGGCTAATAATATGAGTTAGATTGATAATAATAAGAATAATGAGTATAGTAATTGTAGTTCTATCGATCGTATCTGCATAATATGGCTAATAATATGAGTTAGATTGATAATAATAAGAGTAATGAGTATAGTAATTCTTGTTCTATCGATCATATAAGCATAATATGGCTAATAATATGAGTTAGATTGATAATAGTGAGTGTAATAAGTATAGTAATTGTGGTTCTATCGATCATATAACCATAATATGGCTAATAATATGAGTTAGATTGATAATAATAAGAGTAATAAGTATAGTAAATGTCGTGCTATCGATCATATCTGCAGAATATGGTTAATAATATGAGTTAGATTGATAATAGTGAGTGTAATACGTATAGTAATTGACCTCCTATCGATCATATAAGCATAATATGGCTAATAATCTGAGTTGGATTGATAATAATAAGAATAATGAGTATAGTAATTGTGGTTCTATCGATCATATAAGCATAATATGGCTAATAATATGAGTTAGATTGATAATAATAAGAGTAAAAAGTATAGTAATTGTCGTTCTATCGATCATATAAGCATAATATGGCTAATAATATGAGTTACATTGATAATACTAAGAGTAGTGAGTATACTAATTCTCGTTCTATCGATCATATAAGCATAATATGGCTAATAATATGAGTTAGATTGATAATAATAAGAGTAATAAGTATAGTAAATATCGTGCTATCGATCATATCTGCATAATATGGTTAATAATATGAGTTAGATTGATAATAGTGAGTGCAATAAGTATAGTAATTGTGGTTCTATCGATCATATAACCATAATATGGCTAATAATATGAGTTAGATTGATAATAATAAGAGTAATAAGTATAGTAAATGTCGTGCTATCGATCATATCTGCAGAATATGGTTAATAATATGAGTTAGATTGATAATAGTGAGTGTAATAAGTATCGTAATTGTCGTTCTGTCGATCATATAGGCATAATATGGCTAATAATATGAGTTAGATTGATAATAATAAGAGTAGTGAGTTTCGTAATTGTCGTTCTATCGATCATATAAGCATAATATGGCTAATAATATGAGTTAGATTGATAATAATAAGAATAATGAGTATAGTAATTGTAGTTCTATCGATCATATCTGCATAATATGGCTAATAATATGAGTTAGATTGATAATAATAAGAGTAATGAGTATAGTAATTCTCGTTCTATCGATCATATAAGCATAATATGGCTAATAATATGAGTTAGATTGATAATAATAAGAGTAATAAGTATAGCAAAATGTCGTGCTATCGATCATATCTGCATAATATGGTTAATAATATTAGTTAGATTGATAATAGTGAGTGTAATAAGTATAGTAATTGTGGTTCTATCGATCATATAACCATAATATGGCTAATAATATGAGTTAGATTGATAATAATAAGAGTAATAAGTATAGTAATTCTAGTTCTATCGATCATATCTGCATCATATGGTTAATAAAATGAGTTAGATTCATAATAATAAGAGTAATAAGTATAGTAATTGTCGTTCTATCGATCATTTAAGCATAATATGGCTAATAATATGAGTTAGGTTGATAAAAATAAGAATAATAAGTATAGTAATTGTCGTTCTGTCGATCACATAAGCATAATATGGCTAATAATATGAGCTAGGTTGATAATAATAAGAGTTATAAGTATAGTGATTGTCGCTCTATCGATCAAATTTGCATAATATGGTTAATAATATGAGTTAGATTGATAACAGTGAGTGTAATAAGTATAGCAATTGTCGTTATATCGATCATATCTGCATAATATGGTTAATAATTTGAGTTAGATTGATAATAGTGAGTGTAATAAGTATAGTAAATGTCGTGCTATCGATTATATTTCCACAATATGGTTAATAATATGAGTTAGATTGATAATAGTGAGTGTAATAAGTATCGTAATTGTCGTTCTGTCGATCATATAGGCATAATATGGCTAATAATATGAGTTAGATTGATAATAATAAGAGTAGTGAGTTTAGTAATTGTCGTTCTATCGACCATATAAGCATAATATGGCTAATAATATGAGTTAGGTTGATAATAGTAAGTGTAATAAGTATAGTAATTGTCGTTCTGTCGATCATATAAGCATAATATGGCTAATAATATGAGTTAGATTGATAATAATAAGAGTAGTAAGTATAGTAATTGTCGTTCTATCGATCATATAAGCATAATATGGCTAATAATATGAGTTAGATTAATAATAATAAGAGTAATAAGTATAGTAAATGTCGTGCTATCGATCATATCTGCATAATATGGTTAATAATATGAGTTAGATTGATAATAGTGAGTGTAATAAGTATAGTAATTGACCTCCTATCGATCGTATTAGCATAATATGGTTAATAATATGAGTTAGATTGATAATAGTAAGAGTAATGTGTATAGTAATTGTCGTTCTGTCGATCATATGAGCATAATATGGCTAATAATATGAGTTAGATTGATAATAATAAGAATAATGAGTATAGTAATTGTGGTTCTATCGATCATATAAGCATAATATGGCTAATAATATGAGTTAGATTGATAATAATAAGAGTAAAAAGTATAGTAATTGTCGTTCTATCGATCATATAAGCATAATATGGCTAATAATATGAGTTACATTGATAATACTAAGAGTAGTGAGTATACTAATTCTCGTTCTATCGATCATATAAGCATAATATGGCTAATAATATGAGTTAGATTGATAATAATAAGAGTAATAAGTATAGTAAATATCGTGCTATCGATCATATCTGCATAATATGGTTAATAATATGAGTTAGATTGATAATAGTGAGTGCAATAAGTATAGTAATTGTGGTTCTATCGATCATATAACCATAATATGGCTAATAATATGAGTTAGATTGATAATAATAAGAGTAATAAGTATAGTAAATGTCGTGCTATCGATCATATCTGCAGAATATGGTTAATAATATGAGTTAGATTGATAATAGTGAGTGTAATAAGTATCGTAATTGTCGTTCTGTCGATCATATAGGCATAATATGGCTAATAATATGAGTTAGATTGATAATAATAAGAGTAGTGAGTTTCGTAATTGTCGTTCTATCGATCATATAAGCATAATATGGCTAATAATATGAGTTAGATTGATAATAATAAGAATAATGAGTATAGTAATTGTAGTTCTATCGATCATATCTGCATAATATGGCTAATAATATGAGTTAGATTGATAATAATAAGAGTAATGAGTATAGTAATTCTCGTTCTATCGATCATATAAGCATAATATGGCTAATAATATGAGTTAGATTGATAATAATAAGAGTAATAAGTATAGCAAAATGTCGTGCTATCGATCATATCTGCATAATATGGTTAATAATTTGAGTTGGATTAATAATAATAAGAGTAATAAGTATAGTAATTGTCGTTCTATCGACCATGGAAGCATAATATGGCTGATAATATAAGTTAGATTGATAATAATAAGAGTAATAAGTATAGTAATTGTCGTTCTACTGATCATATAAGCATAATATGGCCAATAATATATTTTAGATTGATAATAATAAGAGTAATATGCATAGTAATTGTCGTTCTATCGATCATATGTGCATAAGATGGTTAATAATATGAGTTGGATTGATAATAATAAGAGTAATAAGTATAGTAATTGTCGTTCTATCGACCATGGAAGCATAATATAGCTAATAATATAACTTAGGTTGATAATAATAATAGTAATAAGTATAGTAATTGTCGTTCTACCGATCATATAAGAATGATATGGCCAATAAAATAAGTTAGATTGATAATAAGAAGAGTAATATGTATAGTAATTGTCGTTCTATCGATCATATCTGCATAAGATGGTTAATCATATGAGTTGGATTGATAATAATAAGAGTAATATGTATAGTCATTGTGGTTCTATCGATCATAGAAGCATAATATGGCTAATAATATGAGTTAGATTGATAATAATAAGAGTAATAAGTATAGCAATTTTCGTCCTATCGATCATAGAAGCATAATATGGCTAATAATATGAGTTAGATCGATAATAATAAGAGTAATAAGTATAGTCATTGTCGTTCTATCGATCATAGAAGCATAGTATGGTTAATAATATGAGTTGGATTGATAATAATAAAAGTAATAAGTATAGTAATTGTCGTTCTATCGATCATATATTCATAATATGGTTAATAATATGAGTTGCATTGATAATAATAAGAGTAATAAGTCCAGTAATTGTCGTTCTATCGACAATGGACTTATAATATATCTAATAATATAACTTAGGTTGATAATAATAATAGTAATAAGTATAGTAATTGTCGGCATACCGATCATATAAGCATAATATGGCCAATAAAATAAGTTAGATTGATAATAATAAGACTAATAAGTATAGTAATTGTCGTTCTATCGATCATAGATGCATAATATGGCTAATAATATGAGTTAGATCGATAATAATAAGAGTAATAGGTATAGTAATTCTCGTTCTATCGACCATATAAGTATAATATGGCTAATAATATGAGTAAGATTGATAATAAGAAGAGTAATATGTAGAGTAATTGTGGTTCTATCGATCATATCTGCATAATATGGTTAATAATATGAGTTGGATTGATAATAATAGGAGTAATAAGTATAGTAATTGTCGTCCTATCGGTCATAGAAGCATAATATGGCTAATAATATGAGTTAGATCGATTATAATAAGAGTAATAAGTATAGTAATTGTCGTTCTATCGATCATATCTGCATAATATGGTTAATAATCTGATTTGGATTGATAATAATAAGGGTAATATGTATAGTAATTTTCGGTCCATCTATCATATAAGCATAATATGACTAATAATATGAGTTAGATTGATAATACTAAGAGTAATAAGTACAGCAATTGACGTTCTATCGATCATATAAGCATAATATGGCTAATAATATGAGTTAGATTGATAACAAGGAGAATAATATGTATAGTAATTGTCGTTCTATCAATCATAGAAGCATAATGTGGTTAATAATGTGAGTTAGATTGATCATAATAAGAGTAATAAGTGTAGTAATTATCTTCCTATTGATCATGATTGTGACTGTATGATTGTGATTGTATGATTGTGGTCGTATGACTGTGATTAAATGATTGTGATTGTATGATTGTGATTGTATGATTGTGATAGTATGTTTGTTATAGCATGATTGCGATTGCAGGATTATGCTTGTATGATTGTAATTGTATGATTGTGATTGTATGATTGTGATTATATGACTGTGATTGTATGATAGTGATTGAATGATTGCGACTGTATGATTGCGATTGTATGATTGCGATTTTATGATTGTGATCGTACGATTGTGATTGTATGATTGTGATTGTATGCTTGTGATTGTATGATTGCGATTGTATGATTGTGATTGTATGATTGTGATTGTATGAGTGTGATTGTATGATTGTGACTGTATGAGTGTGATTGTATGATTGTGATAGTATGATTGTGATTGTATGATTGTGATTGTATCAATGTTTTTAGGAGATTGTATTTATATGATTGCGATTGTATGATCGTGATTGTATGATTGTGATTGTATGATTGTGATTGTATGATTGTGATTGTATGATTGTGACTGTACGATTGTGATTGTATGATTGCGACTGGATGATTGCGATTGTATGATTGTGATTGCATGACTGCTTTTGAATGTTTGTGATTGTATTATTGTGATTGTATGATTGTGATTGTATGACTGTGATTGTATGATTGTGATTTTATGATTGTGACTGTATGACTGTGATTGTATAATTGTGGTCGCATGACTGTGATTGTATGATTGTGATTGTATGATAGTGATTGTATGATTGGGATAGTATGATTGTGATTGTATGATTGTGATTGTATCAATGTTTTTAGGAGATTGTATTTATATGATTGCGATTGTATGATCGTGATTGTATGATTGTGATTGTATGATTGTGATTGTATGATTGTGATTGTATGAATGTGATTGTATGTTTGTGATTGTAAGATTGTGATTGTATGATTGTAATTGTATGACTGTGGTAGTATGACTGTGATTGTATGATTGTGATTGTATGATTGTGACTGTATTATTGTGATTGTATGATTGTGATTGTATCAATGTTTTTGGGAGATTGTATTTATATGATTGCGATTGTATGATTGTGATTGAATGATTGTGATTGTATGATTGTGATTGTATGAGTGTGATTGTATGATTGCAAATGTATGATTGTGATTGTGTGATTGTGGTCGTATGACTGTGATTGTATGATTGTGATTGTATGATTATGATTGTATGAGTGTGATTGTATGATTGTGACTGTATGAGTGTGATTGTATGATTGTGATAGTATGATTGTGATTGTATGATTGTGATTGTATCAATGTTTTTAGGAGATTGTATTTATATGATTGCGATTGTATGATCGTGATTGTATGATTGTGATTGTATGATTGTGATTGTATGATTGTGATTGTATGATTGTGACTGTATGATTGTGATTGTATGATTGCGACTGGATGATTGCGATTGTATGATTGTGATTGCATGACTGCTTTTGAATGTTTGTGATTGTATTATTGTGATTGTATGATTGTGATTGTATGACTGTGATTGTATGATTGTGATTTTATGATTGTGACTGTATGACTGTGATTGTATAATTGTGGTCGCATGACTGTGATTGTATGATTGTGATTGTATGATAGTGATTGTATGATTGGGATAGTATGATTGTGTTTGGGAGATTGTATTTATATGATTGCGATTGTATGATTGTGAATGAATGATTGTGATTGTATGATTGTAATTGTATGATTGTGATTGTATGATTGTGATTGTATGATTGTGATTGTATGATTGTGATTGTATGATTGTGATTGTATGATTGTGATTGTATGATTGTGACAGTATGATTGCGATTTTATGATTGTGATTCTATGGTTGTGATTGCATGATTATGATTGTATGATTGTGATTGTATGATTCTGATTACATGATTGTGATTATAATTGTGATTTTATGATTGTAATTGTATGACTGTGGTAGTATGATTGTGATTGTATGATTGTGATTGTATGATTGTGACTGTATTATTGCGATTGTATGATTGTGATTGAATGATTGTGATTGTATGATCGTGATTGTGTGATTGTGATTCTGAGATTGTAATTGTATGGTTGTGATCGTATGACAGTGATTGTATGATCGTGATTGTATGATTGTGATTGTATCAATGTTTTTTGGAGATTGTATTTATATGATTGCGATTGTATGATTGTGATTGTATGATTGGGATTGTATGATTGTGATTGTATGATTGTGATTGTATGAGTGTGATTGTATGATTGTGACTATATGAGTGTGATTGTATGATTGTGATTGTATGATTGTGATTGTATGATTGTGATTGTATCAATGTTTTTTGGAGATTGTATTTATATGATTGCGATTGTATGATTGTTATTGTATGATTGTGATTGTATGTTTGTGATTGTATTATTGTGATTGTATGGTTGTGATTGTATGCTTGTGATTGCATGATTGTGATTGTATGATTGCGATTGTATGATTGTGATTGTATGATTGTGATTGTATGATTGCGACCGTATGATTGCGATTGTATGATTGTGATTGTATTGTTGTGAATGTATGATTGTGATTGTACGATTGTGATTGTATGACTGTGATTGTATGATTGTGGTCGTATGACTGTGATTATATGATTGTGATTGTATGATTGTGATTGTATGATTGTGATTGTAGGATTGTGACTGTATTATTGTGATTGTATGATTGTGATTGTATCAGTGTTTTTGGGAGATTGTATTTATATGATTGCGATTGTATGATTGTGAATGAATGATTGTGATTGTATGATTGTGATTGTATGATTGTGATTGTATGAGTGCGATTGTATGATTGCGATTTTATGATTGTGATTGTATGATTGTTGTTGTATGAATGCCATTGTATGATTGTGATTGTATGATTGTGATTGTAGGATTGTGACAGTATGTTTGTGATTGTATGAATGTGATTGCATGATTGTGATTGTAATTGTGATTGTATGATTGTAATTGTATGACTGTGGTAGTATGACTGTGATTGTATGATAGTGATTGTATGATTGCGACTGTATGATTGGGATTGTATGATTGAGACTGTAGGATTGTGATTGTATGATCGTGATTGTGTGATTGTGATTCTGAGATTGTAATTGTATGGTTGTGATCGTATGACAGTGATTGTATGATTGTGATTGTATGATTGTGATTGTAGGACTGTGACAGTATGTCTGTGATTGTATGATTGTGATTGTATGATTGTGATTGTAGGATTGTGATTGTATGATCGTGATTGTGTGATTGTGATTCTGAGATTGTAATTGTATGGTTGTGATCGTATGACAGTGATTGTATGATTGTGATTGTATGATTGTGATTGTATGATTGTGATTGTATGATTGTGATTGTATGATTGTGATTGTATGATTGTGATTGTATGATTGTGATTGTATGATTGTGATTGTATGATTGTGATTGTATGATTCTGATTGTATGATTGTGATTGTATGAGTGTGATTGTATGATTGTGACTATATGAGTGTGATTGTATGATTCTGATTGTATGATTGTGATTGTATGAGTGTGATTGTATGATTGTGACTATATGAGTGTGATTGTATGATTGTGATTGTGTGATTGTGATTGTATCAATGTTTTTTTGGAGATTGTATTTATATGATTGCGATTGTATGATTGTTATTGTATGATTGTGATTGTATGATTGTGATTGTATGATTGTGATTGTATGATTGTGATTGTATGATTGTGATTGTATGATTGTGATTGTATGATTGTGATTGTATGATTGTGATTGTATGATTCTGATTGTATGATTGTGATTGTATGAGTGTGATTGTATGATTGTGACTATATGAGTGTGATTGTATGATTCTGATTGTATGATTGTGATTGTATGAGTGTGATTGTATGATTGTGACTATATGAGTGTGATTGTATGATTGTGATTGTGTGATTGTGATTGTATCAATGTTTTTTTGGAGATTGTATTTATATGATTGCGATTGTATGATTGTTATTGTATGATTGTGATTGTGTGTTTGTGATTGTATTATTGTGATTGTATGGTTGTGATTGTAGGGTTGTAATTGTATGATTGCGATTGTATGATCGTGATTGTATGATTGCAATTGTATGATTGTGATTGTATGATTGTGATTGTATGATTGTGATTGTATGATTGTGATTGTATGATTGTGATTGTATCAATGTTTTTGGGGGATTGTATTTATATGATTGCGATTGTATGATCGTTATTGTATGATTGTGATTGTATGTTTGTGATTGTATTATTGTGATTGTATGATTGTGATTGTATGATTGTGATTGTAGGACTGTGACAGTATGCTTGTGATTGTATGATTGTGATTGTATGATTGCGATTTTATGATTGTGATTGTATGATTGTTGTTGTATGAATGCCATTGTATGATTGTGATTGTATGATTGTGATTGTATGATTGTGACAGTATGTTTGTGATTGTATGATTGTGATTGCATGAT
This sequence comes from Megachile rotundata, assembly GCF_050947335.1. Classification (NCBI taxonomy): domain Eukaryota; kingdom Metazoa; phylum Arthropoda; class Insecta; order Hymenoptera; family Megachilidae; genus Megachile; species Megachile rotundata. The sequence continues at coordinate 3,076,227 of NW_027473323.1, read as the reverse complement.
TGTGATTGTAATTGTGATTGTATGATTGTAATTGTATGACTGTGATTGTATGACTGAGATTGTATGATAGTGATTGTATGATTGCGACTGTATGATTGGGATTGTATGATTGTGACAGTATGCTTGTGATTGTATGATTGTGATTGTATGATTGTGATTGTATGATTGTGATTGTATGAGTGTGATTGTATGATTGTGACTATATGAGTGTGATTGTATGATTGAGATTGTATGATTGTGATTGTATCAATGTTTTTTGGAGATTGTATTTATATGATTGCGATTGTATGATTGTTATTGTATGATTGTGATTGTATGTTTGTGATTGTATTATTGTGATTGTATGGTTGTGATTGTGTGGTTGTAATTGTATGATTGCGATTGTATGATCGTGATTGTATGATTGTGATTGTAATTGTGATTGTATGGTTGTAATTTTATGACTGTGGTAGTATGTCTGTGATTGTATGATTGTGATTGTATGATTGCGATTGTATGATTGTGATTGCATGGTTGTGATTGTACGATTGTGATTGTACGATTGTGATTCTATGATTGTGGTTGTATGATTGTGACTGTATGAATGTGATTGTATGATTGTGATGGTATGATTGTGATTGTATGATTGTGATTTATGATTGCGACTGTATGACTGTGATTGTATGATTGTGGTCGCATGACTGGGATTGTATGATTGTGATTGTATGATTGTGATTGTATGATTGTGATAGTATGATTGCGACTGCAGGATTGTGCTTGTATGATTGCAATTGTATGATTGTGATTGGATGATTGTGATTGCATGATTGTGATTGTAATTGCGATTGTATGATTGTAATTGTATGACTGTGGTAGTATGACTGTGATTGTATGATAGTGATTGTATGATTGCGACTGTATAATTGGGATTGTATGATTGTGATTGTATTTTTGTGAATGTACGATTGTGATTGTATGATTGTGATTGCATGATTGTGATTGTAATTGTGATTGTATGATTGTAATTGTATGACTCTGGTAGTATGACTGTCATTGTATGATAGTGATTGTATGATTGCGACTGTATGATTGTAATTGTATGATTGTGATTGTATTAGTGTGATTGTATGATTGTGATTGTATGATTGTGATTGCATGATTGTGATTGTAATTGTGATTGTATGATTGTAATTGTATGACTCTGGTAGTATGACTGTCATTGTATGATAGTGATTGTATGATTGCGACTGTATGATTGCGATTGTATGATTGCGACTGTATGATTGCGATTGTATGATTGTGATTGCATTGTTGTGAATGCATGATTGTGATTGTATGATTGTGATTGTATGACTGCGATTGTATGATTGTGATTGTATGATTCTGGTCGTATGACTGTGATTATATGATTGTGATTGTATGATTGTGGTTGTATGATTGTGATAGTACGATTGTTATTCCATGATTGCGATTGCAGGATTATGCTTGTATGATTGTAATTGTACGATTGTGATTGTATGATTGTGATTATATGACTGTGATTATATGATGGTGATTGAATGATTGCGACTGTATGATTGCGTTTGCATGATTGTGATTATATTGTTGTGAATGTATGATTGTGATTGTATGACTGTAATTGATGATTGCGATTGTATGATTGTGACTGTATTATTGTGATTTTATGATTGTGTATGGGAGAATGTAAATGTATGTTTGCTGTCTTATGGGTGTGATTGTATTGTTGTGATTGTGAATTTGTGATTCTGAGATTGTAATTGTATGATTGCGATTGTATGATCGTGAGGGTATGATTGCTTTTGTATGATTGTGATTGTATGATTGTGATTGTATGATTGTGAATGTATGATTCTGATTGATTGACTGTGATTGTATGATTGTGATAGTATGATTGCGACTGCAGGATTGTGCTTGTATGATTGCAATTGTATGATTGTGATTGTATGATTGTGATGGCATGATTGTGATTGTAATTGCGATTGTATGATTGTAATTGTATGACTGTGGTAGTATGACTCTGATTGTATGATAGTGATTGTATGATTCCGACTGCATGATTGGGATTGTATGATTGTGATTGTATTTTTGTGAATCTATGATTGTGATTGTATGACTGTGATTGTATGATTGTGATTGTATGATTGTGACTGTATTATTGTGATTTTATGATTGTGATTGTATCAGTGTTTTTGGGAGATTGTATTTATATGATTGCGATTGTATGATTGTGATTGAATGATTGTGATTGTATGATTGTGATTGTATGATTGTGATTGTATGAGTGCGATTGTATGATTGCGATTTTATGATTGTGATTGTATGATTGTTGTTGTATGAATGCCATTATATGGTTGTGATTGTATGATTGTGATTGTAGGACTGTGACAGTATGTTTGTGATTGTATGATTGTGATTGTATGATTGTGATTGTATGATTGTGATTGTAGGATTGTGATTGTATGATCGTGATTGTCTGATTGTGATTCTGAGATTGTAATCGTATGGTTGTGATCGTATGACAGTGATTGTATGATTGTGATTGTATGATTGTTATTGTATAATTGTGATTGTATGATTCTGATTGTATGATTGTGATTGTATGAGTGTGATTGTATGATTGTGACTATATGAGTGTGATTGTATGATTGTGATTGTATGATTGTGATTGTATGATTGTGATTGTATCAATGTTTTTTTGGAGATTGTATTTATATGATTGCGATTGTATGATTGTTATTGTATGATTGTGATTGTATGTTTGTGATTGTATTATTGTGATTGTATGGTTGTGATTGTATGGTTGTAATTGTATGATTGCGATTGTATGATCGTGATTGTATGATTGCAATTGTATGATTGTGATTGTACGATTGTGATTGTATGATTGTGATTGTATGATTGTGATTGTATGATTGTGATTGTATCAATGTTTTTGGGGGATTGTATTTATATGATTGCGATTGTATGATCGTTATTGTATGATTGTGATTGTATGTTTGTGATTGTATTATTGTGATTGTATGATTGTGATTGTATGATTGTGATTGTAGGACTGTGAGAGTATGCTTGTGATTGTATGATTGTGATTGTATGATTGTGACAGTATGTTTGTGATTGTATGATTGTGATTGCATGATTGTGATTGTAATTGCGATTGTATGATCGTTATTGTATGATTGTGATTGTATGTTTGTGATTGTATTATTGTGATTGTATGACTGAGATTGTATGATAGTGATTGTATGATTGCGACTGTATGATTGGGATTGTATGATTGTGACAGAATGCTTGTGATTGTATGATTGTGATTGTATGATTGTGATTGTATGATTGTGATTGTATGATTGTGATTGTATGAGTGTGATTGTATGATTGTGACTATATGAGTGTGATTGTATGATTGAGATTGTATGATTGTGATTGTATCAATGTTTTTGGGGGATTGTATTTATATGATTGCGATTGTATGATTGTTATTGTATGATTGTGATTGTATGTTTGTGATTGTATTATTGTGATTGTATGATTGTGATTGTATGATTGTGATTGTAGGACTGTGACAGTATGCTTGTGATGGTATGATTGTGATTGTATGATTGTGATTGTATGATTGTGATTGTATGATTGTGATTGTATGAGTGTGATTGTATGATTGTGACTATATGAGTGTGATTGCATGATTGAGATTGTATGATTGTGATTGTATCAATGTTTTTGGGAGATTGTATTTATATGATTGCGATTGTATGATTGTTATTGTATGATTGTGATTGTATGTTTGTGATGGTATTATTGTGATTGTATGGTTGTGATTGTGTGGTTGTAATTGCATGATTGCGATTGTATGATCGTGATTGTATGATTGTGATTGTAATTGTGATTGTATGGTTGTAATTGTATGACTGTGGTAGTATGTCTTTGATTGTATGATAGTGATTGTATGATTGCGACTGCATGATTGGGATTGTATGATTGTGATTGTATTGTTTTGAATGTATGATTGTGATTGTATGACTGTGATTGTATGATTGTGATTTTATGATTGTGACTGTATTATTGTGATTGTATGATTGTGATTGTATCAGTGTTTTTGGGAGATTGTATTTATATGATTGCGATTGTATGATTGTGATTGAATGATTGTGATTGTATGATTGTGATTGTATGAGTGCGATTGTATGATTGCGATTTTATGATTGTTATTGTATGAATGCAAATGTATGATTGTGATTGTATGATTGTGATTGTAGGATTGTGACAGTATGTTTGTGATTGTATGAATGTGATTGCATGATTGTGATTGTAATTGTGATTGTATGATTGTAATTGTATGACTGTGGTAGTATGACTGTGATTGTATGATAGTGATTGTATGATTGCGACTGTATGATTGGGATTGTATGATTGTGATTGTATTGTTGTGAATGCATGATTGTGATTGTATGATTGTGATTGTATGATTGTGATTGTATGATTGTGATTGTATGATTGTGATTGTATGAGTGTGATTGTATGATTGTGACTATATGAGTGTGATTGTATGATTGCGACTGTATGCTTGTGATGGTATGATTGTGATTGTATGATTGTGATTGTATGATTGTGAATGTATGATTGTGATTGTATGATTGTAATTGATGATGGTGATTGTATGATTGTGACTGTATTATTGTGACTTTATGATTGTGTATGGGAGAATGTAAATGTATGATTGCTATCTTATGGGTGTGATTGTATTATTGTGATTGTGAGTTTGTGATTCTGAGATTGTTATTATATGATTGCGATTGTATGATCGTGATTGTATGATTGTGATTGTATGATTGTGATTGTATCAATGTTTTTGGGAGATTGTATTCATATGATTGCGATTGTATGATTGTGATTGAATGATTGTGATTGAATGATCGTGATTATATGACTGTGATTGTATGATAGTGATTGAATGATTGTGGTCGTGTGACTGTGATTATATGATTGTGATTGTATGATTGTGATTGTATGATTGTGATTGTATGATTGTGATAGTATGATTGTTATTGCATGATTGCGATTGCAGGATTATGCTTGTATGATTGTAATTGTATGATTCTGATTGTATGATTGTGATTATATGACTGTGATTATATGATAGTGATTGAATGATTGCGACAGTATGATTGCGTTTGCATGATTGTGATTCTATTGTTGTGAATGTATGATTGTGATTGTATGATTGTAATTGATGATTGTGATTGTATGATTGTGACTGTATTATTGTGACTTTATGATTGTGTATGGGAGAATGTAAATGTATGATTGCTATCTTATGGGTGTGATTGTATTATTGTGATTGTGAGTTTGTGATTCTGAGATTGTAATTGTATGATTGCGATTGTATGATCTTGAGGGTATGATTGTTTTTGTATGATTGTGATTGTATGATTGCGATTGTATGATTGTGATAGTATGATTGTTTTTGTATGATTGTATTTTTGCAGTTGCGATTGTATGATTGTAATTGTATGACTGCTTTTGTATGATTGCGATTGTATGATTGTAATTGTATGACTGTGATTGTATTAGTGTGATTGTATGATTGTGATTGTATGATTGTGATTGCATGATTGTGATTGTAATTGTGATTGTATGATTGTAATTGTATGACTGTGGTAGTATGACTGTGATTGTATGATAGTGATTGTATGATTGCGACTGTATGATTGCGATTGTATGATTGCGACTGTATGATTGCGATTGTATGATTGTGATTGTATTGTTGTGAATGCATGATTGTGATTGTATGATTGTGATTGTATGACTGCGATTGTATGATTGTGATTGTGTGATTGTGGTCGTATGACTGTGATTATATGATTGTGATTGTATGATTGTGGTTGTATGATTGTGATAGTATGATTGTTATTCCATGATTGCGATTGCAGGATTATGCTTGTATGATTGTAATTGTATGATTGTGATTGTATGATTGTGATTATATGACTGTGATTATATGATGGTGATTGAATGATTGCGACTGTATGATTGCGTTTGCATGATTGTGATTATATTGTTGTGAATGTATGATTGTGATTGTATGACTGTAATTGATGATTGTGATTGCATGATTGTGACTGTATTATTGTGATTTTATGATTGTGTATGGGGGAATGTAAATGTATGATTGCTATCTTATGGGTGTGATTGTATTATTGTGATTGTGAATTTGTGATTCTGAGATTGTAATTGTATGATTGCGATTGTATGCTCGTGAGGGTATGATTGCTTTTGTATGATTGTGATTGTATGATTGTGATTGTATGATTGTGAATGTATGATTCTGATTGTATGACTGTGATTTTAGGATTGTGATAGTATGATTGCGACGGCAGGATTGTGCTTGTATGATTGCAATTGTATGATTGTGATTGTATGATTGTGATTGCATGATTGTGATTGTAATTGCGATTGTATGATTGTAATTGTATGACTGTGGTAGTATGACTCTGATTGTATGATTGTGATTGTATGATTCCGACTGTATGATTGGGATTGTATGATTGTGATTGTATTTTTGTGAATCTATGATTGTGATTGTATGACTGTGATTGTATGATTGTGATTGTATGATTGTGACTGTATTATTGTGATTTTATGATTGTGATTGTATCAGTGTTTTTGGGAGATTGTATTTATATGATTGCGATTGTATGATTGTGATTGAATGATTGTGATTGTATGATTGTGATTGTATGATTGTGATTGTATGGGTGCGATTGTATGATTGGGATTTTATGATTGTGATTGTATGATTGTTGTTGTATGAATGCCATTATATGATTGTGATTGTATGATTGTGATTGTATGATTGTGATTGTAGGACTGTGAGAGTATGTTTGTGATTGTATGATTGTGATTGTATGATTGTGATTGTATGATTGTGATTGCATGATTGTGATTGTAGGATTGTGATTGTATGATCGTGATTGTGTGATTGTGATTCTGAGATTGTAATTGTATGGTTGTGATCGTATGACAGTGATTGTATGATTGTGATTGTATGATTGTGATTGTATGATTGTGATTGTATGATTGTGATTGTATGATTGTGATTGTATGAGTGTGATTGTATGATTGTGACTATATGAGTGTGATTGTATGATTGTGATTGTATGATTGTGATTGTATCAACGTTTTTTGGAGATTGTATTTATATGATTGCGATTGTATGATTGTTATTGTATGATTGTGATTGTACGTTTATGATTGTGTTATTGTGATTGTATGGTTGTGATTGTATGGTTGTAATTGTATGATTGCGATTGTATGATCGTGATTGTATGATTGTGATTGTATGATTGTGCTTGTATGATTGTGATTGTATGATTGTGATTGTATGATTTTGATTGTATCAACGTTTTTTGGAGATTGTATTTATATGATTGCGATTGTATGATTGTTATTGTATGTTTGTGATTGTATGATTGTGATTATATGACTGTGATTATATGATGGTGATTGAATGATTGCGACTGTATGATTGCGTTTGCATGACTGTGATTATATTGCTGTGATTGTATGATTGTGATTGTATGATTGTGAATGTATGATTGTGATTGTATGATTGCGATTGTATGATTGTGATAGTATGATTGTTTTTGTATGATTGTAATTTTATGATTGTAACTGTATGATTGTATTTTTGTAGTTGCGATTGTATGATTGTAATTGTATGACTGCTTTTGTATGATTGCGATTGTATGATTGTAATTGTATGATTGTGATTGTATTAGTGTGATTGTATGATTGTGATTGTATGATTGTGATTGCATGATTGTGATTGTAATTGTGATTGTATGATTGTAATTGTATGACTGTGGTAGTATGACTGTCATTGTATGATAGTGATTGTATGATTGCGACTGTATGATTGCGATTGTATGATTGCGACTGTATGATTGCGATTGTATGATTGTGATTGCATTGTTGTGAATGCATGATTGTGATTGTATGATTGTGATTGTATGACTGCGATTGTATGATTGTGATTGTATGATTCTGGTCGTATGACTGTGATTATATGATTGTGATTGTATGATTGTGGTTGTATGATTGTGATAGTACGATTGTTATTCCATGATTGCGATTGCAGGATTATGCTTGTATGATTGTAATTGTACGATTGTGATTGTATGATTGTGATTATATGACTGTGATTATATGATGGTGATTGAATGATTGCGACTGTATGATTGCGTTTGCATGATTGTGATTATATTGTTGTGAATGTATGATTGTGATTGTATGACTGTAATTGATGATTGCGATTGTATGACTGTGACTGTATTATTGTGATTTTATGATTGTGTATGGGAGAATGTAAATGTATGTTTGCTGTCTTATGGGTGTGATTGTATTGTTGTGATTGTGAATTTGTGATTCTGAGATTGTAATTGTATGATTGCGATTGTATGATCGTGAGGGTATGATTGCTTTTGTATGATTGTGATTGTATGATTGTGATTGTATGATTGTGAATGTATGATTCTGATTGATTGACTGTGATTGTATGATTGTGATAGTATGATTGCGACTGCAGGATTGTGCTTGTATGATTGCAATTGTATGATTGTGATTGTATGATTGTGATGGCATGATTGTGATTGTAATTGCGATTGTATGATTGTAATTGTATGACTGTGGTAGTATGACTCTGATTGTATGATAGTGATTGTATGATTCCGACTGCATGATTGGGATTGTATGATTGTGATTGTATTTTTGTGAATCTATGATTGTGATTGTATGACTGTGATTGTATGATTGTGATTGTATGATTGTGACTGTATTATTGTGATTTTATGATTGTGATTGTACCAGTGTTTTTGGGAGATTGTATTTATATGATTGCGATTGTATGATTGTGATTGAATGATTGTGATTGTATGATTGTGATTGTATGATTGTGATTGTATGAGTGCGATTGTATGATTGCGATTTTATGATTGTGATTGTATGATTGTTGTTGTATGAATGCCATTATATGGTTGTGATTGTATGATTGTGATTGTAGGACTGTGACAGTATGTTTGTGATTGTATGATTGTGATTGTATGATTGTGATTGTATGATTGTGATTGTAGGATTGTGATTGTATGATCGTGATTGTCTGATTGTGATTCTGAGATTGTAATCGTATGGTTGTGATCGTATGACAGTGATTGTATGATTGTGATTGTATGATTGTTATTGTATAATTGTGATTGTATGATTCTGATTGTATGATTGTGATTGTATGATTGTGATAGTATGATTGTTTTTGTATGATTGTAATTTTATGATTGTAACTGTATGATTGTATTTTTGTAGTTGCGGTTGTATGATTGTAATTGTATGACTGCTTTTGTATGATTGCGATTGTATGATTGTAATTGTATGATTGTGATTGTATTAGTGTGATTGTATGATTGTGATTGTATGATTGTGATTGCATGATTGTGATTGTAATTGTGATTGTATGATTGTAATTGTATGACTGTGGTAGTATGACTGTCATTGTATGATAGTGATTGTATGATTGCGACTGTATGATTGCGATTGTATGATTGCGACTGTATGATTGCGATTGTATGATTGTGATTGCATTGTTGTGAATGCATGATTGTGATTGTATGATTGTGATTGTATGACTGCGATTGTATGATTGTGATTGTATGATTCTGGTCGTATGACTGTGATTATATGATTGTGATTGTATGATTGTGGTTGTATGATTGTGATAGTACGATTGTTATTCCATGATTGCGATTGCAGGATTATGCTTGTATGATTGTAATTGTACGATTGTGATTGTATGATTGTGATTATATGACTGTGATTATATGATGGTGATTGAATGATTGCGACTGTATGATTGCGTTTGCATGATTGTGATTATATTGTTGTGAATGTATGATTGTGATTGTATGACTGTAATTGATGATTGCGATTGTATGATTGTGACTGTATTATTGTGATTTTATGATTGTGTATGGGAGAATGTAAATGTATGTTTGCTGTCTTATGGGTGTGATTGTATTGTTGTGATTGTGAATTTGTGATTCTGAGATTGTAATTGTATGATTGCGATTGTATGATCGTGAGGGTATGATTGCTTTTGTATGATTGTGATTGTATGATTGTGATTGTATGATTGTGAATGTATGATTCTGATTGATTGACTGTGATTGTATGATTGTGATAGTATGATTGCGACTGCAGGATTGTGCTTGTATGATTGCAATTGTATGATTGTGATTGTATGATTGTGATGGCATGATTGTGATTGTAATTGCGATTGTATGATTGTAATTGTATGACTGTGGTAGTATGACTCTGATTGTGTGATAGTGATTGTATGATTCCGACTGCATGATTGGGATTGTATGATTGTGATTGTATTTTTGTGAATCTATGATTGTGATTGTATGACTGTGATTGTATGATTGTGATTGTATGATTGTGACTGTATTATTGTGATTTTATGATTGTGATTGTATCAGTGTTTTTGGGAGATTGTATTTATATGATTGCGATTGTATGATTGTGATTGAATGATTGTGATTGTATGATTGTGATTGTATGATTGTGATTGTATGAGTGCGATTGTATGATTGCGATTTTATGATTGTGATTGTATGATTGTTGTTGTATGAATGCCATTATATGGTTGTGATTGTATGATTGTGATTGTAGGACTGTGACAGTATGTTTGTGATTGTATGATTGTGATTGTATGATTGTGATTGTATGATTGTGATTGTAGGATTGTGAATGTATGATCGTGATTGTCTGATTGTGATTCTGAGATTGTAATCGTATGGTTGTGATCGTATGACAGTGATTGTATGATTGTGATTGTATGATTGTTATTGTATAATTGTGATTGTATGATTCTGATTGTATGATTGTGATTGTATGAGTGTGATTGTATGATTGTGACTATATGAGTGTGATTGTATGATTGTGATTGTATGATTGTGATTGTATGATTGTGATTGTATCAATGTTTTTTTGGAGATTGTATTTATATGATTGCGATTGTATGATTGTTATTGTATGATTGTGATTGTATGTTTGTGATTGTATTATTGTGATTGTATGGTTGTGATTGTATGGTTGTAATTGTATGATTGCGATTGTATGATCGTGATTGTATGATTGCAATTGTATGATTGTGATTGTACGATTGTGATTGTATGATTGTGATTGTATGATTGTGATTGTATGATTGTGATTGTATCAATGTTTTTGGGGGATTGTATTTATATGATTGCGATTGTATGATCGTTATTGTATGATTGTGATTGTATGTTTGTGATTGTATTATTGTGATTGTATGATTGTGATTGTATGATTGTGATTGTAGGACTGTGAGAGTATGCTTGTGATTGTACGATTGTGATTGTATGATTGTGATTGTATGATTGCGATTGTATGATTGTGATTGCATGGTTGTGATTGTACGATTGTGATTGTACGATTGTGATTCTATGATTGTGGTTGTATGATTGTGACTGTATGAGTGTGATTGTATGATTGTGATGGTATGATTGTGATTGTATGATTGTGATTTATGATTGCGACTGTATGACTGTGATTGTATGATTGTGGTCGCATGACTGGGATTGTATGATTGTGATTGTATGATTGTGATTGTATGATTGTGATTGTATGATTGTGATTGTATGATTGTGATAGTATGATTTCGACTGCAGGATTGTGCTTGTATGATTGCAATTGTATGATTGTGATTGGATGATTGTGGTTGCATGATTGTGATTGTAATTGCGATTGTATGATTGTAATTGTATGACTGTGGTAGTATGACTGTGATTGTATGATAGTGATTGTATGATTGCGACTGTCTAATTGGGATTGTATGATAGTGATTGTATTTTTGTGAATGTATGATTGTGATTGTATGACTGTGATTGTATGATTGTGATTGTATGATTGTGACTGTATTATTGTGTGTATGATTGTGATTGTATCAGTGTTTTTGGGAGATTGTATTTATATGATTGCGATTGTATGATTGTGATTGAATGATTGTGATTGTATGATTGTGATTGTATGATTGTGATTGTATGATTGTGATTGTATGATTGTGATTGTAGGACTGTGACAGTATGCTTGTGATTGAATGATTGTGATTGTATGATTGTGATTGTGTGATTGTGATTGTATGATTGTGATCGTATGATTATGATTGTATGATTGTGATTGTATGATTGTGATTGTATGAGTGTGATTGTATGATTGTGACTATATGAGTGTGATTGTATGATTGAGATTGTATGATTGTGATTGTATCAATGTTTTTGGGGGATTGTATTTATATGATTGCGATTGTATGATTGTTATTGTATGATTGTGATTGTATGTTTGTGATTGTATTATTGTGATTGTATGATTGTGATTGTATGATTGTGATTGTAGGACTGTGACAGTATGCTTGTGATGGTATGATTGTGATTGTATGATTGTGATTGTATGATTGTGATTGTATGATTGTGATTGTATGATTGTGATTGTATCAATGTTTTTGGGGGATTGTATTTATATGATTGCGATTGTATGATCGTTATTGTATGATTGTGATTGTATGTTTGTGATTGTATTATTGTGATTGTATGATTGTGATTGTATGATTGTGATTGTAGGACTGTGACAGTATGCTTGTGATTGTATGATTGTGATTGTATGATTGCGATTTTATGATTGTGATTGTATGATTGTTGTTGTATGAATGCCATTGTATGATTGTGATTGTATGATTGTGATTGTATGATTGTGACAGTATGTTTGTGATTGTATGATTGTGATTGCATGATTGTGATTGTAATTGTGATTGTATGATTGTAATTGTATGACTGTGATTGTATGACTGAGATTGTATGATAGTGATTGTATGATTGCGACTGTATGATTGGGATTGTATGATTGTGACAGTATGCTTGTGATTGTATGATTGTGATTGTATGATTGTGATTGTATGATTGTGATTGTATGAGTGTGATTGTATGATTGTGACTATATGAGTGTGATTGTATGATTGAGATTGTATGATTGTGATTGTATCAATGTTTTTTGGAGATTGTATTTATATGATTGCGATTGTATGATTGTTATTGTATGATTGTGATTGTATGTTTGTGATTGTATTATTGTGATTGTATGGTTGTGATTGTGTGGTTGTAATTGTATGATTGCGATTGTATGATCGTGATTGTATGATTGTGATTGTAATTGTGATTGTATGGTTGTAATTTTATGACTGTGGTAGTATGTCTGTGATTGTATGATTGTGATTGTATGATTGCGATTGTATGATTGTGATTGCATGGTTGTGATTGTACGATTGTGATTGTACGATTGTGATTCTATGATTGTGGTTGTATGATTGTGACTGTATGAATGTGATTGTATGATTGTGATGGTATGATTGTGATTGTATGATTGTGATTTATGATTGCGACTGTATGACTGTGATTGTATGATTGTGGTCGCATGACTGGGATTGTATGATTGTGATTGTATGATTGTGATTGTATGATTGTGATAGTATGATTGCGACTGCAGGATTGTGCTTGTATGATTGCAATTGTATGATTGTGATTGGATGATTGTGATTGCATGATTGTGATTGTAATTGCGATTGTATGATTGTAATTGTATGACTGTGGTAGTATGACTGTGATTGTATGATAGTGATTGTATGATTGCGACTGTATAATTGGGATTGTATGATTGTGATTGTATTTTTGTGAATGTACGATTGTGATTGTATGATTGTGATTGCATGATTGTGATTGTAATTGTGATTGTATGATTGTAATTGTATGACTCTGGTAGTATGACTGTCATTGTATGATAGTGATTGTATGATTGCGACTGTATGATTGTAATTGTATGATTGTGATTGTATTAGTGTGATTGTATGATTGTGATTGTATGATTGTGATTGCATGATTGTGATTGTAATTGTGATTGTATGATTGTAATTGTATGACTCTGGTAGTATGACTGTCATTGTATGATAGTGATTGTATGATTGCGACTGTATGATTGCGATTGTATGATTGCGACTGTATGATTGCGATTGTATGATTGTGATTGCATTGTTGTGAATGCATGATTGTGATTGTATGATTGTGATTGTATGACTGCGATTGTATGATTGTGATTGTATGATTCTGGTCGTATGACTGTGATTATATGATTGTGATTGTATGATTGTGGTTGTATGATTGTGATAGTACGATTGTTATTCCATGATTGCGATTGCAGGATTATGCTTGTATGATTGTAATTGTACGATTGTGATTGTATGATTGTGATTATATGACTGTGATTATATGATGGTGATTGAATGATTGCGACTGTATGATTGCGTTTGCATGATTGTGATTATATTGTTGTGAATGTATGATTGTGATTGTATGACTGTAATTGATGATTGCGATTGTATGACTGTGACTGTATTATTGTGATTTTATGATTGTGTATGGGAGAATGTAAATGTATGTTTGCTGTCTTATGGGTGTGATTGTATTGTTGTGATTGTGAATTTGTGATTCTGAGATTGTAATTGTATGATTGCGATTGTATGATCGTGAGGGTATGATTGCTTTTGTATGATTGTGATTGTATGATTGTGATTGTATGATTGTGAATGTATGATTCTGATTGATTGACTGTGATTGTATGATTGTGATAGTATGATTGCGACTGCAGGATTGTGCTTGTATGATTGCAATTGTATGATTGTGATTGTATGATTGTGATGACATGATTGTGATTGTAATTGCGATTGTATGATTGTAATTGTATGACTGTGGTAGTATGACTCTGATTGTATGATAGTGATTGTATGATTCCGACTGCATGATTGGGATTGTATGATTGTGATTGTATTTTTGTGAATCTATGATTGTGATTGTATGACTGTGATTGTATGATTGTGATTGTATGATTGTGACTGTATTATTGTGATTTTATGATTGTGATTGTATCAGTGTTTTTGGGAGATTGTATTTATATGATTGCGATTGTATGATTGTGATTGAATGATTGTGATTGTATGATTGTGATTGTATGATTGTGATTGTATGAGTGCGATTGTATGATTGCGATTTTATGATTGTGATTGTATGATTGTTGTTGTATGAATGCCATTATATGGTTGTGATTGTATGATTGTGATTGTAGGACTGTGACAGTATGTTTGTGATTGTATGATTGTGATTGTATGATTGTGATTGTATGATTGTGATTGTAGGATTGTGATTGTATGATCGTGATTGTCTGATTGTGATTCTGAGATTGTAATCGTATGGTTGTGATCGTATGACAGTGATTGTATGATTGTGATTGTATGATTGTTATTGTATAATTGTGATTGTATGATTCTGATTGTATGATTGTGATTGTATGAGTGTGATTGTATGATTGTGACTATATGAGTGTGATTGTATGATTGTGATTGTATGATTGTGATTGTATGATTGTGATTGTATCAATGTTTTTTTGGAGATTGTATTTATATGATTGCGATTGTATGATTGTTATTGTATGATTGTGATTGTATGTTTGTGATTGTATTATTGTGATTGTATGGTTGTGATTGTATGGTTGTAATTGTATGATTGCGATTGTATGATCGTGATTGTATGATTGCAATTGTATGATTGTGATTGTACGATTGTGATTGTATGATTGTGATTGTATGATTGTGATTGTATGATTGTGATTGTATCAATGTTTTTGGGGGATTGTATTTATATGATTGCGATTGTATGATCGTTATTGTATGATTGTGATTGTATGTTTGTGATTGTATTATTGTGATTGTATGATTGTGATTGTATGATTGTGATTGTAGGACTGTGAGAGTATGCTTGTGATTGTATGATTGTGATTGTATGATTGTGACAGTATGTTTGTGATTGTATGATTGTGATTGCATGATTGTGATTGTAATTGCGATTGTATGATCGTTATTGTATGATTGTGATTGTATGTTTGTGATTGTATTATTGTGATTGTATGACTGAGATTGTATGATAGTGATTGTATGATTGCGACTGTATGATTGGGATTGTATGATTGTGACAGAATGCTTGTGATTGTATGATTGTGATTGTATGATTGTGATTGTATGATTGTGATTGTATGATTGTGATTGTATGAGTGTGATTGTATGATTGTGACTATATGAGTGTGATTGTATGATTGAGATTGTATGATTGTGATTGTATCAATGTTTTTGGGGGATTGTATTTATATGATTGCGATTGTATGATTGTTATTGTATGATTGTGATTGTATGTTTGTGATTGTATTATTGTGATTGTATGATTGTGATTGTATGATTGTGATTGTAGGACTGTGACAGTATGCTTGTGATGGTATGATTGTGATTGTATGATTGTGATTGTATGATTGTGATTGTATGATTGTGATTGTATGAGTGTGATTGTATGATTGTGACTATATGAGTGTGATTGCATGATTGAGATTGTATGATTGTGATTGTATCAATGTTTTTGGGAGATTGTATTTATATGATTGCGATTGTATGATTGTTATTGTATGATTGTGATTGTATGTTTGTGATGGTATTATTGTGATTGTATGGTTGTGATTGTGTGGTTGTAATTGCATGATTGCGATTGTATGATCGTGATTGTATGATTGTGATTGTAATTGTGATTGTATGGTTGTAATTGTATGACTGTGGTAGTATGTCTGTGATTGTATGATAGTGATTGTATGATTGCGACTGCATGATTGGGATTGTATGATTGTGATTGTATTGTTTTGAATGTATGATTGTGATTGTATGACTGTGATTGTATGATTGTGATTTTATGATTGTGACTGTATTATTGTGATTGTATGATTGTGATTGTATCAGTGTTTTTGGGAGATTGTATTTATATGATTGCGATTGTATGATTGTGATTGAATGATTGTGATTGTATGATTGTGATTGTATGAGTGCGATTGTATGATTGCGATTTTATGATTGTTATTGTATGAATGCAAATGTATGATTGTGATTGTATGATTGTGATTGTAGGATTGTGACAGTATGTTTGTGATTGTATGAATGTGATTGCATGATTGTGATTGTAATTGTGATTGTATGATTGTAATTGTATGACTGTGGTAGTATGACTGTGATTGTATGATAGTGATTGTATGATTGCGACTGTATGATTGGGATTGTATGATTGTGATTGTATTGTTGTGAATGCATGATTGTGATTGTATGATTGTGATTGTATGATTGTGATTGTATGATTGTGATTGTATGATTGTGATTGTATGAATGTGATTGTATGATTGTGACTATATGAGTGTGATTGTATGATTGAGATTGTATGATTGTGATTGTATCAATGTTTTTGGGAGATTGTATTTATATGATTGCGATTGTGTGATTGTTATTTTATGATTGTGATTGTATGTTTGTGATTGTATGATTGTGATTGTATGATTGCGACTGTATGATTGGGATTGTATGATTGTGATTGTATTGTTGTGAATGCATGATTGTGATTGTATGATTGTGATTGTATGATTGTGATTGTAGGACTGTGACAGTATGCTTGTGATGGTATGATTGTGATTGTATGATTGTGATTGTATGATTGTGAATGTATGATTGTGATTGTATGATTGTAATTGATGATGGTGATTGTATGATTGTGACTGTATTATTGTGACTTTATGATTGTGTATGGGAGAATGTAAATGTATGATTGCTATCTTATGGGTGTGATTGTATTATTGTGATTGTGAGTTTGTGATTCTGAGATTGTTATTATATGATTGCGATTGTATGATCGTGATTGTATGATTGTGATTGTATGATTGTGATTGTATCAATGTTTTTGGGAGATTGTATTCATATGATTGCGATTGTATGATTGTGATTGAATGATTGTGATTGAATGATCGTGATTATATGACTGTGATTGTATGATAGTGATTGAATGATTGTGGTCGTGTGACTGTGATTATATGATTGTGATTGTATGATTGTGATTGTATGATTGTGATTGTATGATTGTGATAGTATGATTGTTATTGCATGATTGCGATTGCAGGATTATGCTTGTATGATTGTAATTGTATGATTCTGATTGTATGATTGTGATTATATGACTGTGATTATATGATAGTGATTGAATGATTGCGACAGTATGATTGCGTTTGCATGATTGTGATTCTATTGTTGTGAATGTATGATTGTGATTGTATGATTGTAATTGATGATTGTGATTGTATGATTGTGACTGTATTATTGTGACTTTATGATTGTGTATGGGAGAATGTAAATGTATGATTGCTATCTTATGGGTGTGATTGTATTATTGTGATTGTGAGTTTGTGATTCTGAGATTGTAATTGTATGATTGCGATTGTATGATCTTGAGGGTATGATTGTTTTTGTATGATTGTGATTGTATGATTGCGATTGTATGATTGTGATAGTATGATTGTTTTTGTATGATTGTATTTTTGCAGTTGCGATTGTATGATTGTAATTGTATGACTGCTTTTGTATGATTGCGATTGTATGATTGTAATTGTATGATTGTGATTGTATTAGTGTGATTGTATGATTGTGATTGTATGATTGTGATTGCATGATTGTGATTGTAATTGTGATTGTATGATTGTAATTGTATGACTGTGGTAGTATGACTGTGATTGTATGATAGTGATTGTATGATTGCGACTGTATGATTGCGATTGTATGATTGCGACTGTATGATTGCGATTGTATGATTGTGATTGTATTGTTGTGAATGCATGATTGTGATTGTATGATTGTGATTGTATGACTGCGATTGTATGATTGTGATTGTGTGATTGTGGTCGTATGACTGTGATTATATGATTGTGATTGTATGATTGTGGTTGTATGATTGTGATAGTATGATTGTTATTCCATGATTGCGATTGCAGGATTATGCTTGTATGATTGTAATTGTATGATTGTGATTGTATGATTGTGATTATATGACTGTGATTATATGATGGTGATTGAATGATTGCGACTGTATGATTGCGTTTGCATGATTGTGATTATATTGTTGTGAATGTATGATTGTGATTGTATGACTGTAATTGATGATTGTGATTGCATGATTGTGACTGTATTATTGTGATTTTATGATTGTGTATGGGGGAATGTAAATGTATGATTGCTATCTTATGGGTGTGATTGTATTATTGTGATTGTGAATTTGTGATTCTGAGATTGTAATTGTATGATTGCGATTGTATGCTCGTGAGGGTATGTTTGCTTTTGTATGATTGTGATTGTATGATTGTGATTGTATGATTGTGAATGTATGATTCTGATTGTATGACTGTGATTTTAGGATTGTGATAGTATGATTGCGACGGCAGGATTGTGCTTGTATGATTGCAATTGTATGATTGTGATTGTATGATTGTGATTGCATGATTGTGATTGTAATTGCGATTGTATGATTGTAATTGTATGACTGTGGTAGTATGACTCTGATTGTATGATTGTGATTGTATGATTCCGACTGTATGATTGGGATTGTATGATTGTGATTGTATTTTTGTGAATCTATGATTGTGATTGTATGACTGTGATTGTATGATTGTGATTGTATGATTGTGACTGTATTATTGTGATTTTATGATTGTGATTGTATCAGTGTTTTTGGGAGATTGTATTTATATGATTGCGATTGTATGATTGTGATTGAATGATTGTGATTGTATGATTGTGATTGTATGATTGTGATTGTATGGGTGCGATTGTATGATTGGGATTTTATGATTGTGATTGTATGATTGTTGTTGTATGAATGCCATTATATGATTGTGATTGTATGATTGTGATTGTATGATTGTGATTGTAGGACTGTGAGAGTATGTTTGTGATTGTATGATTGTGATTGTATGATTGTGATTGTATGATTGTGATTGCATGATTGTGATTGTAGGATTGTGATTGTATGATCGTGATTGTGTGATTGTGATTCTGAGATTGTAATTGTATGGTTGTGATCGTATGACAGTGATTGTATGATTGTGATTGTATGATTGTGATTGTATGATTGTGATTGTATGATTGTGATTGTATGATTGTGATTGTATGAGTGTGATTGTATGATTGTGACTATATGAGTGTGATTGTATGATTGTGATTGTATGATTGTGATTGTATCAACGTTTTTTGGAGATTGTATTTATATGATTGCGATTGTATGATTGTTATTGTATGATTGTGATTGTACGTTTATGATTGTGTTATTGTGATTGTATGGTTGTGATTGTATGGTTGTAATTGTATGATTGCGATTGTATGATCGTGATTGTATGATTGTGATTGTATGATTGTGCTTGTATGATTGTGATTGTATGATTGTGATTGTATGATTTTGATTGTATCAACGTTTTTTGGAGATTGTATTTATATGATTGCGATTGTATGATTGTTATTGTATGTTTGTGATTGTATGATTGTGATTATATGACTGTGATTATATGATGGTGATTGAATGATTGCGACTGTATGATTGCGTTTGCATGACTGTGATTATATTGCTGTGATTGTATGATTGTGATTGTATGATTGTGAATGTATGATTGTGATTGTATGATTGCGATTGTATGATTGTGATAGTATGATTGTTTTTGTATGATTGTAATTTTATGATTGTAACTGTATGATTGTATTTTTGTAGTTGCGATTGTATGATTGTAATTGTATGACTGCTTTTGTATGATTGCGATTGTATGATTGTAATTGTATGATTGTGATTGTATTAGTGTGATTGTATGATTGTGATTGTATGATTGTGATTGTATGATTGTGATTGCATGATTGTGATTGTAATTGTGATTGTATGATTGTAATTGTATGACTGTGGTAGTATGACTGTCATTGTATGATAGTGATTGTATGATTGCGACTGTATGATTGCGATTGTATGATTGCGACTGTATGATTGCGATTGTATGATTGTGATTGCATTGTTGTGAATGCATGATTGTGATTGTATGATTGTGATTGTATGACTGCGATTGTATGATTGTGATTGTATGATTCTGGTCGTATGACTGTGATTATATGATTGTGATTGTATGATTGTGGTTGTATGATTGTGATAGTACGATTGTTATTCCATGATTGCGATTGCAGGATTATGCTTGTATGATTGTAATTGTACGATTGTGATTGTATGATTGTGATTATATGACTGTGATTATATGATGGTGATTGAATGATTGCGACTGTATGATTGCGTTTGCATGATTGTGATTATATTGTTGTGAATGTATGATTGTGATTGTATGACTGTAATTGATGATTGCGATTGTATGACTGTGACTGTATTATTGTGATTTTATGATTGTGTATGGGAGAATGTAAATGTATGTTTGCTGTCTTATGGGTGTGATTGTATTGTTGTGATTGTGAATTTGTGATTCTGAGATTGTAATTGTATGATTGCGATTGTATGATCGTGAGGGTATGATTGCTTTTGTATGATTGTGATTGTATGATTGTGATTGTATGATTGTGAATGTATGATTCTGATTGATTGACTGTGATTGTATGATTGTGATTGTATGGGTGCGATTGTATGATTGCGATTTTATGATTGTGATTGTATGATTGTTGTTGTATGAATGCCATTATATGATTGTGATTGCATGATTGTGATTGTAGGACTGTGACAGTATGTTTGTGATTGTATGATTGTGATTGTATGATTGTGATTGTATGATTGTGATTGTATGATTGTGATTGTATGATTGTGATTGCAGGATTGTGATTGTATGATCGTGATTGTATGATTGTGATTCTGAGATTGTAATTGTATGGTTGTGATCGTATGACAGTGATTGTATGATTGTGATTGTATGATTGTGATTGTATGATTGTGATTGTATGATTCTGATTGTATGATTGTGATTGTATGAGTGTGATTGTATGATTGTGAATGTATGATTCTGATTGTATGACTGTGATTTTAGGATTGTGATAGTATGATTGCGACGGCAGGATTGTGCTTGTATGATTGCAATTGTATGATTGTGATTGTATGATTGTGATTGCATGATTGTGATTGTAATTGCGATTGTATGATTGTAATTGTATGACTGTGGTAGTATGACTCTGATTGTATGATTGTGATTGTATGATTCCGACTGTATGATTGGGATTGTATGATTGTGATTGTATTTTTGTGAATCTATGATTGTGATTGTATGACTGTGATTGTATGATTGTGATTGTATGATTGTGACTGTATTATTGTGATTTTATGATTGTGATTGTATCAGTGTTTTTGGGAGATTGTATTTATATGATTGCGATTGTATGATTGTGATTGAATGATTGTGATTGTATGATTGTGATTGTATGATTGTGATTGTATGGGTGCGATTGTATGATTGCGGTTTTATGATTGTGATTGTATGATTGTTGTTGTATGAATGCCATTATATGATTGTGATTGCATGATTGTGATTGTAGGACTGTGACAGTATGTTTGTGATTGTATGATTGTGATTGTATGATTGTGATTGTATGATTGTGATTGCAGGATTGTGATTGTATGATCGTGATTGTATGATTGTGATTCTGAGATTGTAATTGTATGGTTGTGATCGTATGACAGTGATTGTATGATTGTGATTGTATGATTGTGATTGTATGATTGTGATTGTATGATTCTGATTGTATGATTGTGATTGTATGAGTGTGATTGTATGATTGTGACTATATGAGTGTGATTGTATGATTGTGATTGTATGATTGTGATTGTATCAATGTTTTTTGGAGATTGTATTTATATGATTGCGATTGTATGATTGTTATTGTATGATTGTGATTGTATGATTGTGATTGTATGATTGCGAATGTATGATTCTGATTGTATGACTGTGATTGTAGGATTGTGATAGTATGATTGCGACTGCAGGATTGTGCTTGTATGATTGCAATTGTATGATTGTGATTGTATGATTGTGATTGCATGATTGTGATTGTAATTGCGATTGTATGATTGTAATTGTATGACTGTGGTAGTATGACTCTGATTGTATGATAGTGATTGTATGATTCCGACTGTATGATTGGGATTGTATGATTGTGATTGTATTTTTGTGAATCTATGATTGTGATTGTATGACTGTGATTGTATGATTGTGATTGTATGATTGTGACTGTATTATTGTGATTTTATGATTGTGATTGTATCAGTGTTTTTGGGAGATTGTATTTATATGATTGCGATTGTATGATTGTGATTGAATGATTGTGATTGTATGATTGTGATTGTATGATTGTGATTGTATGAGTGCGATTGTATGATCGCGATTTTATGATTGTGATTGTATGATTGTTGTTGTATGAATGCCATTGTATGATTGTGATTGTATGATTGTGATTGTATGATTGTGATTGTAGGACTGTGACAGTATGCTTGTGATTGTATGATTGTGATTGTATGATTGTGATTGTATGATTGTGAATGTATGATTGTGATTGTATGACTGTGATTGTATGATTGTGATTTTATGATTGTGACTGTATTATTGTGATTGTATGATTGTGATTGTATCAGTGTTTTTGGGAGATTGTATTTATATGATTGCGATTGTATGATTGTGATTGAATGATTGTGATTGTATGATTGTGATTGTATGATTGTGATTGTATGAGTGCGATTGTATGATTGCGATTTTATGATTGTTATTGTATGAATGCAAATGTATGATTGTGATTGTATGATTGTGATTGTAGGATTGTGACAGTATGTTTGTGATTGTATGATTGTGATTGCATGATTGTGATTGTAATTGTGATTGTATGATTGTAATTGTATGACTGTGGTAGTATGACTGTGATTGTATGATTGTGATAGTATGATTGTGATTGTATGATTGTGATTGTATCAATGTTTTTGTAAGCTTGTATTTATATGATTGCGATTGTATGATTGTTATTGTATGATTGTGATTGCATGCTGGTGATTGTATTATTGTGATTGTATGGTTGTGATTGTATGGTTGTGATTGTATGATTGTGATTGTAATTGTGATTGTATGATTGTAATTGTATGACTGTGGTAGTATGACTGCGATTGTATGATAGTGATTGTATGATTGCGACTGTATGATTGCGATTGTATGATTGTGATTGTATTGTTGTGAATGTATGATTGTGATTGTATGACTGTGATTGAATGACTGCGATTGTATGATTGTGATTTTATTATTGTGATTGTATTATTGTGATTGTATTATTGTGATTGTATTATTGTGATTGTATTATTGTGATTATATTATTGTGATTGTATTATTGTGCTTCTATGATTGTGATTGTATGATTCCGAATGTATGATTGTGATTATATGATTGTATTTGAATGATTGTGATCCTAAGAATGTGACTGTATTATTGTGATTTTATGATTATGTATGGGAGATTGTAAATGTATGATTGCTATTTTATGGGTGTGATTGTATTATTGTGATTGTGAGTTTGTGATTCTGAGATTGTTATTATATGATTGCGATTGTATGATCGTGATTGTACGATTGTGATTGTATGATTGTGCTTGTATTATTGTGATTGTATGATTGTGATTGTATGATTGTGATTGTATCAATGTTTTTGGGAGATTGTATTCATATGATTGCGATTGTATGATTGTGATTGAATGATTGTGATTGTATGATCGTGATTATATGACTGTGATTGTATGATAGTGATTGAATGATTGTGGTCGTATGACTGTGATTATATGATTGTGATTGTATGATTGTGGTCGTATGATTGTGATAGTATGATTGTTATTGCATGATTGCGATTGCAGGATTATGCTTGTATGATTGTAATTGTATGATTGTGATTGTATGATTGTGATTATATGACTGTGATTATATGATAGTGATTGAATGATTGCGACAGTATGATTGCGTTTGCATGATTGTGATTCTATTGTTGTGAATGTATGATTGTGATTGTATGATTGTAATTGATGATTGTGATTGTATGATTGTGACTGTATTATTGTGACTTTATGATTGTGTATGGGAGAATGTAAATGTATGATTGCTATCTTATGGGTGTGATTGTATTATTGTGATTGTGAGTTTGTGATTCTGAGATTGTAATTGTATGATTGCGATTGTATGATCGTGAGGGTATGATTGTTTTTGTATGATTGTGATTGTATGATTGCGATTGTATGATTGTGATAGTATGATTGTTTTTGTATGATTGTAATTTTATGATTGTAATTGCATGATTGTATTTTTGTAGTTGCGATTGTATGATTGTAATTGTATGACTGCTTTTGTATGATTGCGATTGTATGATTGTAATTGTATGATTGTGATTGTATTAGTGTGATTGTATGATTGTGATTGCATGATTGTGATTGTAAATGTGATTGTATGATTGTAATTGTATGACTGTGGTAGTATGACTGTGATTGTATGATAGTGATTGTATGATTGCGACTGTATGATTGCGATTGTATGATTGCGACTGTATGATTGCGATTGTATGATTGTGATTGTATTGTTGTGAATGCATGATTGTGATTGTATGATTGTGATTGTATGACTGCGATTGTATGATTGTGATTGTATGATTGTGGTCGTATGACTGTGATTATATGATTGTGATTGTATGATTGTGGTCGTATGATTGTGATTGTATGATTGTGACTGTATTATTGTGATTTTATGATTGTGATTGTATCAGTGTTTTTGGGAGATTGTATTTATATGATTGCGATTGTATGATTGTGATTGAATGATTGTGATTGTATGATTGTGATTGTATGGGTGCGATTGTATGATTGCGATTTTATGATTGTGATTGTATGGTTGTTGTTGTATGAATGCCATTATATGATTGTGATTGTATGATTGTGATTGTAGGACTGCGACAGTATGTTTGTGATTGTATGATTGTGATTGTATGATTGTGATTGTATGATTGTGATTGTAGGATTGTGATTGTATGATCGTGATTGTGTGATTGTGATTCTGAGATTGTAATTGTATGGTTGTGATCGTATGACAGTGATTGTATGATTGTGATTGTATGATTGTGATTGTATGATTGTGATTGTATGAGTGTGATTGTATGATTGTGACTATATGAGTGTGATTGTATGATTGTGATTGTATGATTGTGATTGTATCAATGTTTTTTGGAGATTGTATTTATATGATTGCGATTGTATGATTGTTATTGTATGATTGTGATTGTATGATTGTGATTGTATGATTGTGAATGTATGATTCTGATTGTATGACTGTGATTGTAGGATTGTGATAGTATGATTGCGACTGCAGGATTGTGCTTGTATTATTGCAATTGTATGATTGTGATTGTATGATTGTGATTGCATGATTGTGATTGTAATTGCGATTGTATGATTGTAATTGTATGGCTGTGGTAGTATGACTCTGATTGTATGATAGTGATTGTATGATTCCGACTGTATGATTGGGATTGTATGATTGTGATTGTATTTTTGTGAATCTATGATTGTGATTGTATGATTGTGATTGTATGAGTGTGATTG
Source organism: Megachile rotundata (assembly GCF_050947335.1). NCBI lineage: Eukaryota > Metazoa > Arthropoda > Insecta > Hymenoptera > Megachilidae > Megachile > Megachile rotundata. The sequence goes on along the minus strand of NW_027473323.1, from coordinate 3,049,589 downwards.
TATGATTGTGACTGTATGAGTGTGATTGTATGATTGTGATAGTATGATTGTGATTGTATGATTGTGATTGTATCAATGTTTTTAGGAGATTGTATTTATATGATTGCGATTGTATGATCGTGATTGTATGATTGTGATTGTATGATTGTGATTGTATGATTGTGATTGTATGATTGTGACTGTACGATTGTGATTGTATGATTGCGACTGGATGATTGCGATTGTATGATTGTGATTGCATGACTGCTTTTGAATGTTTGTGATTGTATTATTGTGATTGTATGACTGTGATTGTATGATTGTGATTTTTTGATTGTGACTGTATGACTGTGATTGTATAATTGTGGTCGCATGACTGTGATTGTATGATTGTGATTGTATGATAGTGATTGTATGATTGGGATAGTATGATTGTGATTGTATGATTGTGATTGTATCAATGTTTTTAGGAGATTGTATTTATATGATTGCGATTGTATGATCGTGATTGTATGATTGTGATTGTATGATTGTGATTGTATGATTGTGATTGTATGAATGTGATTGTATGCTTGTGATTGTAAGATTGTGATTGTATGATTGTAATTGTATGACTGTGGTAGTATGACTGTGATTGTATGATTGTGATTGTATGATTGTGACTGTATTATTGTGATTGTATGATTGTGATTGTATCAATGTTTTTGGGAGATTGTATTTATATGATTGCGATTGTATGATTGTGATTGAATGATTGTGATTGTATGATTGTGATTGTATGAGTGTGATTGTATGATTGCAAATGTATGATTGTGATTGTGTGATTGTGGTCGTATGACTGTGATTGTATGATTGTGATTGTATGATTATGATTGTATGAGTGTGATTGTATGATTGTGACTGTATGAGTGTGATTGTATGATTGTGATAGTATGATTGTGATTGTATGATTGTGATTGTATCAATGTTTTTAGGAGATTGTATTTATATGATTGCGATTGTATGATCGTGATTGTATGATTGTGATTGTATGATTGTGATTGTATGATTGTGATTGTATGATTGTGACTGTATGATTGTGATTGTATGATTGCGACTGGATGATTGCGATTGTATGATTGTGATTGCATGACTGCTTTTGAATGTTTGTGATTGTATTATTGTGATTGTATGATTGTGATTGTATGACTGTGATTGTATGATTGTGATTTTATGATTGTGACTGTATGACTGTGATTGTATAATTGTGGTCGCATGACTGTGATTGTATGATTGTGATTGTATGATAGTGATTGTATGATTGGGATAGTATGATTGTGTTTGGGAGATTGTATTTATATGATTGCGATTGTATGATTGTGAATGAATGATTGTGATTGTATGATTGTGATTGTATGATTGTGATTGTATGATTGTGATTGTATGATTGTGATTGTATGATTGTGATTGTATGATTGTGATTGTATGATTGTGATTGTATGATTGTGACAGTATGATTGCGATTTTATGATTGTGATTCTATGGTTGTGATTGCATGATTATGATTGTATGATTGTGATTGTATGATTCTGATTACATGATTGTGATTATAATTGTGATTTTATGATTGTAATTGTATGACTCTGGTAGTATGATTGTGATTGTATGATTGTGATTGTATGATTGTGACTGTATTATTGCGATTGTATGATTGTGATTGAATGATTGTGATTGTATGATCGTGATTGTGTGATTGTGATTCTGAGATTGTAATTGTATGGTTGTGATCGTATGACAGTGATTGTATGATCGTGATTGTATGATTGTGATTGTATCAATGTTTTTTGGAGATTGTATTTATATGATTGCGATTGTATGATTGTGATTGTATGATTGGGATTGTATGATTGTGATTGTATGATTGTGATTGTATGAGTGTGATTGTATGATTGTGACTATATGAGTGTGATTGTATGATTGTGATTGTATGATTGTGATTGTATGATTGTGATTGTATCAATGTTTTTTGGAGATTGTATTTATATGATTGCGATTGTATGATTGTTATTGTATGATTGTGATTGTATGTTTGTGATTGTATTATTGTGATTGTATGGTTGTGATTGTATGCTTGTGATTGCATGATTGTGATTGTATGATTGCGATTGTATGATTGTGATTGTATGATTGTGATTGTATGATTGCGACCGTATGATTGCGATTGTATGATTGTGATTGTATTGTTGTGAATGTATGATTGTGATTGTACGATTGTGATTGTATGACTGTGATTGTATGATTGTGGTCGTATGACTGTGATTATATGATTGTGATTGTATGATTGTGATTGTATGATTGTGATTGTAGGATTGTGACTGTATTATTGTGATTGTATGATTGTGATTGTATCAGTGTTTTTGGGAGATTGTATTTATATGATTGCGATTGTATGATTGTGAATGAATGATTGTGATTGTATGATTGTGATTGTATGATTGTGATTGTATGAGTGCGATTGTATGATTGCGATTTTATGATTGTGATTGTATGATTGTTGTTGTATGAATGCCATTGTATGATTGTGATTGTATGATTGTGATTGTAGGATTGTGACAGTATGTTTGTGATTGTATGATTGTGATTGCATGATTGTGATTGTAATTGTGATTGTATGATTGTAATTGTATGACTGTGGTAGTATGACTGTGATTGTATGATAGTGATTGTATGATTGCGACTGTATGATTGGGATTGTATGATTGTGATTGTATTGTTGTGAATGTATGATTGTGATTGTATGACTGTGATTGTATGATTGTGATAGTATGATTGTGATTGTATGATTGTGATTGTATCAATGTTTTTGGGAGATTGTATTTCTATGATTGCGATTGTGTGATTGTTATTGTATGATTGTGATTGTATGTTTATGATTGTATTATTGTGATTGTATGGTTGTGATTGTATGGTTGTGATTGTATGATTGTGATTGTAATTGTGATTGTATGATTGTAATTGTATGACTGTGGTAGTATGACTGTGATTGTATGATAGTGATTGTATGATTACGACTGTATGATTGGGATTGTATGATTGTGATTGTATTGTTGTGAATGTATGATTGTGATTGTATGACTGTGATTGTATGATTGTGATTGTAGGACTGTGACAGTATGTTTGTGGTTGTATGATTGTGATTGTATGATTGTGATTGTATGATTGTGATTGTATGATTGTGATTGTATGATTGTGATTGTATGATTGTGATTGTATGTGTGTGATTGTATGATTGTGACTGTATGAGTGTGACTGTATGATTGTGATAGTATGATTGTGATTGTATGATGGTGATTGTATCAATGTTTTTGGGAGATTGTATTTATATGGTTGTGATTGCATGATTGTGATTGTATGATTGTGATTGTATGATTGTGATTGTATGACTGTGATTGTATGATTGTGATTGTATGATTGTGACCGTATGAGTGTGATTGTATGATTGTGATAGTATGATTGTTATTGTATTATTGTGATTGTATGATTGTGATTGTATGATTGTGATTGTATGATTGTGTTTGTATGATTGCGATTGTATGATTCTGATTGTATGATTGTGATTGTATGATTGCTTTTGTATGATTGTGATTTTATGATTGTAATTGTATGATTGTAATTGTATGATTGCGATTGCAGGATTGTCCTTGTATGATTGCAATTGTATGATTGTGATTGTATGATTGTGATTGCATGATTGTGATTGTAATTGTGATTGTATGATGGTAATTGTATGACTGTGCTAGTATGACTGTGATTGTATGATAGTGATTGTATGATTGCGACAGTATGATTGCGATTGTATGATTGTGATTGTATTGTTGTTAATGTATGATTGTGATTGTATGACTGTGATTGAATGACTGCGATTGTATGATTGTGATTTTATTATTGTGATTGTATTATTGTGATTGTATTATTGTGATTGTATTATTGTGATTGTATTATTGTGATTATATTATTGTGATAATATTATTGTGCTTCTATGATTGTTATTGTATGATTTCGAATGTATGATTGTGATTATATGATTGTATTTGAATGATTGTGATTCTATGAATGTGACTGTATTATTGTGATTTTATGATTGTGTATGGGAGATTGTAAATGTATGATTGCTATTTTATGGGTGTGATTGTATTATTGTGATTGTGAGTTTGTGATTCTGAGATTGTTATTATATGAATGCGATTGTATGATCGTGATGGTATGATTGTTTTTGTATGATTGTGGTCGTACGACTGTGATTGTATGATGGTGATTGTATGATTATGATTGTATGATTGTTTTTGTTAAATTGCGATTGTATGATTGTGATTGTATGATTGTGATTGTATAATTGTGACTGCATGATTGCGATTGTATGATGGTGATTGTATGACAGTGACTGTATTATTGTGATCGTATGATTGTGATTGTATGATTGTGATTGTATGATTGTGATTGTATGATTGTGATTGTATCAATGTTTTTTGGAGATTGTATTTATATGATTGCGATTGTATGATTGTTATTGTATGATTGTGATTGTATGTTTGTGATTGTATTGTTGTGATTGTATGGTTGTGATTGTATGCTTGTGATTGCATGATTGTGATTGTATGATTGCGATTGTATGATTGTGATTGTATGATTGTGATTGTATGATTGCGACCGTATGATTGCGATTGTATGATTGTGATTGTATTGTTGTGAATGTATGATTGTGATTGTACGATTGTGATTGTATGACTGTGATTGTATGATTGTGGTCGTATGACTGTGATTATATGATTGTGATTGTATGATTGTGATTGTATGATTGTGATTGTAGGATTGTGACTGTATTATTGTGATTGTATGATTGTGATTGTATCAGTGTTTTTGGGAGATTGTATTTATATGATTGCGATTGTATGATTGTGAATGAATGATTGTGATTGTATGATTGTGATTGTATGATTGTGATTGTATGAGTGCGATTGTATGATTGCGATTTTATGATTGTGATTGTATGATTGTTGTTGTATGAATGCCATTGTATGATTGTGATTGTATGATTGTGATTGTAGGATTGTGACAGTATGTTTGTGATTGTATGATTGTGATTGCATGATTGTGATTGTAATTGTGATTGTATGATTGTAATTGTATGACTGTGGTAGTATGACTGTGATTGTATGATAGTGATTGTATGATTGCGACTGTATGATTGGGATTGTATGATTGTGATTGTATTGTTGTGAATGTATGATTGTGATTGTATGACTGTGATTGTATGATTGTGATAGTATGATTGTGATTGTATGATTGTGATTGTATCAATGTTTTTGGGAGATTGTATTTCTATGATTGCGATTGTGTGATTGTTATTGTATGATTGTGATTGTATGTTTATGATTGTATTATTGTGATTGTATGGTTGTGATTGTATGGTTGTGATTGTATGATTGTGATTGTAATTGTGATTGTATGATTGTAATTGTATGACTGTGGTAGTATGACTGTGATTGTATGATAGTGATTGTATGATTGCGACTGTATGATTGGGATTGTATGATTGTGATTGTATTGTTGTGAATGTATGATTGTGATTGTATGACTGTGATTGTATGATTGTGATTGTAGGACTGTGACAGTATGTTTGTGGTTGTATGATTGTGATTGTATGATTGTGATTGTATGATTGTGATTGTATGATTGTGATTGTATGATTGTGATTGTATGATTGTGATTGTATGTGTGTGATTGTATGATTGTGACTGTATGAGTGTGACTGTATGATTGTGATAGTATGATTGTGATTGTATGATGGTGATTGTATCAATGTTTTTGGGAGATTGTATTTATATGGTTGTGATTGCATGATTGTGATTGTATGATTGTGATTGTATGATTGTGATTGTATGACTGTGATTGTATGATTGTGATTGTATGATTGTGACCGTATGAGTGTGATTGTATGATTGTGATAGTATGATTGTTATTGTATTATTGTGATTGTATGATTGTGATTGTATGATTGTGATTGTATGATTGTGTTTGTATGATTGCGATTGTATGATTCTGATTGTATGATTGTGATTGTATGATTGCTTTTGTATGATTGTGATTTTATGATTGTAATTGTATGATTGTAATTGTATGATTGCGATTGCAGGATTGTCCTTGTATGATTGCAATTGTATGATTGTGATTGTATGATTGTGATTGCATGATTGTGATTGTAATTGTGATTGTATGATGGTAATTGTATGACTGTGCTAGTATGACTGTGATTGTATGATAGTGATTGTATGATTGCGACAGTATGATTGCGATTGTATGATTGTGATTGTATTGTTGTTAATGTATGATTGTGATTGTATGACTGTGATTGAATGACTGCGATTGTATGATTGTGATTTTATTATTGTGATTGTATTATTGTGATTGTATTATTGTGATTGTATTATTGTGATTGTATTATTGTGATTATATTATTGTGATAATATTATTGTGCTTCTATGATTGTTATTGTATGATTTCGAATGTATGATTGTGATTATATGATTGTATTTGAATGATTGTGATTCTATGAATGTGACTGTATTATTGTGATTTTATGATTGTGTATGGGAGATTGTAAATGTATGATTGCTATTTTATGGGTGTGATTGTATTATTGTGATTGTGAGTTTGTGATTCTGAGATTGTTATTATATGAATGCGATTGTATGATCGTGATGGTATGATTGTTTTTGTATGATTGTGGTCGTACGACTGTGATTGTATGATGGTGATTGTATGATTATGATTGTATGATTGTTTTTGTTAAATTGCGATTGTATGATTGTGATTGTATGATTGTGATTGTATAATTGTGACTGCATGATTGCGATTGTATGATGGTGATTGTATGACAGTGACTGTATTATTGTGATCGTATGATTGTGATTGTATGATTGTGATTGTATGATTGTGATTGTATGATTGTGATTGTATCAATGTTTTTTGGAGATTGTATTTATATGATTGCGATTGTATGATTGTTATTGTATGATTGTGATTGTATGTTTGTGATTGTATTATTGTGATTGTATGGTTGTGATTGTATGCTTGTGATTGCATGATTGTGATTGTATGATTGCGATTGTATGATTGTGATTGTATGATTGTGATTGTATGATTGCGACCGTATGATTGCGATTGTATGATTGTGATTGTATTGTTGTGAATGTATGATTGTGATTGTACGATTGTGATTGTATGACTGTGATTGTATGATTGTGGTCGTATGACTGTGATTATATGATTGTGATTGTATGATTGTGATTGTATGATTGTGATTGTAGGATTGTGACTGTATTATTGTGATTGTATGATTGTGATTGTATCAGTGTTTTTGGGAGATTGTATTTATATGATTGCGATTGTATGATTGTGAATGAATGATTGTGATTGTATGATTGTGATTGTATGATTGTGATTGTATGAGTGCGATTGTATGATTGCGATTTTATGATTGTGATTGTATGATTGTTGTTGTATGAATGCCATTGTATGATTGTGATTGTATGATTGTGATTGTAGGATTGTGACAGTATGTTTGTGATTGTATGATTGTGATTGCATGATTGTGATTGTAATTGTGATTGTATGATTGTAATTGTATGACTGTGGTAGTATGACTGTGATTGTATGATAGTGATTGTATGATTGCGACTGTATGATTGGGATTGTATGATTGTGATTGTATTGTTGTGAATGTATGATTGTGATTGTATGACTGTGATTGTATGATTGTGATAGTATGATTGTGATTGTATGATTGTGATTGTATCAATGTTTTTGGGAGATTGTATTTCTATGATTGCGATTGTGTGATTGTTATTGTATGATTGTGATTGTATGTTTATGATTGTATTATTGTGATTGTATGGTTGTGATTGTATGGTTGTGATTGTATGATTGTGATTGTAATTGTGATTGTATGATTGTAATTGTATGACTGTGGTAGTATGACTGTGATTGTATGATAGTGATTGTATGATTGCGACTGTATGATTGGGATTGTATGATTGTGATTGTATTGTTGTGAATGTATGATTGTGATTGTATGACTGTGATTGTATGATTGTGATTGTAGGACTGTGACAGTATGTTTGTGGTTGTATGATTGTGATTGTATGATTGTGATTGTATGATTGTGATTGTATGATTGTGATTGTATGATTGTGATTGTATGATTGTGATTGTATGTGTGTGATTGTATGATTGTGACTGTATGAGTGTGACTGTATGATTGTGATAGTATGATTGTGATTGTATGATGGTGATTGTATCAATGTTTTTGGGAGATTGTATTTATATGGTTGTGATTGCATGATTGTGATTGTATGATTGTGATTGTATGATTGTGATTGTATGACTGTGATTGTATGATTGTGATTGTATGATTGTGACCGTATGAGTGTGATTGTATGATTGTGATAGTATGATTGTTATTGTATTATTGTGATTGTATGATTGTGATTGTATGATTGTGATTGCATGATTGTGTTTGTATGATTGCGATTGTATGATTCTGATTGTATGATTGTGATTGTATGATTGCTTTTGTATGATTGTGATTTTATGATTGTAATTGTATGATTGTAATTGTATGATTGCGATTGCAGGATTGTCCTTGTATGATTGCAATTGTATGATTGTGATTGTATGATTGTGATTGCATGATTGTGATTGTAATTGTGATTGTATGATGGTAATTGTATGACTGTGCTAGTATGACTGTGATTGTATGATAGTGATTGTATGATTGCGACAGTATGATTGCGATTGTATGATTGTGATTGTATTGTTGTTAATGTATGATTGTGATTGTATGACTGTGATTGAATGACTGCGATTGTATGATTGTGATTTTATTATTGTGATTGTATTATTGTGATTGTATTATTGTGATTGTATTATTGTGATTGTATTATTGTGATTATATTATTGTGATTGTATTATTGTGCTTCTATGATTGTTATTGTATGATTTCGAATGTATGATTGTGATTATATGATTGTATTTGAATGATTGTGATTCTATGAATGTGACTGTATTATTGTGATTTTATGATTGTGTATGGGAGATTGTAAATGTATGATTGCTATTTTATGGGTGTGATTGTATTATTGTGATTGTGAGTTTGTGATTCTGAGATTGTTATTATATGAATGCGATTGTATGATCGTGATGGTATGATTGTTTTTGTATGATTGTGGTCGTACGACTGTGATTGTATGATGGCGATTGTATGATTATGATTGTATGATTGTTTTTGTTAAATTGCGATTGTATGATTGTGATTGTATGATTGTGATTGTATAATTGTGACTGCATGATTGCGATTGTATGATGGTGATTGTATGACAGTGACTGTATTATTGTGATCGTATGATTGTGATTGTATGATGGAGATTGTATGAATGTCATTGTATGATTGTGATTGTATGATTGTGATTGTAGGATTGTGACAGTATGTTTGTGATTGTATGAATGTGATTGCATGATTGTGATTGTAATTGTGATTGTATGATTGTAATTGTATGACTGTGGTAGTATGACTGTGATTGTATGATAGTGATTGTATGATTGCGACTGTATGATTGGGATTGTATGATTGAGACTGTAGGATTGTGATTGTATGATCGTGATTGTGTGATTGTGATTCTGAGATTGTAATTGTATGGTTGTGATCGTATGACAGTGATTGTATGATTGTGATTGTATGATTGTGATTGTAGGACTGTGACAGTATGTCTGTGATTGTATGATTGTGATTGTATGATTGTGATTGTAGGATTGTGATTGTATGATCGTGATTGTGTGATTGTGATTCTGAGATTGTAATTGTATGGTTGTGATCGTATGACAGTGATTGTATGATTGTGATTGTATGATTGTGATTGTATGATTGTGATTGTATGATTGTGATTGTATGATTGTGATTGTATGATTGTGATTGTATGATTGTGATTGTATGATTGTGATTGTATGATTGTGATTGTATGATTCTGATTGTATGATTGTGATTGTATGAGTGTGATTGTATGATTGTGACTATATGAGTGTGATTGTATGATTCTGATTGTATGATTGTGATTGTATGAGTGTGATTGTATGATTGTGACTATATGAGTGTGATTGTATGATTGTGATTGTGTGATTGTGATTGTATCAATGTTTTTTTGGAGATTGTATTTATATGATTGCGATTGTATGATTGTTATTGTATGATTGTGATTGTGTGTTTGTGATTGTATTATTGTGATTGTATGGTTGTGATTGTAGGGTTGTAATTGTATGATTGCGATTGTATGATCGTGATTGTATGATTGCAATTGTATGATTGTGATTGTATGATTGTGATTGTATGATTGTGATTGTATGATTGTGATTGTATGATTGTGATTGTATGATTGTGATTGTATCAATGTTTTTGGGGGATTGTATTTATATGATTGCGATTGTATGATCGTTATTGTATGATTGTGATTGTATGTTTGTGATTGTATTATTGTGATTGTATGATTGTGATTGTATGATTGTGATTGTAGGACTGTGACAGTATGCTTGTGATTGTATGATTGTGATTGTATGATTGCGATTTTATGATTGTGATTGTATGATTGTTGTTGTATGAATGCCATTGTATGATTGTGATTGTATGATTGTGATTGTATGATTGTGACAGTATGTTTGTGATTGTATGATTGTGATTGCATGATTGTGATTGTAATTGTGATTGTATGATTGTAATTGTATGACTGTGATTGTATGACTGAGATTGTATGATAGTGATTGTATGATTGCGACTGTATGATTGGGATTGTATGATTGTGACAGTATGCTTGTGATTGTATGATTGTGATTGTATGATTGTGATTGTATGATTGTGATTGTATGATTGTGATTTATGATTGCGACTGTATGACTGTGATTGTATGATTGTGGTCGCATGACTGGGATTGTATGATTGTGATTGTATGATTGTGATTGTATGATTGTGATAGTATGATTGCGACTGCAGGATTGTGCTTGTATGATTGCAATTGTATGATTGTGATTGGATGATTGTGATTGCATGATTGTGATTGTAATTGCGATTGTATGATTGTAATTGTATGACTGTGGTAGTATGACTGTGATTGTATGATAGTGATTGTATGATTGCGACTGTATAATTGGGATTGTATGATTGTGATTGTATTTTTGTGAATGTACGATTGTGATTGTATGATTGTGATTGCATGATTGTGATTGTAATTGTGATTGTATGATTGTAATTGTATGACTCTGGTAGTATGACTGTCATTGTATGATAGTGATTGTATGATTGCGACTGTATGATTGTAATTGTATGATTGTGATTGTATTAGTGTGATTGTATGATTGTGATTGTATGATTGTGATTGCATGATTGTGATTGTAATTGTGATTGTATGATTGTAATTGTATGACTCTGGTAGTATGACTGTCATTGTATGATAGTGATTGTATGATTGCGACTGTATGATTGCGATTGTATGATTGCGACTGTATGATTGCGATTGTATGATTGTGATTGCATTGTTGTGAATGCATGATTGTGATTGTATGATTGTGATTGTATGACTGCGATTGTATGATTGTGATTGTATGATTCTGGTCGTATGACTGTGATTATATGATTGTGATTGTATGATTGTGGTTGTATGATTGTGATAGTACGATTGTTATTCCATGATTGCGATTGCAGGATTATGCTTGTATGATTGTAATTGTACGATTGTGATTGTATGATTGTGATTATATGACTGTGATTATATGATGGTGATTGAATGATTGCGACTGTATGATTGCGTTTGCATGATTGTGATTATATTGTTGTGAATGTATGATTGTGATTGTATGACTGTAATTGATGATTGCGATTGTATGATTGTGACTGTATTATTGTGATTTTATGATTGTGTATGGGAGAATGTAAATGTATGTTTGCTGTCTTATGGGTGTGATTGTATTGTTGTGATTGTGAATTTGTGATTCTGAGATTGTAATTGTATGATTGCGATTGTATGATCGTGAGGGTATGATTGCTTTTGTATGATTGTGATTGTATGATTGTGATTGTATGATTGTGAATGTATGATTCTGATTGATTGACTGTGATTGTATGATTGTGATAGTATGATTGCGACTGCAGGATTGTGCTTGTATGATTGCAATTGTATGATTGTGATTGTATGATTGTGATGGCATGATTGTGATTGTAATTGCGATTGTATGATTGTAATTGTATGACTGTGGTAGTATGACTCTGATTGTATGATAGTGATTGTATGATTCCGACTGCATGATTGGGATTGTATGATTGTGATTGTATTTTTGTGAATCTATGATTGTGATTGTATGACTGTGATTGTATGATTGTGATTGTATGATTGTGACTGTATTATTGTGATTTTATGATTGTGATTGTATCAGTGTTTTTGGGAGATTGTATTTATATGATTGCGATTGTATGATTGTGATTGAATGATTGTGATTGTATGATTGTGATTGTATGATTGTGATTGTATGAGTGCGATTGTATGATTGCGATTTTATGATTGTGATTGTATGATTGTTGTTGTATGAATGCCATTATATGGTTGTGATTGTATGATTGTGATTGTAGGACTGTGACAGTATGTTTGTGATTGTATGATTGTGATTGTATGATTGTGATTGTATGATTGTGATTGTAGGATTGTGATTGTATGATCGTGATTGTCTGATTGTGATTCTGAGATTGTAATCGTATGGTTGTGATCGTATGACAGTGATTGTATGATTGTGATTGTATGATTGTTATTGTATAATTGTGATTGTATGATTCTGATTGTATGATTGTGATTGTATGAGTGTGATTGTATGATTGTGACTATATGAGTGTGATTGTATGATTGTGATTGTATGATTGTGATTGTATGATTGTGATTGTATCAATGTTTTTTTGGAGATTGTATTTATATGATTGCGATTGTATGATTGTTATTGTATGATTGTGATTGTATGTTTGTGATTGTATTATTGTGATTGTATGGTTGTGATTGTATGGTTGTAATTGTATGATTGCGATTGTATGATCGTGATTGTATGATTGCAATTGTATGATTGTGATTGTACGATTGTGATTGTATGATTGTGATTGTATGATTGTGATTGTATGATTGTGATTGTATCAATGTTTTTGGGGGATTGTATTTATATGATTGCGATTGTATGATCGTTATTGTATGATTGTGATTGTATGTTTGTGATTGTATTATTGTGATTGTATGATTGTGATTGTATGATTGTGATTGTAGGACTGTGAGAGTATGCTTGTGATTGTATGATTGTGATTGTATGATTGTGACAGTATGTTTGTGATTGTATGATTGTGATTGCATGATTGTGATTGTAATTGCGATTGTATGATCGTTATTGTATGATTGTGATTGTATGTTTGTGATTGTATTATTGTGATTGTATGACTGAGATTGTATGATAGTGATTGTATGATTGCGACTGTATGATTGGGATTGTATGATTGTGACAGAATGCTTGTGATTGTATGATTGTGATTGTATGATTGTGATTGTATGATTGTGATTGTATGATTGTGATTGTATGAGTGTGATTGTATGATTGTGACTATATGAGTGTGATTGTATGATTGAGATTGTATGATTGTGATTGTATCAATGTTTTTGGGGGATTGTATTTATATGATTGCGATTGTATGATTGTTATTGTATGATTGTGATTGTATGTTTGTGATTGTATTATTGTGATTGTATGATTGTGATTGTATGATTGTGATTGTAGGACTGTGACAGTATGCTTGTGATGGTATGATTGTGATTGTATGATTGTGATTGTATGATTGTGATTGTATGATTGTGATTGTATGAGTGTGATTGTATGATTGTGACTATATGAGTGTGATTGCATGATTGAGATTGTATGATTGTGATTGTATCAATGTTTTTGGGAGATTGTATTTATATGATTGCGATTGTATGATTGTTATTGTATGATTGTGATTGTATGTTTGTGATGGTATTATTGTGATTGTATGGTTGTGATTGTGTGGTTGTAATTGCATGATTGCGATTGTATGATCGTGATTGTATGATTGTGATTGTAATTGTGATTGTATGGTTGTAATTGTATGACTGTGGTAGTATGTCTGTGATTGTATGATAGTGATTGTATGATTGCGACTGCATGATTGGGATTGTATGATTGTGATTGTATTGTTTTGAATGTATGATTGTGATTGTATGACTGTGATTGTATGATTGTGATTTTATGATTGTGACTGTATTATTGTGATTGTATGATTGTGATTGTATCAGTGTTTTTGGGAGATTGTATTTATATGATTGCGATTGTATGATTGTGATTGAATGATTGTGATTGTATGATTGTGATTGTATGAGTGCGATTGTATGATTGCGATTTTATGATTGTTATTGTATGAATGCAAATGTATGATTGTGATTGTATGATTGTGATTGTAGGATTGTGACAGTATGTTTGTGATTGTATGAATGTGATTGCATGATTGTGATTGTAATTGTGATTGTATGATTGTAATTGTATGACTGTGGTAGTATGACTGTGATTGTATGATAGTGATTGTATGATTGCGACTGTATGATTGGGATTGTATGATTGTGATTGTATTGTTGTGAATGCATGATTGTGATTGTATGATTGTGATTGTATGATTGTGATTGTATGATTGTGATTGTATGAGTGTGATTGTATGATTGTGACTATATGAGTGTGATTGTATGATTGAGATTGTATGATTGTGATTGTATCAATGTTTTTGGGAGATTGTATTTATATGATTGCGATTGTGTGATTGTTATTTTATGATTGTGATTGTATGTTTGTGATTGTATGATTGTGATTGTATGATTGCGACTGTATGATTGGGATTGTATGATTGTGATTGTATTGTTGTGAATGCATGATTGTGATTGTATGATTGTGATTGTATGATTGTGATTGTAGGACTGTGACAGTATGCTTGTGATGGTATGATTGTGATTGTATGATTGTGATTGTATGATTGTGAATGTATGATTGTGATTGTATGATTGTAATTGATGATGGTGATTGTATGATTGTGACTGTATTATTGTGACTTTATGATTGTGTATGGGAGAATGTAAATGTATGATTGCTATCTTATGGGTGTGATTGTATTATTGTGATTGTGAGTTTGTGATTCTGAGATTGTAATTGTATGATTGCGATTGTATGATCTTGAGGGTATGATTGTTTTTGTATGATTGTGATTGTATGAGTGTGATTGTATGATTGTGACTATATGAGTGTGATTGTATGATTGTGATTGTATGATTGTGATTGTATGATTGTGATTGTATCAATGTTTTTTTGGAGATTGTATTTATATGATTGCGATTGTATGATTGTTATTGTATGATTGTGATTGTATGTTTGTGATTGTATTATTGTGATTGTATGGTTGTGATTGTATGGTTGTAATTGTATGATTGCGATTGTATGATCGTGATTGTATGATTGCAATTGTATGATTGTGATTGTACGATTGTGATTGTATGATTGTGATTGTATGATTGTGATTGTATGATTGTGATTGTATCAATGTTTTTGGGGGATTGTATTTATATGATTGCGATTGTATGATCGTTATTGTATGATTGTGATTGTATGTTTGTGATTGTATTATTGTGATTGTATGATTGTGATTGTATGATTGTGATTGTAGGACTGTGAGAGTATGCTTGTGATTGTACGATTGTGATTGTATGATTGTGATTGTATGATTGCGATTGTATGATTGTGATTGCATGGTTGTGATTGTACGATTGTGATTGTACGATTGTGATTCTATGATTGTGGTTGTATGATTGTGACTGTATGAGTGTGATTGTATGATTGTGATGGTATGATTGTGATTGTATGATTGTGATTTATGATTGCGACTGTATGACTGTGATTGTATGATTGTGGTCGCATGACTGGGATTGTATGATTGTGATTGTATGATTGTGATTGTATGATTGTGATTGTATGATTGTGATAGTATGATTGCGACTGCAGGATTGTGCTTGTATGATTGCAATTGTATGATTGTGATTGGATGATTGTGGTTGCATGATTGTGATTGTAATTGCGATTGTATGATTGTAATTGTATGACTGTGGTAGTATGACTGTGATTGTATGATAGTGATTGTATGATTGCGACTGTCTAATTGGGATTGTATGATAGTGATTGTATTTTTGTGAATGTATGATTGTGATTGTATGACTGTGATTGTATGATTGTGATTGTATGATTGTGACTGTATTATTGTGTGTATGATTGTGATTGTATCAGTGTTTTTGGGAGATTGTATTTATATGATTGCGATTGTATGATTGTGATTGAATGATTGTGATTGTATGATTGTGATTGTATGATTGTGATTGTATGATTGTGATTGTATGATTGTGATTGTATGATTGTGATTGTAGGACTGTGACAGTATGCTTGTGATTGAATGATTGTGATTGTATGATTGTGATTGTGTGATTGTGATTGTATGATTGTGATCGTATGATTATGATTGTATGATTGTGATTGTATGATTGTGATTGTATGAGTGTGATTGTATGATTGTGACTATATGAGTGTGATTGTATGATTGAGATTGTATGATTGTGATTGTATCAATGTTTTTGGGGGATTGTATTTATATGATTGCGATTGTATGATTGTTATTGTATGATTGTGATTGTATGTTTGTGATTGTATTATTGTGATTGTATGATTGTGATTGTATGATTGTGATTGTAGGACTGTGACAGTATGCTTGTGATGGTATGATTGTGATTGTATGATTGTGATTGTATGATTGTGATTGTATGATTGTGATTGTATGAGTGTGATTGTATGATTGTGACTATATGAGTGTGATTGCATGATTGAGATTGTATGATTGTGATTGTATCAATGTTTTTGGGAGATTGTATTTATATGATTGCGATTGTATGATTGTTATTGTATGATTGTGATTGTATGTTTGTGATGGTATTATTGTGATTGTATGGTTGTGATTGTGTGGTTGTAATTGCATGATTGCGATTGTATGATCGTGATTGTATGATTGTGATTGTAATTGTGATTGTATGGTTGTAATTGTATGACTGTGGTAGTATGTCTGTGATTGTATGATAGTGATTGTATGATTGCGACTGCATGATTGGGATTGTATGATTGTGATTGTATTGTTGTGAATGCATGATTGTGATTGTATGATTGTGATTGTATGAGTGCGATTGTATGATTGCGATTTTATGATTGTTATTGTATGAATGCAAATGTATGATTGTGATTGTATGATTGTGATTGTAGGATTGTGACAGTATGTTTGTGATTGTATGAATGTGATTGCATGATTGTGATTGTAATTGTGATTGTATGATTGTAATTGTATGACTGTGGTAGTATGACTGTGATTGTATGATAGTGATTGTATGATTGCGACTGTATGATTGGGATTGTATGATTGTGATTGTATTGTTGTGAATGCATGATTGTGATTGTATGATTGTGATTGTATGATTGTGATTGTATGATTGTGATTGTATGAGTGTGATTGTATGATTGTGACTATATGAGTGTGATTGTATGATTGAGATTGTATGATTGTGATTGTATCAATGTTTTTGTGAGATTGTATTTATATGATTGCGATTGTGTGATTGTTATTTTATGATTGTGATTGTATGTTTGTGATTGTATGATTGTGATTGTATGATTGCGACTGTATGATTGGGATTGTATGATTGTGATTGTATTGTTGTGAATGCATGATTGTGATTGTATGATTGTGATTGTATGATTGTGATTGTAGGACTGTGACAGTATGCTTGTGATGGTATGATTGTGATTGTATGATTGTGATTGTATGATTGTGAATGTATGATTGTGATTGTATGATTGTAATTGATGATGGTGATTGTATGATTGTGACTGTATTATTGTGACTTTATGATTGTGTATGGGAGAATGTAAATGTATGATTGCTATCTTATGGGTGTGATTGTATTATTGTGATTGTGAGTTTGTGATTCTGAGATTGTTATTATATGATTGCGATTGTATGATCGTGATTGTATGATTGTGATTGTATGATTGCGATTGTATGATTGTGATAGTATGATTGTTTTTGTATGATTGTATTTTTGCAGTTGCGATTGTATGATTGTAATTGTATGACTGCTTTTGTATGATTGCGATTGTATGATTGTAATTGTATGATTGTGATTGTATTAGTGTGATTGTATGATTGTGATTATATGATGGTGATTGAATGATTGCGACTGTATGATTGCGTTTGCATGATTGTGATTATATTGTTGTGAATGTATGATTGTGATTGTATGACTGTAATTGATGATTGTGATTGCATGATTGTGACTGTATTATTGTGATTTTATGATTGTGTATGGGGGAATGTAAATGTATAATTGCTATCTTATGGGTGTGATTGTATTATTGTGATTGTGAATTTGTGATTCTGAGATTGTAATTGTATGATTGCGATTGTATGCTCGTGAGGGTATGATTGCTTTTGTATGATTGTGATTGTATGATTGTGATTGTATGATTGTGAATGTATGATTCTGATTGTATGACTGTGATTTTAGGATTGTGATAGTATGATTGCGACGGCAGGATTGTGCTTGTATGATTGCAATTGTATGATTGTGATTGTATGATTGTGATTGCATGATTGTGATTGTAATTGCGATTGTATGATTGTAATTGTATGACTGTGGTAGTATGACTCTGATTGTATGATTGTGATTGTATGATTCCGACTGTATGATTGGGATTGTATGATTGTGATTGTATTTTTGTGAATCTATGATTGTGATTGTATGACTGTGATTGTATGATTGTGATTGTATGATTGTGACTGTATTATTGTGATTTTATGATTGTGATTGTATCAGTGTTTTTGGGAGATTGTATTTATATGATTGCGATTGTATGATTGTGATTGAATGATTGTGATTGTATGATTGTGATTGTATGATTGTGATTGTATGGGTGCGATTGTATGATTGCGATTTTATGATTGTGATTGTATGATTGTTGTTGTATGAATGCCATTATATGATTGTGATTGCATGATTGTGATTGTAGGACTGTGACAGTATGTTTGTGATTGTATGATTGTGATTGTATGATTGTGATTGTATGATTGTGATTGCAGGATTGTGATTGTATGATCGTGATTGTATGATTGTGATTCTGAGATTGTAATTGTATGGTTGTGATCGTATGACAGTGATTGTATGATTGTGATTGTATGATTGTGATTGTATGATTGTGATTGTATGATTCTGATTGTATGATTGTGATTGTATGAGTGTGATTGTATGATTGTGAATGTATGATTCTGATTGTATGACTGTGATTTTAGGATTGTGATAGTATGATTGCGACGGCAGGATTGTGCTTGTATGATTGCAATTGTATGATTGTGATTGTATGATTGTGATTGCATGATTGTGATTGTAATTGCGATTGTATGATTGTAATTGTATGACTGTGGCAGTATGACTCTGATTGTATGATTGTGATTGTATGATTCCGACTGTATGATTGGGATTGTATGATTGTGATTGTATTTTTGTGAATCTATGATTGTGATTGTATGACTGTGATTGTATGATTGTGATTGTATGATTGTGACTGTATTATTGTGATTTTATGATTGTGATTGTATCAGTGTTTTTGGGAGATTGTATTTATATGATTGCGATTGTATGATTGTGATTGAATGATTGTGATTGTATGACTGTGATTGTATGATTGTGATTGTATGGGTGCGATTGTATGATTGCGGTTTTATGATTGTGATTGTATGATTGTTGTTGTATGAATGCCATTATATGATTGTGATTGCATGATTGTGATTGTAGGACTGTGACAGTATGTTTGTGATTGTATGATTGTGATTGTATGATTGTGATTGTATGATTGTGATTGCAGGATTGTGATTGTATGATCGTGATTGTATGATTGTGATTCTGAGATTGTAATTGTATGGTTGTGATCGTATGACAGTGATTGTATGATTGTGATTGTATGATTGTGATTGTATGATTGTGATTGTATGATTCTGATTGTATGATTGTGATTGTATGAGTGTGATTGTATGATTGTGACTATATGAGTGTGATTGTATGATTGTGATTGTATGATTGTGATTGTATCAATGTTTTTTGGAGATTGTATTTATATGATTGCGATTGTATGATTGTTATTGTATGATTGTGATTGTATGATTGTGATTGTATGATTGCGAATGTATGATTCTGATTGTATGACTGTGATTGTAGGATTGTGATAGTATGATTGCGACTGCAGGATTGTGCTTGTATGATTGCAATTGTATGATTGTGATTGTATGATTGTGATTGCATGATTGTGATTGTAATTGCGATTGTATGATTGTAATTGTATGACTGTGGTAGTATGACTCTGATTGTATGATAGTGATTGTATGATTCCGACTGTATGATTGGGATTGTATGATTGTGATTGTATTTTTGTGAATCTATGATTGTGATTGTATGACTGTGATTGTATGATTGTGATTGTATGATTGTGACTGTATTATTGTGATTTTATGATTGTGATTGTATCAGTGTTTTTGGGAGATTGTATTTATATGATTGCGATTGTATGATTGTGATTGAATGATTGTGATTGTATGATTGTGATTGTATGATTGTGATTGTATGAGTGCGATTGTATGATCGCGATTTTATGATTGTGATTGTATGATTGTTGTTGTATGAATGCCATTGTATGATTGTGATTGTATGATTGTGATTGTATGATTGTGATTGTAGGACTGTGACAGTATGCTTGTGATTGTATGATTGTGATTGTATGATTGTGATTGTATGATTGTGAATGTATGATTGTGATTGTATGACTGTGATTGTATGATTGTGATTTTATGATTGTGACTGTATTATTGTGATTGTATGATTGTGATTGTATCAGTGTTTTTGGGAGATTGTATTTATATGATTGCGATTGTATGATTGTGATTGAATGATTGTGATTGTATGATTGTGATTGTATGATTGTGATTGTATGAGTGCGATTGTATGATTGCGATTTTATGATTGTTATTGTATGAATGCAAATGTATGATTGTGATTGTATGATTGTGATTGTAGGATTGTGACAGTATGTTTGTGATTGTATGATTGTGATTGCATGATTGTGATTGTAATTGTGATTGTATGACTGTGGTAGTATGACTGTGATTGTATGATTGTGATAGTATGATTGTGATTGTATGATTGTGATTGTATCAATGTTTTTGTAAGCTTGTATTTATATGATTGCGATTGTATGATTGTTATTGTATGATTGTGATTGCATGCTGGTGATTGTATTATTGTGATTGTATGGTTGTGATTGTATGGTTGTGATTGTATGATTGTGATTGTAATTGTGATTGTATGATTGTAATTGTATGACTGTGGTAGTATGACTGCGATTGTATGATAGTGATTGTATGATTGCGACTGTATGATTGCGATTGTATGATTGTGATTGTATTGTTGTGAATGTATGATTGTGATTGTATGACTGTGATTGAATGACTGCGATTGTATGATTGTGATTTTATTATTGTGATTGTATTATTGTGATTGTATTATTGTGATTGTATTATTGTGATTGTATTATTGTGATTATATTATTGTGATTGTATTATTGTGCTTCTATGATTGTGATTGTATGATTCCGAATGTATGATTGTGATTATATGATTGTATTTGAATGATTGTGATCCTAAGAATGTGACTGTATTATTGTGATTTTATGATTATGTATGGGAGATTGTAAATGTATGATTGCTATTTTATGGGTGTGATTGTATTATTGTGATTGTGAGTTTGTGATTCTGAGATTGTTATTATATGATTGCGATTGTATGATCGTGATTGTACGATTGTGATTGTATGATTGTGCTTGTATTATTGTGATTGTATGATTGTGATTGTATGATTGTGATTGTATCAATGTTTTTGGGAGATTGTATTCATATGATTGCGATTGTATGATTGTGATTGAATGATTGTGATTGTATGATCGTGATTATATGACTGTGATTGTATGATAGTGATTGAATGATTGTGGTCGTATGACTGTGATTATATGATTGTGATTGTATGATTGTGGTCGTATGATTGTGATAGTATGATTGTTATTGCATGATTGCGATTGCAGGATTATGCTTGTATGATTGTAATTGTATGATTGTGATTGTATGATTGTGATTATATGACTGTGATTATATGATAGTGATTGAATGATTGCGACAGTATGATTGCGTTTGCATGATTGTGATTCTATTGTTGTGAATGTATGATTGTGATTGTATGATTGTAATTGATGATTGTGATTGTATGATTGTGACTGTATTATTGTGACTTTATGATTGTGTATGGGAGAATGTAAATGTATGATTGCTATCTTATGGGTGTGATTGTATTATTGTGATTGTGAGTTTGTGATTCTGAGATTGTAATTGTATGATTGCGATTGTATGATCGTGAGGGTATGATTGTTTTTGTATGATTGTGATTGTATGATTGCGATTGTATGATTGTGATAGTATGATTGTTTTTGTATGATTGTAATTTTATGATTGTAATTGTATGATTGTATTTTTGTAGTTGCGATTGTATGATTGTAATTGTATGACTGCTTTTGTATGATTGCGATTGTATGATTGTAATTGTATGATTGTGATTGTATTAGTGTGATTGTATGATTGTGATTGCATGATTGTGATTGTAAATGTGATTGTATGATTGTAATTGTATGACTGTGGTAGTATGACTGTGATTGTATGATAGTGATTGTATGATTGCGACTGTATGATTGCGATTGTATGATTGCGACTGTATGATTGCGATTGTATGATTGTGATTGTATTGTTGTGAATGCATGATTGTGATTGTATGATTGTGATTGTATGACTGCGATTGTATGATTGTGATTGTATGATTGTGGTCGTATGACTGTGATTATATGATTGTGATTGTATGATTGTGGTCGTATGATTGTGATTGTATGATTGTGACTGTATTATTGTGATTTTATGATTGTGATTGTATCAGTGTTTTTGGGAGATTGTATTTATATGATTGCGATTGTATGATTGTGATTGAATGATTGTGATTGTATGATTGTGATTGTATGGGTGCGATTGTATGATTGCGATTTTATGATTGTGATTGTATGGCTGTTGTTGTATGAATGCCATTATATGATTGTGATTGTATGATTGTGATTGTAGGACTGCGACAGTATGTTTGTGATTGTATGATTGTGATTGTATGATTGTGATTGTATGATTGTGATTGTAGGATTGTGATTGTATGATCGTGATTGTGTGATTGTAATTCTGAGATTGTAATTGTATGGTTGTGATCGTATGACAGTGATTGTATGATTGTGATTGTATGATTGTGATTGTATGATTGTGATTGTATGAGTGTGATTGTATGATTGTGACTATATGAGTGTGATTGTATGATTGTGATTGTATGATTGTGATTGTATCAATGTTTTTTGGAGATTGTATTTATATGATTGCGATTGTATGATTGTTATTGTATGATTGTGATTGTATGATTGTGATTGTATGATTGTGAATGTATGATTCTGATTGTATGACTGTGATTGTAGGATTGTGATAGTATGATTGCGACTGCAGGATTGTGCTTGTATTATTGCAATTGTATGATTGTGATTGTATGATTGTGATTGCATGATTGTGATTGTAATTGCGATTGTATGATTGTAATTGTATGGCTGTGGTAGTATGACTCTGATTGTATGATAGTGATTGTATGATTCCGACTGTATGATTGGGATTGTATGATTGTGATTGTATTTTTGTGAATCTATGATTGTGATTGTATGACTGTGATTGTATGATTGTGATTGTATGATTGTGACTGTATTATTGTGATTTTATGATTGTGATTGTATCAGTGTTTTTGGGAGATTGTATTTATATGATTACGATTGTATGATTGTGATTGAATGATTGTGATTGTATGATTGTGATTGTATGATTGTGATTGTATGAGTGCGATTGTATGATCGCGATTTTATGATTGTGATTGTATGATTGTTGTTGTATGAAAGCCATTGTATGATTGTGATTGTATGATTGTGATTGTATGATTGTGATTGTAGGACTGTGACAGTATGCTTGTGATTGTATGATTGTGATTGTATGATTGTGATTGTATGATTGTGAATGTATGATTGTGATTGTATGACTGTGATTGTATGATTGTGATTTTATGATTGTGACTGTATTATTGTGATTGTATGATTGTGATTGTATCAGTGTTTTTGGGAGATTGTATTTATATGATTGCGATTGTATGATTGTGATTGAATGATTGTGATTGTATGATTGTGATTGTATGATTGTGATTGTATGAGTGCGATTGTATGATTGCGATTTTATGATTGTTATTGTATGAATGCAAATGTATGATTGTGATTGTATGATTGTGATTGTAGGATTGTGACAGTATGTTTGTGATTGTATGATTGTGATTGCATGATTGTGATTGTAATTGTGATTGTATGATTGTAATTGTATGACTGTGGTAGTATGACTGTGATTGTATGATGGTGATTGCATGATTGGGATTGTATGATTGTGATTGTATTGTTGTGAATGTATGATTGTGATTGTATGACTGTGATTGTATGATTGTGATAGTATGATTGTGATTGTATGATTGTGATTGTATCAATGTTTTTGTAAGCTTGTATTTATATGATTGCGATTGTATGATTGTTATTGTATGATTGTGATTGCATGCTGGTGATTGTATTATTGTGATTGTATGGTTGTGATTGTATGGTTGTGATTGTATGATTGTGATTGTAATTGTGATTGTATGATTGTAATTGTATGACTGTGGTAGTATGACTGCGATTGTATGACTGTGATTATATGATGGTGATTGAATGATTGCGACTGTATGATTGCGTTTGCATGATTGTGATTATATTGTTGTGAATGTATGATTGTGATTGTATGACTGTAATTGATGATTGTGATTGCATGATTGTGACTGTATTATTGTGATTTTATGATTGTGTATGGGAGAATGTAAATGTATGATTGCTATCTTATGGGTGTGATTGTATTATTGTGATTGTGAATTTGTGATTCTGAGATTGTAATTGTATGATTGCGATTGTATGATCGTGAGGGTATGATTGCTTTTGTATGATTGTGATTATATGATTGTGATTGTATGATTGTGAATGTATGATTCTGATTGTATGACTGTGATTGTAGGATTGTGATAGTATGATTGCGCCTGCAGGATTGTGCTTGTATGATTGCAATTGTATGATTGTGATTGTATGATTGTGATTGTATGAGTGCGATTGTATGATCGCGATTTTATGATTGTGATTGTATGATTGTTGTTGTATGAAAGCCATTGTATGATTGTGATTGTATGATTGTGATTGTATGATTGTGATTGTAGGACTGTGACAGTATGCTTGTGATTGTATGATTGTGATTGTATGATTGTGATTGTATGATTGTGAATGTATGATTGTGATTGTATGACTGTGATTGTATGATTGTGATTTTACGATTGTGACTGTATTATTGTGATTGTATGATTGTGATTGTATCAGTGTTTTTGGGAGATTGTATTTATATGATTGCGATTGTATGATTGTGATTGAATGATTGTGATTGTATGATTGTGATTGTATGATTGTGATTGTATGAGTGCGATTGTATGATTGCGATTTTATGATTGTTATTGTATGAATGCAAATGTATGATTGTGATTGTATGATTGTGATTGTAGGATTGTGACAGTATGTTTGTGATTGTATGATTGTGATTGCATGATTGTGATTGTAATTGTGATTGTATGATTGTAATTGTATGACTGTGGTAGTATGACTGTGATTGTATGATGGTGATTGCATGATTGGGATTGTATGATTGTGATTGTATTGTTGTGAATGTATGATTGTGATTGTATGACTGTGATTGTATGATTGTGATAGTATGATTGTGATTGTATGATTGTGATTGTATCAATGTTTTTGTAAGCTTGTATTTATATGATTGCGATTGTATGATTGTTATTGTATGATTGTGATTGCATGCTGGTGATTGTATTATTGTGATTGTATGGTTGTGATTGTATGGTTGTGATTGTATGATTGTGATTGTAATTGTGATTGTATGATTGTAATTGTATGACTGTGGTAGTATGACTGCGATTGTATGACTGTGATTATATGATGGTGATTGAATGATTGCGACTGTATGATTGCGTTTGCATGATTGTGATTATATTGTTGTGAATGTATGATTGTGATTGTATGACTGTAATTGATGATTGTGATTGCATGATTGTGACTGTATTATTGTGATTTTATGATTGTGTATGGGAGAATGTAAATGTATGATTGCTATCTTATGGGTGTGATTGTATTATTGTGATTGTGAATTTGTGATTCTGAGATTGTAATTGTATGATTGCGATTGTATGATCGTGAGGGTATGATTGCTTTTGTATGATTGTGATTATATGATTGTGATTGTATGATTGTGAATGTATGATTCTGATTGTATGACTGTGATTGTAGGATTGTGATAGTATGATTGCGCCTGCAGGATTGTGCTTGTATGATTGCAATTGTATGATTGTGATTGTATGATTGTGATTGCATGATTGTGATTGTAATTGCGATTGTATGATTGTAATTGTATGACTGTGGTAGTATGACTCTGATTGTATGATAGTGATTGTATGATTCCGACTGTATGATTGGGATTGTATGATTGTGATTGTATTTTTGTGAATCTATGATTGTGATTGTATGACTGTGATTGTATGATTGTGATTGTATGATTGTGACTGTATTATTGTGATTTTATGATTGTGATTGTATCAGTGTTTTTGGGAGATTGTATTTATATGATTGCGATTGTATGATTGTGATTGAATGATTGTGATTGTATGATTGTGATTGTATGGGTGCGATTGTATGATTGCGATTTTATGATTGTGATTGTATGGTTGTTGTTGTATGAATGCCATTATATGATTGTGATTGTATGATTGTGATTGTAGGACTGCGACAGTATGTTTGTGATTGTATGATTGTGATTGTATGATTGTGATTGTATGATTGTGATTGTAGGATTGTGATTGTATGATCGTGATTGTGTGATTGTGATTCTGAGATTGTAATTGTATGGTTGTGATCGTATGACAGTGATTGTATGATTGTGATTGTATGATTGTGATTGTATGATTGTGATTGTATGAGTGTGATTGTATGATTGTGACTATATGAGTGTGATTGTATGATTGTGATTGTATGATTGTGATTGTATCAATGTTTTTTGGAGATTGTATTTATATGATTGCGATTGTATGATTGTTATTGTATGATTGTGATTGTATGATTGTGATTGTATGATTGTGAATGTATGATTCTGATTGTATGACTGTGATTGTAGGATTGTGATAGTATGATTGCGACTGCAGGATTGTGCTTGTATTATTGCAATTGTATGATTGTGATTGTATGATTGTGATTGCATGATTGCGATTGTAATTGCGATTGTATGATTGTAATTGTATGGCTGTGGTAGTATGACTCTGATTGTATGATAGTGATTGTATGATTCCGACTGTATGATTGGGATTGTATGATTGTGATTGTATTTTTGTGAATCTATGATTGTGATTGTATGACTGTGATTGTATGATTGTGATTGTATGATTGTGACTGTATTATTGTGATTTTATGATTGTGATTGTATCAGTGTTTTTGGGAGATTGTATTTATATGATTACGATTGTATGATTGTGATTGAATGATTGTGATTGTATGATTGTGATTGTATGATTGTGATTGTATGAGTGCGATTGTATGATCGCGATTTTATGATTGTGATTGTATGATTGTTGTTGTATGAATGCCATTGTATGATTGTGATTGTATGATTGTGATTGTGTGATTGTGATTGTAGGACTGTGACAGTATGCTTGTGATTGTATGATTGTGATTGTATGATTGTGATTGTATGATTGTGAATGTATGATTGTGATTGTATGACTGTGATTGTATGATTGTGATTTTATGATTGTGACTGTATTATTGTGATTGTATGATTGTGATTGTATCAGTGTTTTTGGGAGATTGTATTTATATGATTGCGATTGTATGATTGTGATTGAATGATTGTGATTGTATGATTGTGATTGTATGATTGTGATTGTATGAGTGCGATTGTATGATTGCGATTTTATGATTGTTATTGTATGAATGCAAATGTATGATTGTGATTGTATGATTGTGATTGTAGGATTGTGACAGTATGTTTGTGATTGTATGATTGTGATTGCATGATTGTGATTGTAATTGTGATTGTATGATTGTAATTGTATGACTGTGGTAGTATGACTGTGATTGTATGATTGTGATTGTATGATTGGGATTGTATGATTGTGATTGTATTGTTGTGAATGTATGATTGTGATTGTATGACTGTGATTGTATGATTGTGATAGTATGATTGTGATTGTATGATTGTGATTGTATCAATGTTTTTGTAAGCTTGTATTTATATGATTGCGATTGTATGATTGTTATTATATGATTGTGATTGCATGCTGCTGATTGTATTATTGTGATTGTATGGTTGTGATTGTATGGTTGTGATTGTATGATTGTGATTGTAATTGTGATTGTATGATTGTAATTGTATGACTGTGGTAGTATGACTGCGATTGTATGATAGTGATTGTATGATTGCGACTGTATGATTGCGATTGTATGATTGTGATTGTATTGTTGTGAATGTATGATTGTGATTGTATGACTGTGATTGAATGACTGCGATTGTATGATTGTGATTTTATTATTGTGATTGTATTATTGTAATTGTATTATTGTGATTGTATTATTGTGATTATATTATTGTGATTGTATTATTGTGCTTCTATGATTGTGATTGTATGATTCCGAATGTATGATTGTGATTATATGATTGTATTTGAATGATTGTGATCCTATGAATGTGACTGTATTATTGTGATTTTATGATTATGTATGGGAGATTGTAAATGTATGATTGCTATTTTATGGGTGTGATTGTATTATTGTGATTGTGAGTTTGTGATTCTGAGATTGTTATTATATGATTGCGATTGTATGATCGTGATTGTATGATTGTGATTGTATGATTGTGCTTGTATGATTGTGATTGTATGATTGTGATTGTATGATTGTGATTGTATCAATGTTTTTGGGAGATTGTATTCATATGATTGCGATTGTATGATTGTGATTGAATGATTGTGATTGTATGATCGTGATTATATGACTGTGATTGTATGATAGTGATTGAATGATTGTGGTCGTATGTCTGTGATTATATGATTGTGATTGTATGATTGTGATTGTATGATTGTGATTGTATGATTGTGATAGTATGATTGTTATTGCATGATTGCGATTGCAGGATTATGCTTGTATGATTGTAATTGTATGATTGTGATTGTATGATTGTGATTATATGACTGTGATTATATGATAGTGATTGAATGATTGCGACAGTATGATTGCGTTTCCATGATTGTGATTCTATTGTTGTGAATGCATGATTGTGATTGTATGATTGTAATTGATGATTGTGATTGTATGAGTGTGACTGTATTATTGTGACTTTATGATTGTGTATGGGAGAATGTAAATGTATGATTGCTATCTTATGGGTGTGATTGTATTATTGTGATTGTGAGTTTGTGATTCTGAGATTGTAATTGTATGATTGCGATTGTATGATCGTGAGGGTATGATTGTTTTTGTATGATTGTGATTGTATGATTGCGATTGTATGATTGTGATAGTATGATTGTTTTTGTATGATTGTAATTTTATGATTGTAATTGTATGATTGTATTTTTGTAGTTGCGATTGTATGATTGTAATTGTATGACTGCTTTTGTATGATTGCGATTGTATGATTGTAATTGTATGATTGTGATTGTATTAGTGTGATTGTATGATTGTGATTGCATGATTGTGATTGCAATTGTGATTGTATGATTGTAATTGTATGACTGTGGTAGTATGACTGTGATTGTATGATAGTGATTGTATGATTGCGACTGTATGATTGCGATTGTATGATTGCGACTGCATGATTGCGATTGTATGATTGTGATTGTATTGTTGTGAATGCATGATTGTGATTGTATGATTGTGATTGTATGACTGCGATTGTATGATTGTGATTGTATGATTGTGGTCGTATGACTGTGATTATATGATTGTGATTGTATGATTGTGGTCGTATGATTGTGATAGTATGATTGTTATTCCATGATTGCGATTGCAGGATTATGCTTGTATGATTGTAATTGTATGATTGTGATTGTATGATTGTGATTATATGACTGTGATTATATGATAGTGATTGAATGATTGCGACTGTATGATTGCGTTTGCATGATTGTGATTATATTGTTGTGAATGTATGATTGTGATTGTATGACTGTAATTGATGATTGTGATTGCATGATTGTGACTGTATTATTGTGATTTTATGATTGTGTATGGGAGAATGTAAATGTATGATTGCTATCTTATGGGTGTGATTGTATTATTGTGATTGTGAATTTGTGATTCTGAGATTGTAATTGTATGATTGCGATTGTATGATCGTGATTGTATGATTGTGATTGTATGATTGTGCTTGTATGATTGTGATTGTATGATTGTGATTGTATGATTGTGATTGTATGATTGTGATTGTATGATTGTGAATGTATGATTCTGATTGTATGACTGTGATTTTAGGATTGTGATAGTATGATTGAGACGGCAGGATTGTGCTTGTATGATTGCAATTGTATGATTGTGATTGTATGATTGTGATTGCATGATTGTGATTGTAATTGCGATTGTATGATTGTAATTGTATGACTGTGGTATTATGACTCTGATTGTATGATAGTGATTGTATGATTCCGACTGTATGATTGGGATTGTATGATTGTGATTGTATTTTTGTGAATCTATGATTGTGATTGTATGACTGTGATGGTATGATTGTGATTGTATGATTATGACTGTATTATTGTGATTTTATGATTGTGATTGTATCAGTGTTTTTGGGAGATTGTATTTATATGATTGCGATTGTATGATTGTGATTGCATGCTGGTGATTGTATTATTGTGATTGTATGGTTGTGATTGTATGGTTGTGATTGTATGATTGTGATTGTAATTGTGATTGTATGATTGTAATTGTATGACTGTGGTAGTATGACTGCGATTGTATGATAGTGATTGTATGATTGCGACTGTATGATTGCGATTGTATGATTGTGATTGTATTGTTGTGAATGTATGATTGTGATTGTATGACTGTGATTGAATGACTGCGATTGTATGATTGTGATTTTATTATTGTGATTGTATTATTGTGATTGTATTAATGTGATTGTATTATTGTGATTATATTATTGTGATTGTATTATTGTGCTTCTATGATTGTGTTCGTATGATTCCGAATGTATGATTGTGATTATATGATTGTATTTGAATGATTGTGATCCTATGAATGTGACTGTATTATTGTGATTTTATGATTATGTATGGGAGATTGTAAATGTATGATTGCTATTTTATGGGTGTGATTGTATTATTGTGATTGTGATTTTGTGATTCTGAGATTGTTATTATATGATTGCGATTGTATGATCGTGATTGTATGATTGTGATTGTATGATTGTGCTTGTATGATTGTGATTGTATGATTGTGATTGTATGATTGTGATTGTATCAATGTTTTTGGGAGATTGTGTTCATATGATTGCGATTGTATGATTGTGATTGAATGATTGTGATTGTATGATCGCGATTATATGACAGTGATTGTATCATAGTGATTGAATGATTGTGGTCGTATGACTGTGATTATATGATTGTGATTGTATGATTGTGATTGTATGATTGTGATTGTATGATTGTGATTGTATGATTGTGATAGTATGATTGTTATTGCATGATTGCGATTGCAGGATTATGCTTGTATGATTGTAATTGTATGATTGTGATTGTATGATTGTGATTATATGACTGTGATTATATGATAGTGATTGAATGATTGCGACAGTATGATTGCGTTTCCATGATTGTGATTCTATTGTTGTGAATGTATGATTGTGATTGTATGATTGTAATTGATGATTGTGATTGTATGATTGTGACTGTATTATTGTGACTTTATGATTGTGTATGGGAGAATGTAAATGTATGATTGCTATCTTATGGGTGTGATTGTATTATTGTGATTGTGAGTTTGTGATTCTGAGATTGTAATTGTATGATTGCGATTGTATGATCGTGAGGGTATGATTGTTTTTGTATGATTGTGATTGTATGATTGCGATTGTATGATTGTGATAGTATGATTGTTTTTGTATGATTGTAATTTTATGATTGTAATTGTATGATTGTATTTTTGTAGTTGCGATTGTATGATTGTAATTGTATGACTGCTTTTGTATGATTGCGGTTGTATGATTGTAATTGTATGATTGTGATTGTATTAGTGTGATTGTATGATTGTGATTGCATGATTGTGATTGTAATTGTGATTGTATGATTGTAATTGTATGACTGTGGTAGTATGACTGTGATTGTATGATAGTGATTGTATGATTGCGACTGTATGATTGCGATTGTATGATTGCGACTGTATGATTGCGATTGTATGATTGTGATTGTATTGTTGTGAATGCATGATTGTGATTGTATGATTGTGATTGTATGACTGCGATTGTATGATTGTGATTGTATGATTGTGGTCGTATGACTGAGATTATATGATTGTGATTGTATGATTGTGGTCGTATGATTGTGATAGTATGACTGTTATTCCATGATTGCGATTGCAGGATTATGCTTGTATGATTGTAATTGTATGATTGTGATTGTATGATTGTGATTATATGACTGTGATTATATGATGGTGATTGAATGATTGCGATTGTATGATTGCGTTTGCATGATTGTGATTATATTGTTGTGAATGTATGATTGTGACTGTATGACTGTAATTGATGATTGTGATTGCATGATTGTGACTGTATTATTGTGATTTTATGATTGTGTATGGGAGAATGTAAATGTATGATTGCTATCTTATGGGTGTGATTGTATTATTGTGATTGTGAATTTGTGATTCTGAGATTGTAATTGTATGATTGCGATTGTATGATCGTGAGGGTATGATTGCTTTTGTATGATTGTGATTATATGATTGTGATTGTATGATTGTGAATGTATGATTCTGATTGTATGACTGTGATTGTAGGATTGTGATAGTATGATTGCGACTGCAGGATTGTGCTTGTATGATTGCAATTGTATGATTGTGATTGTATGATTGTGATTGCATGATTGTGATTGTAATTGCGATTGTATGATTGTAATTGTATGACTGTGGTAGTATGACTCTGATTGTATGATAGTGATTGTATGATTCCGACTGTATGATTGGGATTGTATGATTGTGATTGTATTTTTGTGAATCTATGATTGTGATTGTATGACTGTGATTGTATGATTGTGATTGTATGATTGTGACTGTATTATTGTGATTTTATGATTGTGATTGTATCAGTGTTTTTGGGAGATTGTATTTATATGATTGCGATTGCATGATTGTGATTGAATGATTGTGATTGTATGATTGTGATTGTATGATTGTGATTGAATGGGTGCGATTGTATGATTGCGATTTTATGATTGTGATTGTATGATTGTTGTTGTATGAATGCCATTATATGATTGCGATTGTATGATTGTGATTGTAGGACTGTGACAGTATGTTTGTGATTGTATGATTGTGATTGTATGATTGTGATTGTATGATTGTGATTGTATGATTGTGATTGTAGGATTGTGATTGTATGATCGTGATTGTGTGATTGTGATTCTGAGATTGTAATTGTATGGTTGTGATCGTATGACAGTGATTGTATGATTGTGATTGTATGATTGTGATTGTATGATTGTGATTGTATGAGTGTGATTGTATGATTGTGACTATATGAGTGTGATTGTATGATTGTGGTTGTATGATTGTGATTGTATCAATGTTTTTTGGAGATTGTATTTATATGATTGCGATTGTATGATTGTTATTGTATGATTGTGATTGTATGATTGTGATTGTATGATTGTGAATGTATGATTCTGATTGTATGACTGTGATTGTAGGATTGTGATAGTATGATTGCGACTGCAGGATTGTGCTTGTATGATTGCAATTGTATGATTGTGATTGTATGATTGTGATTGCATGATTGTGATTGTAATTGCGATTGTATGATTGTAATTGTATGACTGTGGTAGTATGACTCTGATTGTATGATAGTGATTGTATGATTCCGACTGTATGATTGGGATTGTATGATTGTGATTGTATTTTTGTGAATCTATGATTGTGATTGTATGACTGTGATTGTATGATTGTGATTGTATGATTGTGACTGTATTATTGTGATTTTATGATTGTGATTGTATCAGTGTTTTTGGGAGATTGTATTTATATGATTGCGATTGTATGATTGTGATTGAATGATTGTGATTGTATGATTGTGATTGTATGATTGTGATTGTATGAGTGCGATTGTATGATCGCGATTTTATGATTGTGATTGTATGATTGTTGTTGTATGAATGCCATTGTATGATTGTGATTGTATGATTATGATTGTTTGATTGTGATTGTAGGACTGTGACAGTATGCTTGTGATTGTATGATTGTGATTGTATGATTGTGATTGTATGATTGTGAATGTATGATTGTGATTGTATGACTGTGATTGTATGATTGTGATTTTATGATTGTGACTGTATTATTGTGATTGTATGATTGTGAGTGTATCAGTGTTTTTGGGAGATTGTATTTATATGATTGCGATTGTATGATTGTGATTGAATGATTGTGATTGTATGATTGTGATTGTATGATTGTGATTGTATGAGTGCGATTGTATGATTGCGATTTTATGATTGTTATTGTATGAATGCAAATGTATGATTGTGATTGTATGATTGTGATTGAATGATTGTGATTGTATGATTGTGATTGTATGATTGTGATTGTATGAGTGCGATTGTATGATCGCTATTTTATGATTGTGATTGTATGATTGTTGTTGTATGAATGCCATTGTATGATTGTGATTGTATGATTGTGATTGTATGATTGTGATTGTATGATTGTGATTGTAGGACTGTGACAGTATGCTTGTGATTGTATGATTGTGATTGTATGATTGTGATTGTATGATTGTGAATGTATGATTGTGATTGTATGACTGTGATTGTATGATTGTGATTTTATGATTGTGACTGTATTATTGTGATTGTATGATTGTGATTGTATCAGTGTTTTTGGGAGATTGTATTTATATGATTGCGATTGTATGATTGTGATTGAATGATTGTGATTGTATGATTGTGATTGTATGATTGTGATTGTATGAGTGCGATTGTATGATTGCGATTTTATGATTGTTATTGTATGAATGCAAATGTATGATTGTGATTGTATGATTGTGATTGTAGGATTGTGACAGTATGTTTGTGATTGTATGATTGTGATTGCATGATTGTGATTGTAATTGTGATTGTATGATTGTAATTGTATGACTGGGGTAGTATGACTGTGATTGTATGATAGTGATTGTATGATTGGGATTGTATGATTGTGATTGTATTGTTGTGAATGTATGATTGTGATTGTATGACTGTGATTGTATGATTGTGATAGTATGATTGTGATTGTATGATTGTGATTGTATCAATGTTTTTGTAAGCTTGTATTTATATGATTGCGATTGTATGATTGTTAGTGTATGATTGTGATTGCATGCTGGTGATTGTATTATTGTGATTGTATGGTTGTGATTGTATGGTTGTGATTGTATGATTGTGATTGTAATTGTGATTGTATGATTGTAATTGTATGACTGTGGTAGTATGACTGCGATTGTATGATAGTGATTGTATGATTGCGACTGTATGATTGCGATTGTATGATTGTGATTGTATTGTTGTGAATGTATGATTGTGATTGTATGACTGTGATTGAATGACTGCGATTGTATGATTGTGATTTTATTATTGTGATTGTATTATTGTGATTGTATTATTGTGATTGTATTATTGTGATTATATTATTGTGATTGTATTATTGTGCTTCTATGATTGTGATTGTATGATTCCGAATGTATGATTGTGATTATATGATTGTATTTGAATGATTGTGATCCTATGAATGTGACTGTATTATTGTGATTTTATGATTATGTATGGGAGATTGTAAATGTATGATTGCTATTTTTTGGGTGTGATTGTATTATTGTGATTGTGAGTTTGTGATTCTGAGATTGTTATTATATGATTGCGATTGTATGATCGTGATTGTATGATTGTGATTGTATGATTGTGCTTGTATGATTGTGATTGTATGATTGTGATTGTATGATTGTGATTGTATCAATGTTTTTGGGAGATTGTATTCATATGATTGCGATTGTATGATTGTGATTGAATGATTGTGATTGTATGATCGTGATTATATGACTGTGATTGTATGATAGTGATTGAATGATTGTGGTCGTATGACTGTGATTATATGATTGTGATTGTATGATTGTGACTGTATGATTGTGATAGTATGATTGTTATTGCATGTTTGCGATTGCAGGATTATGCTTGTATGATTGTAATTGTATGATTGTGATTGTATGATTGTGATTATATGACTGTGATTATATGATGGTGATTGAATGATTGCGACTGTATGATTGCGTTTGCATGATTGTGATTATATTGTTGTGAATGTATGATTGTGATTGTATGTCTGTAATTGATGATTGTGATTGCATGATTGTGACTGTATTATTGTGATTTTATGATTGTGTATGGGAGAATGTAAATGTATGATTGCTATCTTATGGGTGTGATTGTATTATTGTGATTGGGAATTTGTGATTCTGAGATTGTAATTGTATGATTGCGATTGTATGATCGTGAGGGTATGATTGCCTTTGTATGATTGTGATTGTATGATTGTGATTGTATGATTGTGAATGTATGATTCTGATTGTATGACTGTGATTGTAGGATTGTGATAGTATGATTGCGACTGCAGGATTGTGCTTGTATGATTGCAATTGTATGATTGTGATTGTATGATTGTGATTGCATGATTGTGATTGTAATTGCGATTGTATGATTGTAATTGTATGACTGTGGTAGTATGACTCTGATTGTATGATAGTGATTGTATGATTCCGACTGTATGATTGGGATTGTATAATTGTGATTGTATTTTTGTGAATCTATGATTGTGATTGTATGACTGTGATTGTATGATTGTGATTGTATGATTGTGACTGTATTATTGTGATTTTATGATTGTGATTGTATCAGTGTTTTTGGGAGATTGTATTTATATGATTGCGATTGTATGATTGTGATTGAATGATTGTGATTGTATGATTGTGATTGTATGATTGTGATTGTATGGGTGCGATTGTATGATTGCGATTTTATGATTGTGATTGTATGATTGTTGTTGTATGAATGCCATTATATGATTGTGATTGTATGATTGTGATTGTAGGACTGCGACAGTATGTTTGTGATTGTATGATTGTGATTGTATGATTGTGATTGTATGATTGTGATTGTAGGATTGTGATTGTATGATCGTGATTGTGTGATTGTGATTCTGAGATTGTAATTGTATGGTTGTGATCGTATGACAGTGATTGTATCATTGTGATTGTATGATTGTGATTGTATGATTGTGATTGTATGAGTGTGATTGTATGATTGTGACTATATGAGTGTGATTGTATGATTGTGGTTGTATGATTGTGATTGTATCAATGTTTTTTGGAGATTGTATTTATATGATTGCGATTGTATGATTGTTATTGTATGATTGTGATTGTATGATTGTGATTGTATGATTGTGAATGTATGATTCTCATTGTATGACTGTGATTGTAGGATTGTGATAGTATGATTGCGACTGCAGGATTGTGCTTGTATGATTGCAATTGTATGATTGTGATTGTATGATTGTGATTGCATGATTGTGATTGTAATTGCGATTGTATGATTGTAATTGTATGACTGTGGTAGTATGACTCTGATTGTATGATAGTGATTGTATGATTCCGACTGTATGATTGGGATTGTATGATTGTGATTGTATTTTTGTGAATCTATGATTGTGATTGTATGACTGTGATTGTATGATTGTGATTGTATGATTGTGACTGTATTATTGTGATTTTATGATTGTGATTGTATCAGTGTTTTTGGGAGATTGTATTTATATGATTGCGATTGTATGATTGTGATTGAATGATTGTGATTGTATGATTGTGATTGTATGATTGTGATTGTATGAGTGCGATTGTATGATCGCGATTGTATGATTGTGATTGTATGATTGTTGTTGTATGAATGCCATTGTATGATTGTGATTGTATGATTATGATTGTTTGATTGTGATTGTAGGACTGTGACAGTATGCTTGTGATTGTATGATTGTGATTGTATGATTGTGATTGTATGATTGTGAATGTATGATTGTGATTGTATGACTGTGATTGTATGATTGTGATTTTATGATTGTGACTGTATTATTGTGATTGTATGATTGTGATTGTATCAGTGTTTTTGGGAGATTGTATTTATATGATTGCGATTGTATGATTGTGATTGAATGATTGTGATTGAATGATTGTGATTGTATGATTGTGATTGTATGATTGTGATTGTATGAGTGCGATTGTATGATTGCGATTTTATGATTGTTATTGTATGAATGCAAATGTATGATTGTGATTGTATGATTGTGATTGTAGGATTGTGACAGTATGTTTGTGATTGTATGATTGTGATTGCATGATTGTGATTGTAATTGTGATTGTATGATTGTAATTGTATGACTGGGGTAGTATGACTGTGATTGTATGATAGTGATTGTATGATTGGGATTGTATGATTGTGATTGTATTGTTGTGAATGTATGATTGTGATTGTATGACTGTGATTGTATGATTGTGATAGTATGATTGTGATTGTATGATTGTGATTGTATCAATGTTTTTGTAAGCTTGTATTTATATGATTGCGATTGTATGATTGTTAGTGTATGATTGTGATTGCATGCTGGTGATTGTATTATTGTGATTGTATGGTTGTGATTGTATGGTTGTGATTGTATGATTGTGATTGTAATTGTGATTGTATGATTGTAATTGTATGACTGTGGTAGTATGACTGCGATTGTATGATAGTGATTGTATGATTGCGACTGTATGATTGCGATTGTATGATTGTGATTGTATTGTTGTGAATGTATGATTGTGATTGTATGACTGTGATTGAATGACTGCGATTGTATGATTGTGATTTTATTATTGTGATTGTATTATTGTGATTGTATTATTGTGATTGTATTATTGTGATTATATTATTGTGATTGTATTATTGTGCTTCTATGATTGTGATTGTATGATTCCGAATGTATGATTGTGATTATATGATTGTATTTGAATGATTGTGATCCTATGAATGTGACTGTATTATTGTGATTTTATGATTATGTATGGGAGATTGTAAATGTATGATTGCTATTTTTTGGGTGTGATTGTATTATTGTGATTGTGAGTTTGTGATTCTGAGATTGTTATTATATGATTGCGATTGTATGATCGTGGTTGTATGATTGTGATTGTATGATTGTGCTTGTATGATTGTGATTGTATGATTGTGATTGTATGATTGTGATTGTATCAATGTTTTTGGGAGATTGTATTCATATGATTGCGATTGTATGATTGTGATTGAATGATTGTGATTGTATGATCGTGATTATATGACTGTGATTGTATGATAGTGATTGAATGATTGTGGTCGTATGACTGTGATTATATGATTGTGATTGTATGATTGTGACTGTATGATTGTGATAGTATGATTGTTATTGCATGTTTGCGATTGCAGGATTATGCTTGTATGATTGTAATTGTATGATTGTGATTGTATGATTGTGATTATATGACTGTGATTATATGATGGTGATTGAATGATTGCGACTGTATGATTGCGTTTGCATGATTGTGATTATATTGTTGTGAATGTATGATTGTGATTGTATGTCTGTAATTGATGATTGTGATTGCATGATTGTGACTGTATTATTGTGATTTTATGATTGTGTATGGGAGAATGTAAATGTATGATTGCTATCTTATGGGTGTGATTGTATTATTGTGATTGGGAATTTGTGATTCTGAGATTGTAATTGTATGATTGCGATTGTATGATCGTGAGGGTATGATTGCCTTTGTATGATTGTGATTGTATGATTGTGATTGTATGATTGTGAATGTATGATTCTGATTGTATGACTGTGATTGTAGGATTGTGATAGTATGATTGCGACTGCAGGATTGTGCTTGTATGATTGCAATTGTATGATTGTGATTGTATGATTGTGATTGCATGATTGTGATTGTAATTGCGATTGTATGATTGTAATTGTATGACTGTGGTAGTATGACTCTGATTGTATGATAGTGATTGTATGATTCCGACTGTATGATTGGGATTGTATAATTGTGATTGTATTTTTGTGAATCTATGATTGTGATTGTATGACTGTGATTGTATGATTGTGATTGTATGATTGTGACTGTATTATTGTGATTTTATGATTGTGATTGTATCAGTGTTTTTGGGAGATTGTATTTATATGATTGCGATTGTATGATTGTGATTGAATGATTGTGATTGTATGATTGTGATTGTATGATTGTGATTGTATGGGTGCGATTGTATGATTGCGATTTTATGATTGTGATTGTATGATTGTTGTTGTATGAATGCCATTATATGATTGTGATTGTATGATTGTGATTGTAGGACTGCGACAGTATGTTTGTGATTGTATGATTGTGATTGTATGATTGTGATTGTATGATTGTGATTGTAGGATTGTGATTGTATGATCGTGATTGTGTGATTGTGATTCTGAGATTGTAATTGTATGGTTGTGATCGTATGACAGTGATTGTATCATTGT
This sequence comes from Megachile rotundata, assembly GCF_050947335.1. Taxonomy (NCBI): domain Eukaryota; kingdom Metazoa; phylum Arthropoda; class Insecta; order Hymenoptera; family Megachilidae; genus Megachile; species Megachile rotundata. Next base: position 3,008,240 of record NW_027473323.1, on the reverse strand, counting down.
GATTGTATGATTGTGATTGTATGATTGTGATTGTATGAGTGTGATTGTATGATTGTGACTATATGAGTGTGATTGTATGATTGTGGTTGTATGATTGTGATTGTATCAATGTTTTTTGGAGATTGTATTTATATGATTGCGATTGTATGATTGTTATTGTATGATTGTGATTGTATGATTGTGATTGTATGATTGTGAATGTATGATTCTGATTGTATGACTGTGATTGTAGGATTGTGATAGTATGATTGCGACTGCAGGATTGTGCTTGTATGATTGCAATTGTATGATTGTGATTGTATGATTGTGATTGCATGATTGTGATTGTAATTGCGATTGTATGATTGTAATTGTATGACTGTGGTAGTATGACTCTGATTGTATGATAGTGATTGTATGATTCCGACTGTATGATTGGGATTGTATGATTGTGATTGTATTTTTGTGAATCTATGATTGTGATTGTATGACTGTGATTGTATGATTGTGATTGTATGATTGTAATTGTATGACTGTGGTAGTATGACTCTGATTGTATGATAGTGATTGTATGATTCCGACTGTATGATTGGGATTGTATGATTGTGATTGAATTTTTGTGAATCTATGATTGTGATTGTATGACTGTGATTGTATGATTGTGATTGTATGATTGTGACTGTATTATTGTGATTTTATGATTGTGATTGTATCAGTGTTTTTGGGAGATTGTATTTATATGATTGCGATTGTATGATTGTGATTGAATGATTGTGATTGTATGATTGTGATTGTATGATTGTGATTGTATGGGTGCGATTGTATGATTGCGATTTTATGATTGTGATTGTATGATTGTTGTTGTATGAATGCCATTATATGATTGTGATTGTATGATTGTGATTGTAGGACTGCGACAGTATGTTTGTGATTGTATGATTGTGATTGTATGATTGTGATTGTATGATTGTGATTGTATTTTTGTGAATCTATGATTGTGATTGTATGACTGTGATTGTATGATTGTGATTGTATGATTGTGACTGTATTATTGTGATTTTATGATTGTGATTGTATCAGTGTTTTTGGGAGATTGTATTTATATGATTGCGATTGTATGATTGTGATTGAATGATTGTGATTGTATGATTGTGATTGTATGATTGTGATTGTATGGGTGCGATTGTATGATTGCGATTTTATGATTGTGATTGTATGATTGTTGTTGTATGAATGCCATTATATGATTGTGATTGTATGATTGTGATTGTAGGACTGTGACAGTATGTTTGTGATTGTATGAGTGTGATTGTATGATTGTGATTGTATGATTGTGATTGTAGGATTGTGATTGTATGATCGTGATTGTGTGATTGTGATTCTGAGATTGTAATTGTATGGTTGTGATCGTATGACAGTGATTGTATGATTGTGATTGTATGATTGTGATTGTATGATTGTGATTGTATGATTGTGATTGTATGATTGTGATTGTATGATTCTGATTGTATGATTGTGATTGTATGAGTGTGATTGTATGATTGTGACTATATGAGTGTGATTGTATGATTGTGATTGTATGATTGTGATTGTATCAATGTTTTTTGGAGATTGTATTTATATGATTGCGATTGTATGATTGTTATTGTATGATTGTGATTGTATGTTTGTGATTGTATTATTGTGATTGTATGGTTGTGATTGTATGGTTGTAATTGTATGATTGCGATTGTATGATCGTGATTGTATGATTGTGATTGTATGATTGTGCTTGTATGATTGTGATTGTATGATTGTGATTGTATGATTGTGATTGTATCAATCTTTTTGGGAGATTGTATTCATATGATTGCGATTGCATGATTGTGATTGAATGATTGTGATTGTATGATCGTGATTATATGACTGTGATTGTATGATAGTGATTGAATGATTGCGATTGTATGACTGAGATTGTATGATAGTGATTGTATGATTGCGACTGTATGATTGTGATTGTATGATTGTGATTGTAGGATTGTGATTGTATGGTCGTGGCTGTGTGATTGTGATTCTGAGATTGTAATTGTATGGTTGTGATCGTATGACAGTGATTGTATGATTGTGATTGTACGATTGTGATTGTACCATTGTGATTGTATGAGTGTGATTGTATGATTGTGACTATATGATTGTGATTGTATGATTGTGATTGTATGATTGTGATTGTATCAATGTTTTTTGGAGATTGTATTCATATGATTGCGATTGTATGATTGTGATTGTACGATTGTGATTGTACGATTGTGATTGTACGATTGTGATTGTACGATTGTGATTGTACGATTGTGATTGTACGATTGTGATTGTACGATTGTGATTGTACGATTGTGATTGTACGATTGTGATTGTATGAGTGTGATTGTATGATTGTGACTATATGATTGTGATTGTATGATTGTGATTGTATGATCGTGATTATATGAGTGTGATTGTATGATAGTGATTGAATGATTGCGATTGTATGATTGTGATTGAATGACTGCTTTTGAATGTTTGTGATTGTATTATTGTGATTGTATGATTGTGATTGTATGACTGTGATTGTATGATTGTGATTGTATGATTGTGACCGTATGAGTGTGATTGTATGATTGTGATAGTATGATTGTTATTGTATTATTGTGATTGTATGATTGTGATTGTATCAATGTTTTTGGGAGATTGTATTTATATCATTGCGATTGTATGATTGTGATTGAATGATTGTGATTGTATAATTGTGATTGTATGATTATGATTGTATGAGTGCGATTGTATGATTGCGATTTTATGATTGTGATTGTATGATTGTTGTTTTATGAATGCCATTGTATGATTGTGATTGTATGATTGTGATTGTAGGATTGTGACAGTATGTTTGTGATTGTATGATTGTGATTGCATGATTGTGATTGTAATTGTGATTGTATGATTGTAACTGTATGACTGTGGTAGTATGACTGTGATTGTATGATAGTGATTGTATGATTGCGACTGCATGATTGGGATTGTATGATTGTGATTGTATTGTTGTGAATGTATGATTGTGATTGTATGACTGTGATTGTATGATTGTGATTTTATGATTGTGACTGTATTATTGTGATTGTATGGTTGTGATTGTATGGTTGTAATTGCATGATTGCGATTGTATGATCGTGATTGTATGATTGTGATTGTAATTGTGATTGTATGGTTGTAATTGTATGACTGTGGTAGTATGTCTGTGATTGTATGATAGTGATTGTATGATTGCGACTGCATGATTTGGATTGTATGATTGTGATTGTATTGTTGTGAATGTATGATTGTGATTGTATGACTGTGATTGTATGATTGTGATTTTATGATTGGGACTGTATTATTGTGATTGTATGATTGTGATTGTATCAGTGTTTTTGGGAGATTGTATTTATATGATTGCGATTGTATGATTGTGATTGAATGATTGTGATTGTATGATTGTGATTGTATGATTGTGATTGTATGAGTGCGATTGTATGATTGCGATTTTATGATTGTTATTGTATGAATGCAAATGTATGATTGTGATTGTATCAATCTTTTTGGGAGATTGTATTCATATGATTGCGATTGTATGATTGTGATTGAATGATTGTGATTGTATGATCGTGATTATATGACTGTGATTGTATGATAGTGATTGAATGATTGCGATTGTATGATAGTGATTGAATGACTGCTTTTGAATGTTGGTGATTGTATTATTGTGATTGTATGGTTGTGATTGTATGATTGTGACCGTATGAGTGTGATTGTATGATTGTGATAGTATGATTGTTATTGTATTATTGTGATTGTATGATGGTGATTGTATGATTGTGATTGTATGATTGCGAATGTATGATTGTGATTGTATGATTGTATTTGAATGATTGAGATTTTATGATTGTGACTGTATTATTGTGATTGTATGATTGTGATTGTATGACTGAGATTGTATGATAGTGATTGTATGATTGCGACTGTATGATTGTGATTGTATGATTGTGATTGTAGGATTGTGATTGTATGATCGTGGCTGTGTGATTGTGATTCTGAGATTGTAATTGTATGGTTGTGATCGTATGACAGTGATTGTATGATTGTGATTGTACGATTGTGATTGTACCATTGTGATTGTACGATTGTGATTGTACGATTGTGATTGTACGATTGTGATTGTACGATTGTGATTGTACGATTGTGATTGTACGATTGTGATTGTACGATTGTGATTGTACGATTGTGATTGTACGATTGTGATTGTACGATTGTGATTGTACGATTGTGATTGTATGAGTGTGATTGTATGATTGTGACTATATGATTGTGATTGTATGATTGTGATTGTATGATTGTGATTGTATCAATGTTTTTTGGAGATTGTATTTATATGATTGCGATTGTATGATTGTTATTGTATGATTGTGATTGTATGTTTGTGATTGTATTAGTGTGATTGTATGGTTGTGATTGCATGGTTGCAATTGTATGACTGCTATTTTATGAATCGTGATTGTATGATTGTGATTGTATGATTGTGCTTGTATGATTGTGATTGTACGATTGTGATTGTATGATTGTGATTGTATCAATGTTTTTGGGAGATTGTATTCATATGATTGCGATTGCATGATTGTGATTGAATGATTGTGATTGTATGATCGTGATTATATGAGTGTGATTGTATGATAGTGATTGAATGATTGCGATTGTATGATTGTGATTGAATGACTGCTTTTGAATGTTTGTGATTGTATTATTGTGATTGTATGATTGTGATTGTATGACTGTGATTGTATGATTGTGATTGTATGATTGTGACCGTATGAGTGTGATTGTATGATTGTGATAGTATGATTGTTATTGTATTATTGTGATTGTATGATTGTGATTGTATCAATGTTTTTGGGAGATTGTATTTATATGATTGCGATTGTATGATTGTGATTGAATGATTGTGATTGTATAATTGTGATTGTATGATTGTGATTGTATGAGTGCGATTGTATGATTGCGATTTCATGATTGTGATTGTATGATTGTTGTTTTATGAATGCCATTGTATGTTTGTGATTGTATGATTGTGATTGTAGGATTGTGACAGTATGTTTGTGATTGTATGATTGTGATTGCATGATTGTGATTGTAATTGTGATTGTATGATTGTAATTGTATGACTGTGGTAGTATGACTGTGATTGTATGATAGTGATTGTATGATTGCGACTGCATGATTGGGATTGTATGATTGTGATTGTATTGTTGTGAATGTTTGATTGTGATTGTATGACTGTGATTGTATGATTGTGATAGTATGATTGTGATTGTATGATTGTGATTGTATCAATGTTTTTGGGAGATTGTATTTATATGATTGCGACTGTATGATTGTTATTGTATGATTGTGATTGTACGTTTGTGATTGTATTATTGTGATTGCATGGTTGTGCTTCTATGATTGTGATTGTATGATTGCGAACGTATGATTGTGATTGTATGATTGTATTTGAATGATTGAGATTGTATGATTGTGACTGTATTATTGTGATTGTATGATTGTGATTGTATGATTGTGATTTTATGATTGTGACTGTATGACTGTGATTGTATGATAGTGATTGTATGATTGCGACTGTATGATTGGGATTGTATGATTGTGATTGTATTGTTGTGAATGTATGATTGTGATTGTATGACTGAGATTGTATGATTGTGATTGTATCTATGTTTTTGGGAGATTGTATTTGTATGATTGCAATTGTATGATTGTTATTGTATGATTGTGATTGCATGTTTGTGATTGTATTATTGTGATTGTATGGGTGTGATTGTATGGTTGTGATTGTATGATTGTGATTGTAATTGTGATTTTATGATCGTTGTTGTATGAATGCCATTGTATGATTGTGATTGTATGATTGTAATAGTATGATTGTTATTGCATGATTGCGATTGCAGAATTATGCTTGTATGATTGTAATTGTATGATTGTGATTGTATGATTGTGATTATATGACTGTGATTGTATGATTGTGATTGTATGAGTGCGATTGTATGATTGCGATTTTATGATTGTTATTGTATGAATGCAAATGTATGATTGTGATTGTATGATTGTGATTGTAGGATTGTGACAGTATGTTTGTGATTGTATGATTGTGATTGGACGATTGTGATTTTAATTGTGATTGTATGATTGTAATTGTATGACTGTGGTAGTATGACTGTGATTGCATGATTGTGATTGTAATTGTGATTGTATGATTGTAATTGTATGACTGTGGTAGTATGACTGTGATTGTATGATAGTGATTATATGATTGCGACTGTATGATTGCGATTGTATGATTGGGATTGTATTGTTGTGATTGTATGATTGTGGTTGTATGATTGTGATTGTATGATTGTGACTGTATGATTGCGATTGTATGATTGTCATTGTATTGTTGTGAATGTATGATTGTGATTGTATGATTGTGATTGTATGACTGCGATTGTATGATTGTGATTGTATGATTGTGGTCGTATGATTGTGATTGTATCAATGTTTTTGGGAGATTGTATTCATATGATTGCGATTGTATGATTGTGATTGAATGATTGTGATTGTATGATCGTGATTATATGAGTGTGATTGTATGATAGTGATTGAATGATTGCGATTGTATGATTGTGATTGAATGACTGCTTTTGAATGTTTGTGATTGTATTATTGTGATTGTATGATTGTGATTGTATGACTGTGATTGTATGATTGTGATTGTATGATTGTGACCGTATGAGTGTGATTGTATGATTGTGATAGTATGATTGTTATTGTATGATTGTGATTGTATGATTGGGACTGTATGATTGCGATTGTATGATTGTGATTGTATTGTTGTGAATGTATGATTGTGATTGTATGATTGTGATTGTATGACTGCGATTGTATGATTGTGATTGTATGATTGTGGTCGTATGACTGTGATTATATGATTGTGATTGTATGATTGTGAGTGTATGATTGTTATAGTACGATTGTTATTGCATGATTGCGATTGCAGGATTATGCTTGTGTGATTGTAATTGTATGATTGTGATTGTATGATTGTGATTATATGACTGTGATTGTATGATAGTGATTGAATGATTGCGACTGTATGATTGCGTTTGCATGATTGTGATTATATTGTAGTGAATGTATGATCGTGCTTGTATGATTGCAATTGTATGATTGTGATTGTATGATTGTGATTGCATGATTGTGATTGTAATTGTGATTGTATGATTGTAATTGTATGACTGTGGTAGTATGACTGTGATTGTATGATAGTGATTGTATGATTGCGACTGTATGATTGCGATTGTATGATTGTGATTGTATTGTTGTGAATGTATGATTGTGATTGTATGACTGTGATTGAATGACTGCGATTGTATGATTGTGATTTTATTATTGTGGTTGTATTATTGTGATTGTATTATTGTGATTGTATTATTGTGATTATATTATGGTGATTGTATTATTGTGCTTCTATGATTGTGATTGTATGATTGCGAATGTATGATTGTGATTATATGATTGTATTTGAATGATTGTGATTCGATGAATGTGACTGTATTATTGTGATTTTATGATTGTGTATGGGAGATTGTAAATGTATGATTGCTATTTTATGGGTGTGATTGTAGTATTGTGATTGTGAGTTTGTGATTCTGAGATTGTTATTATATGATTGCGATTGTATGATCGTGATGGTATGATTGTTTTTGTATGATTGTGGTCGTACGACTGTGATTGTATGATGGTGATTGTATGATTATGATTGTATGATTGTTTTTGTTTGATTGCGATTGTATGATTGTGATTGTATGATTGTGATTGAATAATTGTGACTGCATGATTGTGATTGTATGATGGTGATTGTATGACAGTGACTGTATATTGTGATTGTATGATGGTGATTGTATGATTGCGATTGTATGATTGTGATTGTAATTGTGATTGTATGATTGTAATTGTATGACAGTGGTAGTATGACTGTGATTGTATGAGTGTGATTGTATAACTGTGACTGTATTATTGTGATTGTATGATTGCGATTTTATGATTGTGATTGTATGATTGTTGTTGTATGAATGCCATTGTATGATTGTGATTGTATGATTGTGATTGTAGGACTGAGATTGTGTGATAGTGATTGTATGATTGCGACTGTATGATTGGGATTGTATGATTGTGATTGTATAGTTGTGATTGTGTAATTGTGATTGTATGATTGTGATTGTATGATTGTGATTGTATGATTGTGATTGTATGATTGTGATTGTATCAATCTTTTGGGGAGATTGTATTCATATGATTGCGATTGTATGATTGTGATTGAATGATTGTGATTGTATGATCGTGATTATATGACTGTGATTGTATGATAGTGATTGAATGATTGCGATTGTATGATTGTGATTGAATGACTGCTTTTGAATGTTTGTGATTGTATTATTGTGATTGTATGACTGTGATTGTATGACTGTGATTGTATGATTGTGATTGTATGATTGTGACCGTATGAATGCGATTGTATGATTGTGATAGTATGATTGTTATTGTATTATTGTGGTTGTATGATTGTGATTGTATGATTGTGATTGTATGATTGTGATTGTATGATTGTGATGGTATGATTGCGAATGTATGATTGTGATTGTATGATTGTATTTGAATGATTGAGATTTTATGATTGTGACTGTATTATTGTGATTGTATGATTGTGATAGTATGATTGTGATTTTATGATTGTGACTGTATGACTGTGATTGTATGATAGTGATTGTATGATTGCGACTGTATGATTGGGATTTTATGATTGTGATTGTATTGTTGTGAATGTATGATTGTGATTGTATGACTGAGATTGTATGATAGTGATTGTATGATTGCGACTGTATGATTGTGATTGTATGATTGTGACTATAGGATTGTGATTGTATGATCGTGATTGTGTGATTGTGATTCTGAGATTGTAATTGTATGGTTGTGATCGAATGACAGTGATTGTATGATTGTGATTGTACGATTGTGATTGTACGATTGTGATTGTACGATTGTGATTGTACGATTGTGATTGTACGATTGTGATTGTACGATTGTGATTGTACGATTGTGATTGTACGATTGTGATTGTACGATTGTGATTGTATGAGTGTGATTGTATGATTGTGACTATATGATTGTGATTGTATGATTGTGATTGTATGATTGTGATTGTATCAATGTTTTTTGGAGATTGTATTTATATGATTGCGATTGTATGATTGTTATTGTATGATTGTGATTGTATGTTTGTGATTGTATTATTGTGATTGTATGGTTGTGATTGTATGGTTGTGATTGTATGATTGTGATTGTATGTTTGTCATTGTATTATTGTGATTGTATGATTGTGATTGTATTGTTGTGAATGTATGATTGTAATTGTATGATTGTGATTGTATGACTGCGATTGTATGATTGTGATTGTATGATTGTGGTCGTATGACTGTGATTATATGATTGTGATTGTATGATTGTGATTGTATGATTGTTATAGTATGATTGTTATTGCATGATTGCGATTGCAGGATTATGCTTGTATGATTGTAATTGTATGATTGTGATTGTATGATTGTGATTATATGACTGTGATTGTATGATAGTGATTGAATGATTGCGACTGTATGATTGCGTTTGAATGATTGAGATTATATTGTTGTGATTGTATGATTGTGATTGTAGGATTGTGACAGTAATTTTGTGATTGTATGATTGTGATTGCATGATTGTGATTGTAATTGTGATTGTATGATTGTAATTGTATGACTGTGGTAGTATGACTGTGATTGTATGATAGTGATTGTATGATTGCGACTGTATGACTGGGATTGTATGATTGTGATTGTATTGTTGTGAATGTATGATTGTGATTGTATGACTGTGATTGTATGATTGTGATAGTATGATTGTGATTGTATGATTGTGATTGTATCAATGTTTTTGGGAAATTGTATTTATATGATTGCGACTGTATGATTGTTATTGTATGATTGTGATTGTACGTTTCTGATTGTATTATTGTGATTGTATGGTTGTGCTTCTATGATTGTGATTGTATGATTGTATTTGAATGATTGAGATTGTATGATTGTGACTGTATTATTGTGATTGTATGATTGTGATTGTATGATTGTGATTTTATGATTGTGACTGTATGACTGTGATTGTATGATAGTGATTGTATGATTGCGACTGTATGATTGGGATTGTATGATTGTGATTGTATTGTTGTGAATGTATGATTGTGATTGTATGACTGAGATTGTATGATTGTGATTGTATCAATGTTTTTGGGAGATTGTATTTATATGATTGCGATTGTATGATTGTTATTGTATGATTGTGATTGCATGTTTGTGATTGTATTATTGTGATTGTATGGTTGTGATTGTATGGTTGTGATTGTATGATTGTGATTGTAATTGTGATTGTATGATTGTTGTTGTATGAATGCCATTGTATGATTGTGATTGTATGATTGTGATTGTAGGATTGTGACAGTATGTTTGTGATTGTATGATTGTGATTGTATGATTGTGATTGTAATTGTGATTGTATGATTGCAATTGCATGACTGTGGTAGTATGACTGTGATTGTATGATAGTGATTGTATGAATGCGACTGTATGATTGGGATTGTATGATTGTGTTTGTATTGTTGTGAATGTATTATTGTGATTGTATGACTGTGATTGTATGATTGTGATTGTATCAATGTTTTTGGGAGATTGTATTTATATGATTGCGATTGTATGATTGTTATTGTATGATTGTGATTGTATGTTTGTGATTGGATTATTGTGATTGTATGGTTGTGATTGTATGGTTGTGATTGTATGATTGTGATTGTAATTGTGATTGTATGATTGTAATGGTATGACTGTGGTAGTATGACTGTGATTGTATGATAGTGATTGTATGATTGCGACTGTATGATTGGGATTGTATGATTGTGATTGTATTGTTGAGAATGTATGATTGTGATTATATGACTGTGATTGTATGATTGTGATAGTATGATTGTGATTGTATGATTGTGATTGTATCAATGTTTTTGGGAGATGGTATTTATATGATTGCGATTGTATGATTGCTATTGTATGATTGTGATTGTATGTTTGTGATTGTATTATTGTGATTGTGTGGTTGTGATTGTATGATTGTGATTGTAATTGTGATTGTATGATTGTAATTGTATGACTGTGGTAGTATGACTGTGATTGTATGATAGTGATTGTCTGATTGCGACTGTATGATTGGGATTGTATGATTGTGATTGTATTGTTGAGAATGTATGATTGTGATTGTATGACTGTGATTGTATGATTGTGATAGTATGATTGTGATTGTATGATTGTGATTGTATCAATGTTTTTGGGAGATTGTATTTATATGATTGCGATTGTATGATTGTGATTGTATGATTGTGATTGCATGATTGTGATTGTAATTGTGATTGTATGACAGTAATTGTATGACTGTGGTAGTATGACTGTGATTGTATGATAGTGATTGTATGATTGCGACTGTATGATTGCGATTGTATGATTGTGATTGTATTGTTGTGAATGTATGATTGTGATTGTATGACTGTGATTGTATGATTGTGATTGTATGATTGTGACTGTATTATTGTGTGTATGATTGTGATTGTATCAGTGTTTTTGGGAGATTGTATTTATATGATTGCGATTGTATGATTGTGATTGAATGATTGTGATTGTATGATTGTGATTGTATGATTGTGATTGTATGAGTGCGATTGTATGACAGCGATTTTATGATTGTGATTGTATGATTGTTGTTGTATGAATGCCATTGTATGATTGTGATTGTATGATTGTGATTGTATGATTGTGATTGTAGGACTGTGACAGTATGCTTGTGATTGTATGATTGTGATTGTATGATTGTGTTTGTATGATTGTGATTGTATGATTGTGATTGTATGATTGTGATTGTATAGTTGTGATTGTGTGATTGTGATTGTATGATTGTGATTGTATGATTGCGATTGTATAGTTGTGATTGTGTGATTGTGATTGAATGATTGCGATTGTATGATTGTGATTGCATGGTTGTGATTGTACGATTGTGATTGTACGATTGTGACTCTATGACTGTGATTGTATGATTGTGACTGTATGAGTGTGATTGTATGATTGTGATGGTATGATTGTGATTGTATGATTGTGATTGTATGATTGTGATTGTATGATTGTGATTTATGATTGCGACTGTATGACTGTGATTGTATGATTGTGGTCGCATGACTGGGATTGTATGATTATGATTGTATGATTGTGATTGTATGATTGTGATAGTATGATTGCGACTGCAGGATTGTGCTTGTATGATTGCAATTGTATGATTGTGATTGTATGATTGTGATTGCATGATTGTGATTGTAATTGCGATTGTATGATTGTAATTGTGTGATTGTGATTCTGAGATTGTAATTGTATGGTTGTGATCGTATGACAGTGATTGTATGATTGTGATTGTATGATTGTGCTTGTATGAGTGTGATTGTATGATTGTGACTATATGAGTGTGATTGTATGATTGAGATTGTATGATTGTGATTGTATCAATGTTTTTGGGAGATTGTATTTATATGATTGCGATTGTATGATTGTTATTGTATGATTGTGATTGTATGTTTGTGATTGTATTATTGTGATTGTATGATTGTGATTGTATGATTGTGATTGTAGGACTGTGACAGTATGCTTGTGATTGTATGATTGTGATTGTATGATTGTGATTGTATGATTGTGCTTGTATGATTGTGATTGTATGATTGTGATTTTATCAATGTTTTTGGGAGATTGTATTCATATGATTGCGATTGTATGATTGTGATTGAATGATTGTGATTGTATGATCGTGATTATATGACTGTGATTGTATGATAGTGATTGAATGATTGCGATTGTATGATTGTGATTGAATGACTGCTTTTGAATGTTTGTGATTGTATTATTGTGATTGTATGATTGTGATTGTATGACTGTGATTGTATGATTGCGATTGTATGATGGTGACCGTATGAGTGTGATTATATGATTGTGCTAGTATGATTGTGATTGTATGATTGTGATTGTATGATTGGGACTGTATGATTGCGATTGTATGATTGTGATTGTATTGTTGTGAATGTATGATTGTGATTGTATGATTGTGATTGTATGATTGTGATTGTATGATTGTGATTGTATGATTGTGATTGTATGATTGTGATTGTATGATTGTGATTGTATGATTGGGACTGTATGATTGCGATTGTATGATTGTGATTGTATTGTTGTGAATGTATGATTGTGATTGTATGATTGTGATTGTATGACTGCGATTGTATGATTGTGATTGTATGATTGTGGTCGTATGACTGTGATTATATGATTGTGATTGTATGATTGTGAGTGTATGATTGGTATAGTACGATTGTTATTGCATGATTGCGATTGCAGGATTATGCTTGTGTGATTGTAATTGTATGATTGTGATTGTATGATTGTGATTATATGACTGTGATAGTATGATAGTGATTGAATGATTGCGACTGTATGATTGCGTTTGCATGATTGTGATTATATTGTTGTGAATGTATGATCGTGCTTGTATGATTGCAATTGTATGATTGTGATTGTATGATTGTGATTGCATGATTGTGATTGTAATTGTGATTGTATGATTGTAATTGTATGACTGTGGTAGTATGACTGTGATTGTATGATAGTGATTGTATGATTGCGACTGTATGATTGCGATTGTATGATTGTGATTGTATTGTTGTGAATGTATGATTGTGATTGTATGACTGTGATTGAGTGACTGCGATTGTATGATTGTGATTTTATTATTGTGGTTGTATTATTGTGATTGTATTATTGTGATTGTATTATTGTGATTATATTATGGTGATTGTATTATTGTGCTTCTATGATTGTGATTGTATGATTGCGAATGTATGATTGTGATTATATGATTGTATTTGAATGATTGTGATTCGATGAATGTGACTGTATTATTGTGATTTTATGATTGTGTATGGGAGATTGTAAATGTATGATTGCTATTTTATGGGTGTGATTGTAGTATTGTGATTGTGAGTTTGTGATTCTGAGATTGTTATTATATGATTGCGATTGTATGATCGTGATGGTATGATTGTTTTTGTATGATTGTGGTCGTACGACTGTGATTGTATGATGGTGATTGTATGATTATGATTGTATGATTGTTTTTGTTTGATTGCGATTGTATGATTGTGATTGTATGATTGTGATTGAATAATTGTGACTGCATGATTGTGATTGTATGATGGTGATTGTATGACAGTGACTGTATATTGTGATTGTATGATGGTGATTGTATGATTGCGATTGTATGATTGTGATTGTAATTGTGATTGTATGATTGTAATTGTATGACAGTGGTAGTATGACTGTGATTGTATGAGTGTGATTGTATAACTGTGACTGTATTATTGTGATTGTATGATTGCGATTTTATGATTGTGATTGTATGATTGTTGTTGTATGAATGCCATTGTATGATTGTGATTGTATGATTGTGATTGTAGGACTGTGACAGTATGTTTGTGATTGTATGATTGTGATTGCATGATTGTGATTGTAATTGTGATTGTATGATTGTAATTGTATGACTGTGGTAGTATGACTGTGATTGTATGATAGTGATTGTATAATTGCGTCTGTATGATTGGGATTGTATGATTGTGATTGTATTGTTGTGAATGTATGACTGTGATTGTATGACTGAGATTGTGTGATAGTGATTGTATGATTGCGACTGTATGATTGGGATTGTATGATTGTGATTGTATAGTTGTGATTGTGTAATTGTGATTGTATGATTGTGATTGTATGATTGTGATTGTATGATTGTGATTGTATCAATCTTTTTGGGAGATTGTATTCATATGATTGCGATTGTATGATTGTGATTGAATGATTGTGATTGTATGATCGTGATTATATGACTGTGATTGTATGATAGTGATTGAATGATTGCGATTGTATGATTGTGATTGAATGACTGCTTTTGAATGTTTGTGATTGTATTATTGTGATTGTATGACTGTGATTGTATGACTGTGATTGTATGATTGTGATTGTATGATTGTGACCGTATGAATGTGATTGTATGATTGTGATAGTATGATTGTTATTGTATTATTGTGATTGTATGATTGTGATTGTATGATTGTGATTGTATGATTGTGATTGTATGATTGTGATTGTATGATTGCGAATGTATGATTGTGATTGTATGATTGTATTTGAATGATTGAGATTTTATGATTGTGACTGTATTATTGTGATTGTATGATTGTGATAGTATGATTGTGGTTTTATGATTGTGACTGTATGACTGTGATTGTATGATAGTGATTGTATGATTGCGACTGTATGATTGGGATTGTATGATTGTGATTGTATTGTTGTGAATGTATGATTGTGATTGTATGACTGAGATTGTATGATAGTGATTGTATGATTGCGACTGTATGATTGTGATTGTATGATTGTGACTATAGGATTGTGATTGTATGATCGTGATTGTGTGATTGTGATTCTGAGATTGTAATTGTATGGTTGTGATCGTATGACAGTGATTGTATGATTGTGATTGTACGATTGTGATTGTACGATTGTGATTGTACGATTGTGATTGTACGATTGTGATTGTACGATTGTGATTGTACGATTGTGATTGTACGATTGTGATTGTACGATTGTGATTGTATGAGTGTGATTGTATGATTGTGACTATATGATTGTGATTGTATGATTGTGATTGTATGATTGTGATTGTATCAATGTTTTTTGGAGATTGTATTTATATGATTGCGATTGTATGATTGTTATTGTATGATTGTGATTGTATGTTTGTGATTGTATTATTGTGATTGTATGGTTGTGATTGTATGATTGTGATTGTATGTTTGTCATTGTATTATTTTGATTGTATGATTGTGATTGTATTGTTGTGAATGTATGATTGTAATTGTATGATTGTGATTGTATGACTGCGATTGTATGATTGTGATTGTATGATTGTGGTCGTATGACTGTGATTATATGATTGTGATTGTATGATTGTGATTGTATGATTGTTATAGTATGATTGTTATTGCATGATTGCGATTGCAGGATTATGCTTGTATGATTGTAATTGTATGATTGTGATTCTATGATTGTGATTATATGACTGTGATTGTATGATAGTGATTGAATGATTGCGACTGTATGATTGCGTTTGAATGATTGAGATTATATTGTTGTGAATGTATGATTGTGCTTGTATGATTGCAATTGTATGATTGTGATTGTATGATTGTGATTGCATGATTGTGATTGTAATTGTGATTGTATGATTGTAATTGTATGACTGTGGTAGTATGACTGTGATTGTATGATAGTGATTATATGATTGCGATTGTATGATTGCGATTGTATGATTGTGATTGTATTGTTGTGAATGTATGATTGTGATTGTATGACTGTGATTGAATGACTGCGATTGCATGATTGTGATTTTATTATTGTGGTTGTATTATTGTGATTGTATTATTGTGATTGTATTATTGTGATTATATTATTGTGATTGTATTATTGTGCTTCTATGATTGTGATTGTATGATTGCGAATGTATGATTGTGATTATATGATTGTATTTGAATGATTGTAATTCTATGAATGTGAGTGTATTATTGTGATTTTATGATTGTGTATGGGAGATTGTAAATGTATGATTGCTATTTTATGGGTGTGATTGTATTATAGTGATTGTGAGTTTGCGATTCTGAGATTGTTATTATATGATTGCGATTGTAAGATCGTGATGGTATGATTGTTTTTGTATGATTGTGGTCGTACGACTGTGATTGTATGATGGTGATTGTATGATTATGATTGTATGATTGTTTTTGTTTGATTGCGATTGTATGATTGTGATTGTATAATTGTGATTGTATAATTGTGACTGCATGATTGTGATTGTATGATGGTGATTGTATGACAGTGACTGTATTATTGTGATTGTATGATTGTGATTGTATTGTTGTGAATGTATGACTGTGATTGTATGACTGAGATTGTGTGATAGTGATTGTATGATTAAGACTGTATGATTGGGATTGTATGATTGTGATTGTATAGTTGTGATTGTGTAATTGTGATTGTATGATTGTGATTGTATGATTGTGATTGTATGATTGTGATTGTATGATTGTGATTGTATCAATCTTTTTGGGAGATTGTATTCATATGATTGCGATTGTATGATTGTGATTGAATGATTGTGATTGTATGATCGTGATTATATGACTGTGATTGTATGATAGTGATTGAATGATTGCGATTGTATGATTGTGATTGAATGACTGCTTTTGAATGTTTGTGATTGTATTATTGTGATTGTATGACTGTGATTGTATGACTGTGATTGTATGACTGTGATTGTATGATTGTGATTGTATGATTGTGACCGTATGAGTGTGATTGTATGATTGTGATAGTATGATTGTTATTGTATGATTGTGATTGTATAGTTGTGATTGTGTGATTGTGATTGTATGATTGTGATTGTATGATTGCGATTGTATAGTTGTGATTGTGTGATTGTGATTGTATGATTGTGATTGTATGATTGTGATTGTATGATTGCGATTGTATGATTGTGATTGCATGGTTGTGATTGTACGATTGTGATTGTACGATTGTGACTCTATGACTGTGATTGTATGATTGTGACTGTATGAGTGTGATTGTATGATTGTGATGGTATGATTGTGATTGTATGATTGTGATTGCATGATTGTGATTGTATGATTGTGATTTATGATTGCGACTGTATGACTGTAATTGTATGATTGTGGTCGCATGACTGGGATTGTATGATTGTGATTGTATGATTGTGATAGTATGATTGCGACTGCAGGATTGTGCTTGTATGATTGCAATTGTATGATTGTGATTGTATGATTGTGATTGCATGATTGTGATTGTAATTGCGATTGTATGATTGTAATTGTATGACTGTGGTAGTATGACTGTGATTGTATGATAGTGATTGTATGATTGCGACTGTATAATTGGGATTGTATGATTGTGATTGTATTTTTGTGAATGTATGATTGCGATTGGATGACTGTGATTGTATGATTGTGATTGTATGATTGTGACTGTATTATTGTGTGTATGATTGTGATTGTATCAGTGTTTTTGGGAGATTGTATTTATATGATTGCGATTGTATGATTGTGATTGAATGATTGTGATTGTATGATTGAGATTGTATGATTGTGATTGTATGAGTGCGATTGTATGATCGCGATTTTATGATTGTGATTGTATGATTGTTGTTGTATGAATGCCATTGTATGATTGTGATTGTATGATTGTGATTGTATGATTGTGATTGTATGACAGTGACTGTATTATTGTGATTGTATGATTGTGATTGTATTGTTGTGAATGTATGATTGTGATTGTATGACTGAGATTGTATGATAGTGATTGTATGATTGCGACTGTATGATTGTGATTGTATGATTGTGACTATAGGATTGTGATTGTATGATCGTGATTGTGTTATTGTGATTCTGAGATTGTAATTGTATGGTTGTGATCGAATGACAGTGATTGTATGATTGTGATTGTACGATTGTGATTGTACGATTGTGATTGTACGATTGTGATTGTACGATTGTGATTGTACGATTGTGATTGTACGATTGTGATTGTACGATTGTGATTGTACGATTGTGATTGTACGATTGTGATTGTACGATTGTGATTGTACGATTGTGATTGTACGAGTGTGATTGTATGATTGTGACTATATGATTGTGATTGTATGATTGTGATTGTATGATTGTGATTGTATCAATGTTTTTTGGAGATTGTATTTATATGATTGCGATTGTATGATTGTTATTGTATGATTGTGATTGTATGTTTGTGATTGTATTATTGTGATTGTATGGTTGTGATTGTATGGTTGTGATTGTATGATTGTGATTGTATGTTTGTCATTGTATTATTGTGATTGTATGATTGTGATTGTATTGTTGTGAATGTATGATTGTAATTGTATGATTGTGATTGTATGACTGCGATTGTATGATTGTGATTGTATGATTGTGGTCGTATGACTGTGATTATATGATTGTGATTGTATGATTGTGATTGTATGATTGTTATAGTATGATTGTTATTGCATGATTGCGATTGCAGGATTATGCTTGTATGATTGTAATTGTATGATTGTGATTGTATGATTGTGATTATATGACTGTGATTGTATGATAGTGATTGAATGATTGCGACTGTATGATTGCGTTTGAATGATTGAGATTATATTGTTGTGAATGTATGATTGTGCTTGTATGATTGCAATTGTATGATTGTGATTGTATGATTGTGATTGCATGATTGTGATTGTAATTGTGATTGTATGATTGTAATTGTATGACTGTGGTAGTATGACTGTGATTGTATGATAGTGATTATATGATTGCGATTGTATGATTGCGATTGTATGATTGTGATTGTATTGTTGTGAATGTATGATTGTGATTGTATGACTGTGATTGAATGACTGCGATTGTATGATTGTGATTTTATTATTGTGGTTGTATTATTGTGATTGTATTATTGTGATTGTATTATTGTGATTGTATTATTGTGCTTCTATGATTGTGATTGTATGATTGCGAATGTATGATTGTGATTATATGATTGTATTTGAATGATTGTGATTCTATGAATGTGAGTGTATTATTGTGATTTTATGATTGTGTATGGGAGATTGTAAATGTATAATTGCTATTTTATGGGTGTGATTGTATTATAGTGATTGTGAGTTTGCGATTCTGAGATTGTTATTATATGATTGCGATTGTAAGATCGTGATGGTATGATGGTGATTGTATGATTATGATTGTATGATTGTTTTTGTTTGATTGCGATTGTATGATTGTGATTGTATAATTGTGATTGTATAATTGTGACTGCATGATTGTGATTGTATGATGGTGATTGTATGACAGTGACTGTATTATTGTGATTGTATGATTGTGATTGTATTGTTGTGAGTGTATGATTGTGATTGTATGACTGTGATTGTATGATTGTGATTGTATGATTGTGACTGTATTATTGTGTGTATGATTGTGATTGTATCAGTGTTTTTGGGAGATTGTATTTATATGATTGCGATTGTATGATTGTGATTGAATGATTGTGATTGTATGATTGTGATTGTATGATTGTGATTGTATGAGTGCGATTGTATGACAGCGATTTTATGATTGTGATTGTATGATTGTTGTTGTATGAATGCCATTGTATGATTGTGATTGTATGATTGTGATTGTATGATTGTGATTGTAGGACTGTGACAGTATGCTTGTGATTGTATGATTGTGATTGTATGATTGTGTTTGTATGATTGTGATTGTATGATTGTGATTGTATGATTGTGATTGTATAGTTGTGATTGTGTGATTGTGATTGTATGATTGTGATTGTATGATTGCGATTGTATAGTTGTGATTGTGTGATTGTGATTGAATGATTGCGATTGTATGATTGTGATTGCATGGTTGTGATTGTACGATTGTGATTGTACGATTGTGACTCTATGACTGTGATTGTATGATTGTGACTGTATGAGTGTGATTGTATGATTGTGATGGTATGATTGTGATTGTATGATTGTGATTGTATGATTGTGATTGTATGATTGTGATTTATGATTGCGACTGTATGACTGTGATTGTATGATTGTGGTCGCATGACTGGGATTGTATGATTATGATTGTATGATTGTGATTGTATGATTGTGATAGTATGATTGCGACTGCAGGATTGTGCTTGTATGATTGCAATTGTATGATTGTGATTGTATGATTGTGATTGCATGATTGTGATTGTAATTGCGATTGTATGATTGTAATTGTATGACTGTGGTAGTATGACTGTGATTGTATGATAGTGATTGTATGATTGCGACTGTATAATTGGGATTGTATGATTGTGATTGTATTTTTGTGAATGTATGATTGCGATTGGATGACTGTGATTGTATGATTGTGATTGTATGATTGTGACTGTATTATTGTGTGTATGATTGTGATTGTATCAGTGTTTTTGGGAGATTGTATTTATATGATTGCGATTGTATGATTGTGATTGAATGATTGTGATTGTATGATTGAGATTGTATGATTGTGATTGTATGAGTGCGATTGTATGATCGCGATTTTATGATTGTGATTGTATGATTGTTGTTGTATGAATGTCATTGTATGATTGTGATTGTATGATTGTGATTGTATGATTGTGATTGTATGATTGTGATTGTATGATTGTGATTGTATGATTGTGATTGTAGGATTGTGATTGTATGATCGTGATTGTGTGATTGTGATTCTGAGATTGTAATTGTATGGTTGTGATCGTATGACAGTGATTGTATGATTGTGATTGTATGATTGTGCTTGTATGAGTGTGATTGTATGATTGTGACTATATGAGTGTGATTGTATGATTGAGATTGTATGATTGTGATTGTATCAATGTTTTTGGGAGATTGTATTTATATGATTGCGATTGTATGATTGTTATTGTATGATTGTGATTGTATGTTTGTGATTGTATTATTGTGATTGTATGATTGTGATTGTATGATTGTGATTGTAGGACTGTGACAGTATGCTTGTGATTGTATGATTGTAATTGTATGATTGTGATTGTATGATTGTGCTTGTATGATTGTGATTGTATGATTGTGATTTTATCAATGTTTTTGGGAGATTGTATTCATATGATTGCGATTGTATGATTGTGATTGAATGATTGTGATTGTATGATCGTGATTATATGACTGTGATTGTATGATAGTGATTGAATGATTGCGATTGTATGATTGTGATTGAATGACTGCTTTTGAATGATTGTGATTGTATGATCGTGATTATATGACTGTGATTGTATGATAGTGATTGAATGATTGCGATTGTATGATTGTGATTGAATGACTGCTTTTGAATGTTTGTGATTGTATTATTGTGATTGTATGATTGTGATTGTATGACTGTGATTGTATGATTGCGATTGTATGATGGTGACCGTATGAGTGTGATTATATGATTGTGATAGTATGATTGTGATTGTATGATTGTGATTGTATGATTGGGACTGTATGATTGCGATTGTATGATTGTGATTGTATTGTTGTGAATGTATGATTGTGATTGTATGATTGTGATTGTATGATTGTGATTGTATGATTGTGATTGTATGATTGTGATTGTATGATTGTGATTGTATGATTGTGATTGTATGATTGGGACTGTATGATTGCGATTGTATGATTGTGATTGTATTGTTGTGAATGTATGATTGTGATTGTATGATTGTGATTGTATGACTGCGATTGTATGATTGTGATTGTATGATTGTGGTCGTATGACTGTGATTATATGATTGTGATTGTATGATTGTGAGTGTATGATTGTTATAGTACGATTGTTATTGCATGATTGCGATTGCAGGATTATGCTTGTGTGATTGTAATTGTATGATTGTGATTGTATGATTGTGATTATATGACTGTGATAGTATGATAGTGATTGAATGATTGCGACTGTATGATTGCGTTTGCATGATTGTGATTATATTGTTGTGAATGTATGATCGTGCTTGTATGATTGCAATTGTATGATTGTGATTGTATGATTGTGATTGCATGATTGTGATTGTAATTGTGATTGTATGATTGTAATTGTATGACTGTGGTAGTATGACTGTGATTGTATGATAGTGATTGTATGATTGCGACTGTATGATTGCGATTGTATGATTGTGATTGTATTGTTGTGAATGTATGATTGTGATTGTATGACTGTGATTGAATGACTGCGATTGTATGATTGTGATTTTATTATTGTGGTTGTATTATTGTGATTGTATTATTGTGATTGTATTATTGTGATTATATTATGGTGATTGTATTATTGTGCTTCTATGATTGTGATTGTATGATTGCGAATGTATGATTGTGATTATATGATTGTATTTGAATGATTGTGATTCGATGAATGTGACTGTATTATTGTGATTTTATGATTGTGTATGGGAGATTGTAAATGTATGATTGCTATTTTATGGGTGTGATTGTAGTATTGTGATTGTGAGTTTGTGATTCTGAGATTGTTATTATATGATTGCGATTGTATGATCGTGATGGTATGATTGTTTTTGTATGATTGTGGTCGTACGACTGTGATTGTATGATGGTGATTGTATGATTATGATTGTATGATTGTTTTTGTTTGATTGCGATTGTATGATTGTGATTGTATGATTGTGATTGAATAATTGTGACTGCATGATTGTGATTGTATGATGGTGATTGTATGACAGTGACTGTATATTGTGATTGTATGATGGTGATTGTATGATTGCGATTGTATGATTGTGATTGTAATTGTGATTGTATGATTGTAATTGTATGACAGTGGTAGTATGACTGTGATTGTATGAGCGTGATTGTATAACTGTGACTGTATTATTGTGATTGTATGATTGCGATTTTATGATTGTGATTGTATGATTGTTGTTGTATGAATGCCATTGTATGATTGTGATTGTATGATTGTGATTGTAGGACTGTGACAGTATGTTTGTGATTGTATGATTGTGATTGCATGATTGTGATTGTAATTGTGATTGTATGATTGTAATTGTATGACTGTGGTAGTATGACTGTGATTGTATGATAGTGATTGTATAATTGCGACTGTATGATTGGGATTGTATGATTGTGATTGTATTGATGTGAATGTATGACTGTGATTGTATGACTGAGATTGTGTGATAGTGATTGTATGATTGCGACTGTATGATTGGGATTGTATGATTGTGATTGTATAGTTGTGATTGTGTAATTGTGATTGTATGATTGTGATTGTATGATTGTGATTGTATGATTGTGATTGTATCAATCTTTTTGGGAGATTGTATTCATATGATTGCGATTGTATGATTGTGATTGAATGATTGTGATTGTATGATCGTGATTATATGACTGTGATTGTATGATAGTGATTGAATGATTGCGACTGTATGATTGCGTTTGAATGATTGAGATTATATTGTTGTGAATGTATGATTGTGCTTGTATGATTGCAATTGTATGATTGTGATTGTATGATTGTGATTGCATGATTGTGATTGTAATTGTGATTGTATGATTGTAATTGTATGACTGTGGTAGTATGACTGTGATTGTATGATAGTGATTATATGATTGCGATTGTATGATTGCGATTGTATGATTGTGATTGTATTGTTGTGAATGTATGATTGTGATTGTATGACTGTGATTGAATGACTGCGATTGTGTGATAGTGATTGTATGATTAAGACTGTATGATTGGGATTGTATGATTGTGATTGTATAGTTGTGATTGTGTAATTGTGATTGTATGATTGTGATTGTATGATTGTGATTGTATGATTGTGATTGTATGATTGTGATTGTATCAATCTTTTTGGGAGATTGTATTCATATGATTGCGATTGTATGATTGTGATTGAATGATTGTGATTGTATGATCGTGATTATATGACTGTGATTGTATGATAGTGATTGAATGATTGCGATTGTATGATTGTGATTGAATGACTGCTTTTGAATGTTTGTGATTGTATTATTGTGATTGTATGACTGTGATTGTATGACTGTGATTGTATGACTGTGATTGTATGATTGTGATTGTATGATTGTGACCGTATGAGTGTGATTGTATGATTGTGATAGTATGATTGTTATTGTATGATTGTGATTGTATAGTTGTGATTGTGTGATTGTGATTGTATGATTGTGATTGTATGATTGCGATTGTATAGTTGTGATTGTGTGATTGTGATTGTATGATTGTGATTGTATGATTGCGATTGTATGATTGTGATTGCATGGTTGTGATTGTACGATTGTGATTGTACGATTGTGACTCTATGACTGTGATTGTTAGATTGTGACTGTATGAGTGTGATTGTATGATTGTGATGGTATGATTGTGATTGTATGATTGTGATTGCATGATTGTGATTGTATGATTGTGATTTATGATTGCGACTGTATGACTGTGATTGTATGATTGTGGTCGCATGACTGGGATTGTATGATTGTGATTGTATGATTGTGATAGTATGATTGCGACTGCAGGATTGTGCTTGTATGATTGCAATTGTATGATTGTGATTGTATGATTGTGATTGCATGATTGTGATTGTAATTGCGATTGTATGATTGTAATTGTATGACTGTGGTAGTATGACTGTGATTGTATGATAGTGATTGTATGATTGCGACTGTATAATTGGGATTGTATGATTGTGATTGTATTTTTGTGAATGTATGATTGCGATTGGATGACTGTGATTGTATGATTGTGATTGTATGATTGTGACTGTATTATTGTGTGTATGATTGTGATTGTATCAGTGTTTTTGGGAGATTGTATTTATATGATTGCGATTGTATGATTGTGATTGAATGATTGTGATTGTATGATTGAGATTGTATGATTGTGATTGTATGAGTGCGATTGTATGATCGCGATTTTATGATTGTGATTGTATGATTGTTGTTGTATGAATGCCATTGTATGATTGTGATTGTATGATTGTGATTGTATGATTGTGATTGTATGATTGTGATTGTATGATTGTGATTGTAGGATTGTGATTGTATGATCGTGATTGTGTGATTGTGATTCTGAGATTGTAATTGTATGGTTGTGATCGTATGACAGTGATTGTATGATTGTGATTGTATGATTGTGCTTGTATGTGTGTGATTGTATGATTGTGACTATATGAGTGTGATTGTATGATTGAGATTGTATGATTGTGATTTTATCAATGTTTTTGGGAGGTTGTATTTATATGATTGCGATTGTATGATTGTTATTGTATGATTGTGATTGTATGTTTGTGATTGTATTATTGTGATTGTATGATTGTGATTGTATGATTGTGATTGTAGGACTGTGACAGTATGCTTGTGATTGTATGATTGTGAGTGTATGATTGTGATTGTATGATTGTGCTTGTATGATTGTGATTGTATGATTGTGATTGTATGATTGTGATTTTATCAATGTTTTTGGGAGATTGTATTCATATGATTGCGATTGTATGATTGTGATTGAATGATTGTGATTGTATGATCGTGATTATATGACTGTGATTGTATGATAGTGATTGAATGATTGCGATTGTATGATTGTGATTGAATGACTGCTTTTGAATGTTTGTGATTGTATTATTGTGATTGTATGATTGTGATTGTATGACTGTGATTGTATGATTGCGATTGTATGATGGTGACCGTATGAGTGTGATTATATGATTGTGATAGTATGATTGTTATTGTATTATTGTGATTGTATGATTGTGATTGTATCAGTGTTTTTGGGAGATTGTACTTATATGATTGCGATTGTATGATTGTGATTGAATGATTGTGATTGCATGATTGTGATTGTATGATTGTGATTGTATGATTGTGATTGTATGAGTGCGATTGTAAGATTGCGATCGTATGATTGTTGTTGTATGAATGCCATTGTATGATTGTGATTGTATGATTGTGATTGTAGGATTGTGACAGTATGTTTGTGATTGTATGATTGTGATTGAATGATTGTGATTGTATGATTGTGATTGTATGATTGTGATTGTATGAGTGCGATTGTATGATCGCGATTTTATGATTGTGATTGTATGATTGTTGTTGTATGAATGCCATTGTATGATTGTGATTGTATGATTGTGATTGTATGATTGTGATTGTATGATTGTGATTGTATGATTGTGATTGTAGGATTGTGATTGTATGATCGTGATTGTGTGATTGTGATTCTGAGATTGTAATTGTATGGCTGTGATCGTATGACAGTGATTGTATGATTGTGATTGTATGATTGTGATTGTATGATTGTGCTTGTATGAGTGTGATTGTATGATTGTGACTATATGAGTGTGATTTTATGATTGAGATTGTATGATCGTGATTGTATCAATGTTTTTGGGAGATTGTATTTATATGATTGCGATTGTATGGTTGTTATTGTATGATTGTGATTGTATGTTTGTGATTGTATTATTGTGATTGTATGATTGTGATTGTATGATTGTGATTGTAGGACTGTGACAATATGCTTGTGATTGTATGATTGTGATTGTATGATTGTGATTGTATGATTGTGATTGTATCAGTGTTTTTGGGAGATTGTATTTATATGATTGCGATTGTATGACTGTGATTGAATGGTTGTGATTGTATGATTGTGATTGTATGATTGTGATTGTATGATTGCGATTGTATGATTGCGATTTTATGATTATGATTGTATGATTGTTGTTGTATGAATGCCATTGTATGATTGTGATTGTATGATTGTGATTGTAGGACTGTGACAGTATGCTTGTGATTGTTTGATTGTGATTGTATGATTGTGATTGTATGATTGTGATTGTATGATTGTGATTGTATGATTGTGATTGTATAGTTGTGATTGTGTGATTGTGATTGTATGATTGTGATTGTATGATTGCGATTGTATAGTTGTGATTGTGTGATTGTGATTGTACGATTGTGATCGTATGATTGTGATTGTATGATTGCGATTGTATGATTGTGATTGCATGGTTGTGATTGTACGATTGTGATTGTACGATTGTGACTCTATGACTGTGATTGTATGATTGTGACTGTATGAGTGTGATTGTATGATTGTGATGGTATGATTGTGATTGTATGATTGTGATTGTATGATTGTGATTGTATGATTGTGATTTATGATTGCGACTGTATGACTGTGATTGTATGATTGTGGTCGCATGACTGGGATTGTATGATTGTGATTGTATGATTGTGATTGTATGATTGTGATAGTATGATTGCGACTGCAGGATTGTGCTTGTATGATTGCAATTGTATGATTGTGATTGTATGATTGTGATTTCATGATTGTGATTGTAATTGCGATTGTATGATTGTAATTGTATGACTGTGGTAGTATGACTGTGATTGTATGATACTGATTGTATGATTGCGACTGTATAATTGGGATTGTATGATTGTGATTGTATTTTTGTGAATGTATGATTGCGATTGTATGACTGTGATTGTATGATTGTGATTGTATGATTGTGACTGTATTATTGTGTGTATGATTGTGATTGTATCAGTGTTTTTGGGAGATTGTATTTATATGATTGCGATTGTATGATTGTGATTGAATGATTGTGATTGTATGATTGTGATTGTATGATTGTGATTGTATGAGTGCGATTGTATGATCGCGATTTTATGATTGTGACTGTATGATTGTTGTTGTATGAATGCCATTGTATGATTGTGATTGTATGATTGTGATTGTATGATTGTGATTGTATGATTGTGATTGTATGATTGTGATTGTAGGATTGTGATTGTATGATCGTGATTGTGTGATTGTGATTCTGAGATTGTAATTGTATGGTTGTGATCGTATGACAGTGATTGTATGATTGTGATTGTATGATTGTGCTTGTATGAGTGTGATTGTATGATTGTGACTATATGAGTGTGATTGTATGATTGAGATTGTATGATTGTGATTGTATCAATGTTTTTGGGAGATTGTATTTATATGATTGCGATTGTATGATTGTTATTGTATGATTGTGATTGTATGTTTGTGATTGTATTATTGTGATTGTATGATTGTGATTGTATGATTGTGATTGTAGGACTGTGACAGTATGCTTGTGATTGTATGATTGTGATTGTATGATTGTGATTGTATGATTGTGCTTGTATGATTGTGATTGTATGATTGTGATTGTATGATTGTGATTTTATCAATGTTTTTGGGAGATTGTATTCATATGATTGCGATTGTATGATTGTGATTGAATGACTGCTTTTGAATGTTTGTGATTGTATTATTGTGATTCTATGATTGTGATTGTATGACTGTGATTGTATGATTGCGATTGTATGATGGTGACCGTATGAGTGTGATTATATGATTGTGATAGTATGATTGTTATTGTATTATTGTGATTGTATGATTGTGATTGTATCAGTGTTTTTGGGAGATTGTACTTATATGATTGCGATTGTATGATTGTGATTGAATGATTGTGATTGTATGATTGTGATTGTATGATTGTGATTGTATGATTGTGATTGTATGAGTGCGATTGTAAGATTGCGATCGTATGATTGTTGTTGTATGAATGCCATTGTATGATTGTGATTGTATGATTGTGATTGTAGGGTTGTGACAGTATGTTTGTGATTGTATGATTGTGATTGAATGATTGTGATTGTATGATTGTGATTGTATGATTGTGATTGTATGAGTGCGATTGTATGATCGCGATTTTATGATTGTGATTGTATGATTGTTGTTGTATGAATGCCATTGTATGATTGTGATTGTATGATTGTGATTGTATGATTGTGATTGTATGATTGTGATTGTATGATTGTGATTGTATGATTGTGATTGTAGGATTGTGATTGTATGATCGTGATTGTGTGATTGTGATTCTGAGATTGTAATTGTATGGCTGTGATCGTATGACAGTGATTGTATGATTGTGATTGTATGATTGTGATTGTATGATTGTGCTTGTATGAGTGTGATTGTATGATTGTGACTATATGAGTGTGATTTTATGATTGAGATTGTATGATCGTGATTGTATCAATGTTTTTGGGAGATTGTATTTATATGATTGCGATTGTATGATTGTTATTGTATGATTGTGATTGTATGTTTGTGATTGTATTATTGTGATTGTATGATTGTGATTGTATGATTGTGATTGTAGGACTGTGACAGTATGCTTGTGATTGTATGATTGTGATTGTATGATTGTGATTGTATGATTGTGATTGTATCAGTGTTTTTGGGAGATTGTATTTATATGATTGCGATTGTATGACTGTGATTGAATGGTTGTGATTGTATGATTGTGATTGTATGATTGTGATTGTATGATTGCGATTGTATGATTGCGATTTTATGATTGTGATTGTATGATTGTTGTTGTATGAATGCCATTGTATGATTGTTATTGTATGATTGTGATTGTAGGACTGTGACAGTATGCTTGTGATTGTTTGATTGTGATTGTATGATTGTGATTGTATGATTGTGATTGTATGATTGTGATTGTATGATTGTGATTGTATAGTTGTGATTGTGTGATTGTGATTGTATGATTGTGATTGTATGATTGCGATTGTATAGTTGTGATTGTGTGATTGTGATTGTACGATTGTGATTGTATGATTGTGATTGTATGATTGCGATTGTATGATTGTGATTGCATGGTTGTGATTGTACGATTGTGATTGTACGATTGTGACTCTATGACTGTGATTGTATGATTGTGACTGTATGAGTGTGATTGTATGATTGTGATGGTATGATTGTGATTGTATGATTGTGATTGTATGATTGTGATTGTATGATTGTGATTTATGATTGCGACTGTATGACTGTGATTGTATGATTGTGGTCGCATGACTGGGATTGTATGATTGTGATTGTATGATTGTGATTGTATGATTGTGATAGTATGATTGCGACTGCAGGATTGTGCTTGTATGATTGCAATTGTATGATTGTGATTGTATGATTGTGATTTCATGATTGTGATTGTAATTGCGATTGTATGATTGTAATTGTATGACTGTGGTAGTATGACTGTGATTGTATGATAGTGATTTTATGATTGCGACTGTATAATTGGGATTGTATGATTGTGATTGTATTTTTGTGAATGTATGATTGCGATTGTATGACTGTGATTGTATGATTGTGATTGTACGATTGTGACTGTATTATTGTGTGTATGATTGTGATTGTATCAGTGTTTTTGGGAGATTGTATTTATATGATTGCGATTGTATGATTGTGATTGAATGATTGTGATTGTATGATTGTGATTGTATGATTGTGATTGTATGAGTGCGATTGTATGATCGCGATTTTATGATTGTTATTGTATGAATGCAAATGTATGATTGTGATTGTATGATTGTGATTGTAGGATTGTGACAGTATGTTTGTGATTGTATGATTGTGATTGTATGATTGCGACTGTATGACTGGGATTGTATGATTGTGATTGTATTGTTGTGAATGTATGATTGTGATTGTATGACTGTGATTGTATGATTGTGATAGTATGATTGTGATTGTATGATTGTGATTGTATCAATGTTTTTGGGAGATTGTATTTATATGATTGCGATTGTATGATTGTTATTGTATGATTGTGATTGTATGTTTGTGATTGTATTATTGCGATTGTATGGTTGTGATTGTATGGTTGTGATTGTATGATTGTGATTGTAATTGTGATTGTATGGTTGTAATTGTATGACTGTGGTAGTATGACTGTGATTGTATGATAGTGATTGTATGATTGCGACTGTATGATTGGGATTGTATGATTGTGATTGTATTGTTGAGAATGTATGATTGTGATTATATGACTGTGATTGTATGAATGTGATTGTATGATTGTGATTGTATGATGGTGACCGTATGAGTGCGATTGTATGATTGTTATTGTATGATTGTGATTGCATGTTTGTGACTGTATTATTGTGATTGTATGGTTGTGATTGTATGGTTGTGATTGTATGATTGTGATTGTAATTGTGATTGTATGATTGTTGTGGTATGAATGCCATTGTATGATTGTGATTGTATGATTGTGATTGTAGGATTGTGACAGTATGTTTGTGATTGTATGATTGTGATTGCACGATTGTGATTGTAATTGTGATTGTATGATTGCAATTGCATGACTGTGGTAGTATGACTGTGATTGTATGATAGTGATTGTATGATTGCGACTGTATGATTGGGATTGTATGATTGTGATTGTATTGTTGTGAATGTATGATTGTGATTGTATGACTGTGATTGTATGATTGTGAGAGTATGATTGTGATTGTATCAATGTTTTTGGGAGATTGTATTCATATGATTGCGATTGTATGATTGTTATTGTATGATTGTGATTGTATGTTTGTGATTGTATTATTGTGATTGTATGGTTGTGATTGTATGGTTGTGATTGTATGATTGCGATTGTATGATTGTGATTGTATGATAGTGATTGTATGATTGTGATTGTATGATTGTGATTGTATGAGTGTGATTGTATGATTGTGACTATATGAGTGTGTTTGTATGATTGAGATTGTATGATTGTGATTGTATCAATGTTTTTGGGAGATTGTATTTATATGATTGCGATTGTATGATTGTTATTGTATGATTGTGATTGTATGTTTGTGATTGTATTATTGTGATTGTATGATTGTGATTGTATGATTGTCATTGTAGGACTGTGACAGTATGCTTGTGATTGTATGATTGTGATTGTATGATTGTGATTGTATGATTGTGATTGTATGATTGTGATTGTATGATTGTGATTGTAGGATTGTGATTGTATGATCGTGATTGTGTGATTGTGATTCTGAGATTGTAATTGTATGGTTGTGATCGTATGACAGTGATTGTATGATTGTGATTGTATGATTGTGATTGTATGATTGTGATTGTATGATTGTGATTGTATGATTGTGATTGTATGATTGTGATTGTATGAGTGTGATTGTATGAGTGTGACTGTATGATTGTGCCTATATGAGTGTGATTGTATGATTGAGATTGTATGATTGTGATTGTATCAATGTTTTTTGGAGATTGTATTTATATGATTGCGATTGTATGATTGTGATTGTATGTTTATGATTGTATTATTGTCATTGTATGGTTGTGATTGTATGGTTGTAATTGTATGATTGCGATTGTATGATCGTGATTGTATGATTGTGATTGTATGATTGTGCTTGTATGATTGTGATTGTATGATTGTGATTGTATTATTGTGATTGTATGATTGTGATTGTATGACTGTGATTGTATGATTGTGATTGTATGATGGTGACCGTATGAGTGTGATTGTATGATTGTGATAGTATGATTGTTATTGTATTATTGTGATTGTATGATTGTGTTTGTATCAGTGTTTTTGGGAGATTGTATTTATATGATTGCGATTGTATGATTGTGATTGAATGATTGTGATTGTATGATTGTGATTGTATGATTGTGATTGTATGATTGTGATTGTATGAGTGCGATTGTATGATTGCGATTCTATGATTGTGATTGTATGATTGTTGTTGTATGAATGCCATTGTATGATTGTGATTGTATGATTGTGATTGTAGGATTGTGACAGTATGTTTGTGATTGTATGACTGTGATTGCATGATTGTGATTGTAATTGTGATTGTATGATTGTAATTGTATGACTGTGGTAGTATGACTGTGATTGTATGATATTGATTGTATGATTGCGACTGTATGATTGGGATTGTATGATTGTGATTGTATTGTTGTGAATGTATGATTGTGATTGTATGACTGTGATTGTATGATTGTGATAGTATGATTCTGATTGTATGATTGTGATTGTATCAATGTTTTTCGGAGATTGTATTTATATGATTGCGATTGCATGATTGTTATTGTATGATTGTGATTGTATGTTTGTGATTGTATTATTGTGATTGTATGGTTGTGATTGTATGGTTGTGATTGTATGATTGTGATTGTAATTGTGATTGTATGATTGTAATTGTATGACTGCGGTAGTATGACTGTGATTGTATGATAGTGATTGTGTGATTGCGACTGTACGCTTGGGATTGTATGATTGCGATTGTATTGTTGTGAATGTACGATTGTGATTGTATGACTGTGATTTTATGATTGTGATTGTATGATTGTGACTGTATTATTGTGATTGTATGATTGTGATTGTATCAGTGTTTTTGGGCGATTGTATTTATATGATTGCGATTGTATGATTGTGATTGAATGATTGTGATTGTATGATTGTGATTGTATTATTGTGATTGTATGAGTGCGATTGTATGATTGCGATTGTATGATTGCGATTTTATGATTGTTATTGTATGAATGCAAATGTATGATTGTGATTGTATGATTGTGATTGTATGATTGTGATTGTATGATTGTGATTGTATTATTGTGATTGTAGGATTGTGACAGTATGTTTGTGATTGTATGATTGTGATTGTAATTGTGATTGTATGATTGTAATTGTACGACTGTGGTAGTATTACTGTGATTGTATGATAGTTATTGTATGATTGCGACTGTATGATTGGGATTGTATGATTGTGATTGTATTGTTGTGAATGTATGATTGTGATTGTATGACTGTGATTGTATGATTGTGATTGTATGATTGTTACTCTATTATTGTGATTGTATGATTGTGATTGTATGAGTGTTTTTGGGAGATTGTATTTATATGATTGCGATTGTATGATTGTGATTGAACGATTGTGATTGTATGATTGTGATTGTATGATTGTGATTGTATGATTGTGACTGTATTATTGTGTGTATGATTGTGATTGTATCAGTGTTTTTTTGAGATTGTATTTATATGATTGCGATTGTATGATTGTGATTGAATGATTGTGATTGTATGATTGTGATCGTATGATTGTGATTGTATGAGTGCGATTGTATGATTGCGATTTTATGATTGTGATTGTATGATTGTTGTTGTATGAATGGCATTGTATGATTGTGATTGTATGATTGTGATTGTATGATTGTGATTGTAGGACTGTGACAGTATGATTGTGATTGTATGTTTGTGATTGTATTATTGTGATTGTATGGTTGTGATTGTATGGTTGAAATTGTATGATTGTGATTGTATGATTGTGATTGTATGACTGTGATTGTATGATTGTGATTGTATGATGGTGACCGTATGAGTGTGATTGTATGATTGCGATAGTATGATTGTTATTGTATTATTGTGATTGTATGATTGTGTTTGTATCAGTGTTTTTGGGAGATTGTATTTATATGACTGCGATTGTATGATTGTGATTGAATGATTGTGATTGTATGATTGTGATTGTATGATTGTGATTGTATGCGTGCGATTGTATGATTGCGATTTTATGATTGTGATTGTATGATTGTTGTTGTATGAATGCCATTGTATGATTGTGATTGTATGATTGTGATTGTGGGATTGTGACAGTATGTTTGTGATTGTATGATTGTGATTGCATGATTGTGATTGTAATTGTGATTGTATGATTGTAATTGTATGACTGTGGTAGTATGACTGTGATTGTATGATAGTGATTGTATGATTGCGACTGTATGATTGGGATTGAATGATTGTGATTGTATTGTTGTGAATGTATGATTGTGATTGTATGACTGTGATTGTATGATTGTGATAGTATGATTGTGATTGTATGATTGTGATTGTATCAATGTTTTTGGGAGATTCTATTTATATGATTGCGATTGTATGATTGTTATTGTATGATTGTGATTGTATGTTTCTGATTGTATTATTGTGATTGTATGGTTGCGATTGTGTGGTTGTGATTGTATGATTGTGATTGTAATTGTGATTGTATGATTGTAATTGTATGACTGTGGTAGTATGACTGTGATTGTATGATAGTGATTGTATGATTGCGACTGTATGCTTGGGATTGTATGATTGCGATTTTATTGTTGTGAATGTATCATTGTGATTGTATGACTGTGATTTTATGATTGTGATTGTATGGTTGTGACTGTATTATTGTGATTTTATGATTGTGATTGTATCAGTGTTTTTGGGCGATTGTATTTATATGATTGCGATTGTATGATTGTCATTGAATGATTGTGATTGTATGATTGTGATTGTATGATTGTGATTGTATGATTGTGATTGTATGAATGTGATTGTATGTTTGTGATTGTAAGATTGTGATTGTATGATTGTAACTGTATGTTTGCGAGCGCATGATTGTGATTGAATGATTGTGATTGCATGATTGTGATTGTATGATCTTGATTGTATGAATGTGATTGTATGTTTGTGATTGTAAGATTGACATTGTATGATTGTGATTGTATGATTGTGATTGTGTGATTGCGATTGTATGATTCTGATTGTATGATTGTGATTGTGTGATTGTGATTGTATGATTGCTTTTGTATGATTGTGATTTCATGATTGTAATTGTATGATTGTAATTTTATGATTGCGATTGTATGATTGTGATTGTATGATTGTGTTTGTATGATTGTGAGTGTATGTTTGTGATTGTATTATTGTGATTGTATGGTTGTGATTGTATGATTGCGATTGTATGATCGTGATTGTATAATTGTGATTGTATGATTGTGATTGTATGACTGTGGCTGTATTATTGTGATTGTATGATTGTGATTGTATGATGGTGATTGTATGATTATGATTGTATGATTGTTTTTGTTTGATTATGATTGTATGATTGTGATTGTATGATTGTGATTGTATGATTCTGATTTTATGAGTGTGATTGTATGATTGCGAAAGCATGATTATTATTGCATGATTGCGATTGCAGGATTGTGATTGTATGATTGTGATTTTATGATTGTGATTGAATGATTGTGATTGTGTGATTGTGATTGTATGATTGTGATGGTATGATAGCGACTGTATGATTGTGATTGCATGGTTGTGATTGTACGATTGTGATTGTACGATTGTGATTGTACGATTGTGATTCTATGATTGTGATTGTGTGATTGTGACTGTATGAGTGTGATTGTATGATTGTGATTGTATGATGGTGATTTTATGATTGTGACTGTATGATTGTGATTGTATGACTGCGATTGTATGATTGTGATTGTATTATTGTGATTGTATTATTGTAATTGAATTATTGTGCTTCTATGATTGTGATTGTATGATTGTATTTGAATGATTGTGATTGTATGATTGTGACTGTATTATTGTGATTTTATGATTGTCTATGGGAGATTGTAAATGTATGATTGCTATGTTATGTGTGTGATTGTATTATTGTGATTGTGAGTTGTGATTCTGAGATTGTAATTGTATGATTGCGATTGTATGATCGTGATGGTATGATTGTTTTTGTATGATTGTGATTGTATGATTGTGATTGTATGATTCTGGTTTTATGAGTGTGATTGTATGATTGCGATAGCATGATTGTTATTGCATGATTGCGATTGCAGGATTGCGATTGCAGGATTGTGATTGTATGATTGTGATGTTATGATTGTGATTGCATGGTTGTGATTGTACGATTGTGATTGTACGATTGTGATTGTACGATTGAGATTCTCTGATTGTGATTGTGTGATTGTGACTGTATGATTGTGATTGTATGATGGTGATTGTATGACTGTGACTGTATGATTGTGTTTGTATGATTGTGATTGTATGATTGTGATTGTATGATTGTGATTGTATGATTGTGATTGTATGATTGTGATTGTATGATTGTGATTGTATGATTGTGATTGTATGATTGTGATTGTATGATTGTAATTGTATGATTGTGATTGTATGATTCTGATTGTATGAGTGTGATACTATGATTGCGACAGCATGATTGTTATTCCATGATTGCGATTGCAGGATTGTGTTTGTATGATGGTGATTGTATGATCGTCATTGTATGATTGTGATTGTATGATTGTGATTGTATGATTGTAATTATATGACTGTGGTAGTATGGCTGTGATTGTATGACTGTGATTGTACGATTGTGACTGTATTCTTGTGATTGTATGATTGTGATTGTATCAATGTTTTTGGGAGATTGTATTTATATCATTGCGATTGTATGTTTGTGATTGAATGATTGTGATTGTGTGATTGTGATTGTATGATTGTGATTGTATGATTATGATTGCATGGTTGTGATTGTACGATTGTGATTGTACGATTGTGGTTGTACGATTGTGATTGTACGATTGTGATTCTATGATTGTGATTGCATGATTGTGATTGTATGATTGTGATTGTGTGATTGTGTTTGTATGATTGTGATTGTATGATTGTGATTGTATGATTGTGATTGTATGATTGTGATTGTATGATTGTGATTGTATGCTTGTGATTGTATGATTGTGATAGTACGATTGTAATTGCATGATTGCGATTGCAGGATTATGCTTGTATGATTGTAATTGTATGATAGTGATTGTATGATTGCGACTGTATGATTGCGATTGTATGATTGTGATTGTATTGTTGTGAATGTATGATTGTGATTGTATGATTGTGATTGTATAATTGTGATTGTATGATTGTGATTGTATCAATGTTTTTGGGAGATTGTATTTATGTGATTGCGATTGTATGATTGTGATTGTATGTTTGTGATTGTATTATTGTGGTTGTATGGTTGTGATTGTATGGTTGTGATTGTATGGACGCGAATGTATGATTGTGATTGTATGATTGTGGTCGAATGACTGTGATTATATGATTGTGATTGTATGATTGTGATAGTATGATTGTTATTGCATGATTGCGATTGCAGAATTATGCTTGTATGATTGTAATTGTATGATTGTGATTGTATGATTGTGATTATAGGACTGTGATTGTATGATAGTGATTGAATGATTTCGACTGTATGATTGCGATTGCATGATTGTGATTATATTGTTGTGAATGTATGATTGTTATTGTATGATTGTGATTGTATGACTGCGATTGTATGATTGTGATTGTATTATTGCGATTGTATTATTGTGATTGAATTATTGTGCTTCTATGATTGTGATTGTGTGATTACGAATGTATGATTGTGATTGTATGATTGTATTTGAATGATTGTGTTTGTATGATTGTGATTGTATTATTGTGATTTTATGATTGTGTATGGGAGATTGTAAATGTATGATTGCTATTTTATGGGTGCGATTGTATTATTGTGATTGTGAGTTTGTGATTCTAAGATTGTAATTGTATGATTGCGATTGTATGATCGTGATGGTATGATTGTGATTGTATGGTTGTGATTGTATGATTGTGAGTGTATGATTGTGATTGTATGATTGTAATTGTATGATTGTGATTGTATCATTCTGATTGTATGAGTGTGATTCTATGATTGCGATAGCATGATTGTTATTCCATGATTGCGATTGCGGGATTGTGTTTGTATGATGGTGATTGTATGATTGTCATTGTATGATTGTGATTGTATGATTGTGATTGTATGATTGTGAGTGTATGATTGTGATTGTATGATTGTGATTGTACGATTGTGATTGTACGATTGTGACTGTATTATTGTGATTGTATGATTGTGATTGTATCAATGTTTTTGGGAGATTGTATTTATATCATTGCGATTGTATGATTGTGATTGAATGATTGTGATTGTGTGATTGTGATTCTATGATTGTGATGGTATGATTGCGATTGTATGATTGTGACTGCGTGGTTGTGATTGTACGATTGTGATTGTACGATTGTGATTCTATGATTGTGATTGTATGATTGTGATTATATGCTTGTGATTGTATGATTGTGACTTTATGATTGTGACTGTATGATTGTGACTGTATGACTGTGATTGTATGATTGTGGTCGCATGACTGTGATTGTACGATTGTGATTGTACGATTGTGATTGTACGATTGTGATTCTATGATTGTGATTGTGTGATTGTGACTGTATGAGTGTGATTGTATGATTGTGATTGTATGATTGCGATTGTATGATTCTGATTGTATGATTGTGATTGTGTGATTGTGATTGTAAGGTCCGCTACACAGATTGGCGTTCGATCCTAAAAAAATCAAAGAACGTTATTCCAATCATAAACCTTCCTACTTTACCATCAGCAGATACACAATTTCTAGATACAACACCATTAGTATCAGTACATTCCATTCCAATCAGATAACTGTCACCGACCATACCATCGTTACCTTCTAGTCCGTTCAGCGGACCTGTAAGATTCCTTGGCCCCAGCTGCATGGCTTTATCAACGTGCACCGGTTTATGTTCGCGATAATAATGCAGCATATCGTCATTCGTCGAAGACTGGTCCTTCGAGTCAGCAATCTGAACAGAATATTCAATTTCACCGTCCCGTTCTGTCTGACCATTAATTTCCATCGGTGCCTCCGGCGTAACCATGTCTGATGAATATTCAGCGGAATTCATCAGTTGATTGGTTACGGCAGAAGCAAGACGTAAGGCTGTAGAAT
This sequence comes from Megachile rotundata, assembly GCF_050947335.1. Classification (NCBI taxonomy): domain Eukaryota; kingdom Metazoa; phylum Arthropoda; class Insecta; order Hymenoptera; family Megachilidae; genus Megachile; species Megachile rotundata. Next base: position 2,967,925 of record NW_027473323.1, on the reverse strand, counting down.
TGTACCGATGTATCGGTCGTTTCCAGCTGCTGATGCTGCTCCTGCTCCTCCTCGGTACTTCCGTTCAGAGACGTTTGCAATTTGATGTTCATCAGATTGTGATGGTATGATTGAGATTGTATGATTGCGATTGTATGATTACAATTTTATGAGTGTGATTATATGATTTTGATTGTACGATTGTGATAGTATGATTGTGATTGTATGATTGGGAGTGTACGATTGTGATTGTATGATTGTGATTGTATGATTGTGATTGTATGATTGCAATAGTATGATTGTGATTGCATGATTGTGATTGTATAATTGTGATTGTATGATTGCGATAGTATGATTGTGATTGTATGATTGTGATTGTGTGATTGTGATTATATGATTGTGATTGTATGATTGTGATTGTATGATGGTGACTGTAGTATTGTGATTGTATGATTGTGATTGTATGATTGTGGTTGTATAATTATGGTTCTATTATTGTGATTGTATGATTGTTCATGTATGATTATGATCGTATGATTGTAATTGCATAATTGTGATTGTATGATTGTGATTGTATGATTGTGATTGTATGATAGTGATTGTATGATTGTGATTGTATGATTGCGATAGTATGATTGTGATTGTATGATTGTGATTGTATGATTGTGATTGCATGATTGTGATTGTATGATTGTGATTTTATCATTGTGATTGTGTGATTGTGATTATATGATTGTGATTGTATGATTGTGATTGTATGATGGTGACTGTAGTATTGTGATTGTATGATTGTGATTGTATGATTGTTTTTGTATGATTGTGATTGTATGATAGTGATTGTATGATTGTGCCTGTACGATTGTGATGGTATGATTGAGATTGTATGATTGCGATTGTATGATTACAATTTTATGAGTGTGATTATATGATTTTGATTGTACGATTGTGATAGTATGATTGTGATTGTATGATTGTGATTGTATGATTGTGATTGTATGATTGTGATTGTATGATTGTGATTGTCTGATTGTGATTGTATGATTGTGATTGTCTGATTGTGATTGTATGATTGTGATTGTATGATTGTGATTGTATCATTGTGATTGTATGATTGCGATTGTATGATTGTGATTGTATGATTGTGATTGTATGATTGTGATTGTATAATTATGGTTCTATTATTGTGATTGTATGATTATGTTCGTATGATTGTAATTGCATGATTGGGAGTGTACGATTGTGATTGTATGATTGTGATTGTATGATTGTGATTGTATGATTGCAATAGTATGATTGTGATTGCATGATTGTGATTGTATAATTGTGATTGTATGATTGCGATAGTATGATTGTGATTGTATGATTGTGATTGTGTGATTGTGATTATATGATTGTGATTGTATGATTGTGATTGTATGATGGTGACTGTAGTATTGTGATTGTATGATTGTGATTGTCTTATTGTGATTGTATCATTGTAATTGTATGATTGTGATTGTATGATTGTGGTTGTATAATTATGGTTCTATTATTGTGATTGTATGATTGTTCATGTATGATTATGATCGTATGATTGTAATTGCATAATTGTGATTGTATGATTGTGATTGTATGATTGTGATTGTATGATAGTGATTGTATGATTGTGATTGTATGATTGCGATAGTATGATTGTGATTGTATGATTGTGATTGTATGATTGCGATAGTATGATTGTGATTGTACGATTGTGATTCTATGATTGTGATTGTGTGATTGTGACTGTATGAGTGTGATTGTATGATTGTGATTGTATGATTGCGATTGTATGATTCTGATTGTATGATTGTGATTGTGTGATTGTGATTGTATGATTGCTTTTGTATGATTGCGATTTTATGATTGTAATTGTACGATTGTAATTGTATGATTGCGATTGTATGATCGTGATGGTATGATTGTTTTTGTATGATTGTGATTGTATGATTGCGATTGCGTGATTGTGATTGAATGACTGCTTTTGAATGTTTGTGGTTGTATCATTGTGATTGTATGATTGTGATTGTATGATTGTGATTGTATGATTGTGATTGTATGATTGTGATTGTATGATTGTGATTGTATAATTGTGATTGTATGATTGTGATTGTATGATTGTGATTGTATGATTCTGATTGTATGATTGTGATTGTATGATTGTGATTGTATGATTGTGATTGTATGATTGTGATTGTATGATTGTGATTGTATGATTGTGATTGTATGATTTTTATTGTATGATTGTGATTGTATGATTGTGATTGTAAGATTGTGATTGTATGATTGTGATCGTATGGTTGTGATTGCTCTACTGCGATTGTACGATTGTGATTGTATGATTGTTTTTGTATGATTGTGATTGTATGATAGTGATTGTATGATTGTGCCTGTATGATTGTGATGGTATGATTGAGATTGTATGATTGCGATTGTATGATTACAATTTTATGAGTGTGATTATATGATTTTGATTGTACGATTGTGATAGTATGATTGTGATTGTATGATTGTGATTGTATGATTGTGATTGTATGATTGTGATTGTATGATTGTGATTGTCTGATTGTGATTGTATGATTGTGATTGTATGATTGTGATTGTATCATTGTGATTGTATGATTGCGATTGTATGATTGTGATTGTATGATTGTGATTGTATGATTGTGATTGTATAATTATGGTTCTATTATTGTGATTGTATGATTATGTTCGTATGATTGTAATTGCATGATTGGGAGTGTACGATTGTGATTGTATGATTGTGATTGTATGATTGTGATTGTATGATTGCAATAGTATGATTGTGATTGCATGATTGTGATTGTATAATTGTGATTGTATGATTGCGATAGTATGATTGTGATTGTATGATTGTGATTGTATGATTGTGATCGTTTGATTGTGGTTGTATAATTATGGTTCTATCATTGTGATTGTATGATTGTTCTTGTATGATTATGATCGTATGATTGTAAATGCATGATTGTGATTGTACGATTGTGATTGTATGATTGTGATTGTATGATTGCGATAGTATGATTGTGATTGTATGATTGTGATTGTATGATTGTGATTGTCTGATTGTGATTGTATGATTGTGATTGTATGATTGTGATTGTATCATTGTGATTGTATGATTGCGATTGTATGATTGTGATTGTATGATTGTGATTGTATGATTGTGATTGTATAATTATGGTTCTATTATTGTGATTGTATGATTATGTTCGTATGATTGTAATTGCATGATTGGGAGTGTACGATTGTGATTGTATGATTGTGATTGTATGATTGTGATTGTATGATTGCAATAGTATGACTGTGATTGCATGATTGTGATTGTATAATTGTGATTGTATGATTGCGATAGTATGATTGTGATTGTATGATTGTGATTGTGTGATTGTGATTATATGATTGTGGTTGTATAATTATGGTTCTATCATTGTGATTGTATGATTGTTCTTGTATGATTATGATCGTATGATTGTAAATGCATGATTGTGATTGTACGATTGTGATTGTATGATTGTGATTGTATGATTGTGATTGTATGATTGCGATAGTATGATTGTGATTGTATGATTGTGATTGTATGATTGTGATTGTATGATTGTGATTGTATGATTGTGATTGTATGATTGTGTTTGTATGATTGTGATTGTATGCTTGTGATTGTATGATTGTGATAGTACGATTGTTATTGCATGATTGCGATTGCAGGATTATGTTGTATGATTGTAATTGTATGATAGTGAATGTATGATTGCGACTGTATGATTGCGATTGTATGACTGTCTATGGGAGATTGTAAATGTATGATTGCTATTTTATGGGTGTGATTGTATTATTGTGATTGTGAGTTTGTGATTCTGAGATTGTAACTGTATGATTGCGATTGTATGATCGTGATGGTATGATTATTTTTGTATGATTGTGATTGTATGATTGTGATTGTATGATTGTGATTGTATGATTGTGATTGTATAATTGTGATTGTATGTTTGTGATTGTATTATTGTGATTGTATGGTTGTGATTGTATGATTGCGATTGTATGATTGTGATTGTATAATTGCGATTGTATGATTGTGATTGTATAATTGTGATTGTATGATTGTGATTGTATGACTGTGGCTGTATTATTGTGATTGTATGATTGTGATTGTATGATGGTGATTGTATGATTATGATTGTATGATTGTTTTTGTTTGATTGCGATTGTATGATTGTGATTGAATGATTGTGATTGCATGATTGTGATTGTATGATTGTGATTGTATGAATGTGATAGTATGTTTGTGATTGTAAGATTGTGATTGTATGATTTTAATTGTATGACTGTGGTAGTATGACTGTGATTTTATGATAGTGATTGTATGATTGCGACTGTATGATTGCGATTGTATCATGGTGATTGTATTGTTGTGAATGTATGATTGTGATTGTATGATTGTGATTGTATGATTGTGATTGTATTATTGTGATTGTATGACTGTGATGGTATGATTGTGATTGTATGATTGTGATTGTATGATTGTGATTGGACGATTGTGAATGTATGATTGTGATTGAATGATTGTGATTGTATGATTCTGATTGTATGAGTGTGATTCTATGATTTCGATAGCATGATTGTTATTCCATGATTGCGGTTGCAGGATTGTGTTTGTATGATGGTGATTGTATGATTGTCATTGTATGATTGTGATTGTATGATTGTGATTGTATGATTATGATTGTATGATTACGATTGCATGATTGTGATTGAATGATTGTGATTGTGTGATTGTGTTTGTATGATTGTGATTGTATGATTGTGATTGTATGATTGTGATTGTATGATTGTGTTTGTATGATTGTGATTGTATGCTTGTGATTGTATGATTGTGATTGTATCAATGTTTTTGGGAGATTGTATTTATATCATCGCGATTGTATGATTGTGATTGAATGATTGTGATTGTATGATTGTGTTTGTATGATTGTGATTGTATCATTCTGATTGTATGATTGTGATTGTATGATTGTGATTGTATGATTGTGTTTGTATGATTGTGATTGTATGCTTGTGATTGTATGATTGTGATAGTACGATTGTTATTGCATGATAGCGATTGCAGGATTATGCTTGTATGATTGTAATTGTATGATAGTGATTGTATGATTGCGACTGTATGATTGCGATTGTATGATTGTGATTGTATTGTTGTGAATGTATGATTGTGATTGTATGATTGTGATTGTATAATTGTGATTGTATGATTGTGATTGTATCAATGTTTTTGGGAGATTGTATTTATGTGATTGCGATTGTATGATTGTGATTGTATGTTTGTGATTGTATTATTGTGACTGTATGGTTGTGATTGTATGGTTGTGATTGTATGATTGCGAATGTATGATTGTGATTGTATGATTGTGGTCGAATGACTGTGATTATATGATTGTGATTGTATGATTGTGATTGTATGATTGTGATTGTATGATTGTGATTGTATGATTGTGATAGTATGATTGTTATTGCATGATTGCGATTGCAGAATTATGCTTGTATGATTGTAATTGTATGATTGTGATTGTATGATTGTGATTATAGGACTGTGATTGTATGATAGTGATTGAATGATTTCGACTGTATGATTGCGATTGCATGATTGTGATTATATTGTTGTGAATGTATGATTGTTATTGTATGATTGTGATTGTATGACTGCGATTGTATGATTGTGATTGTATTATTGTGATTGTATTATTGTGATTGAATTATTGTGCTTCTATGATTGTGATTGTGTGATTACGAATGTATGATTGTGATTGTATGATTGTATTTGAATGATTGTGTTTGTATGATTGTGATTGTATTATTGTGATTTTATGATTGTGTATGGGAGATTGTAAATGTATGATTGCTATTTTATGGGTGCGATTGTATTATTGTGATTGTGAGTTTGTGATTCTAAGATTGTAATTGTATGATTGCGATTGTATGATCGTGATGGTATGATTGTGATTGTATGGTTGTGATTGTATGATTGTGAGTGTATGAATGTGATTGTATGATTGTAATTGTATGATTGTGATTGTATCATTCTGATTGTATGAGTGTGATTGTATGAGTGTGATTCTATGATTGCGATAGCATGATTGTTATTCCATGATTGCGATTGCGGGATTGTGTTTGTATGATGGTGATTGTATGATTGTCATTGTATGATTGTGATTGTATCATTGTGATTGTATGATTGTGATTGTATGATTGTGATTGTATGATTGTGATTTTATGATTGTGATTGTATGATTGTGATTGTATGATTGTGATTGTATGATTGCGATTGTATGATTGTGATCGTATGGTTGTGATTGTATGATTGTGATTGTATGATTGTGATCGTTTGATTGTGGTTGTATAATTATGGTTCTATCATTGTGATTGTATGATTGTTCTTGTATGATTATGATCGTATGATTGTAAAAGCATGATTGTGATTGTACGATTGTGATTGTATGATTGTGATTGTATGATTGTGATTGTATGATTGCGATAGTATGATTGTGATTGTATGATTGCGATTGTATGATTGTCTATGGGAGATTGTAGATGTATGATTGCTATTTTATGGGTGTGATTGTATTATTGTGATTGTGAGTTTGTGATTCTGAGATTGTAACTGTATGATTGCGATTGTATGATCGTGATGGTATGATTGTGATTATAGGACTGTGATTGTATGATAGTGATTGAATGATTTCGACTGTATGATTCCGATTGCATGATTGTGATTATATTGTTGTGAATGTATGATTGTTATTGTATGATTGTGATTGTATGACTGCGATTGTATGATTGTGATTGTATTATTGTGATTGTATTATTGTGATTGAATTATTGTGCTTCTATGATTGTGATTGTGTGATTACGAATGTATGATTGTGATTGTATGATTGTATTTGAATGATTGTGTTTGTATGATTGTGATTGTATTATTGTGATTTTATGATTGTGTATGGGAGATTGTAAATGTATGATTGCTATTTTATGGGTGCGATTGTATTATTGTGATTGTGAGTTTGTGATTCTAAGATTGTAATTGTATGATTGCGATTGTATGATCGTGATGGTATGATTGTGATTGTATGGTTGTGATTGTATGATTGTGAGTGTATGATTGTGATTGTATGATTGTAATTGTATGATTGTGATTGTATCATTCTGATTGTATGAGTGTGATTCTATGATTGCGATAGCATGATTGTTATTCCATGATTGCGATTGCGGGATTGTGTTTGTATGATGGTGATTGTATGATTGTCATTGTAGGATTGTGATTGTATGATTGTAATTGTACGTTTGTGACTGTAAGATTGTGATTGTATGATTGTGATTGTACGATTGTGATTGTACGATTGCGATTGTATGATCGTGATGGTATGATTGTTTTTGTATGATTGTGATTGTATGATTGCGATTGCATGATTGTGATTGAATGACTGCTTTTGAATGTTTGTGGTTGTATCATTGTGATTGTATGATTGTGATTGTATGATTGTGATTGTATGATTGTGATTGTATAATTGTGATTGTATGATTGTGATTGTATGATTGTGATTGTATGATTCTGATTGTATGATTGTGATTGTATGATTGTGATTGTATGATAGTGATTGTATGATTGTGATTGTATGATTGCGATAGTATGATTGTGATTGTATGATTGTGATTGTATGATTGTGATTGCATGATTGTGATTGTATGATTGTGATTTTATCATTGTGATTGTGTGATTGTGATTATATGATTGTGATTGTATGATTGTGATTGTATGATGGTGACTGTAGTATTGTGATTGTATGATTGTGATTGTATGATTGTTTTTGTATGATTGTGATTGTATGATAGTGATTGTATGATTGTGCCTGTATGATTGTGATGGTATGATTGAGATTGTATGATTGCGATTGTATGATTACAATTTTATGAGTGTGATTATATGATTTTGATTGTACGATTGTGATAGTATGATTGTGATTGTATGATTGTGATTGTATGATTGTGATTGTATGATTGTGATTGTATGATTGTGATTGTCTGATTGTGATTGTATGATTGTGATTGTCTGATTGTGATTGTATGATTGTGATTGTATGATTGTGATTGTATCATTGTGATTGTATGATTGCGATTGTATGATTGTGATTGTATGATTGTGATTGTATGATTGTGATTGTATAATTATGGTTCTATTATTGTGATTGTATGATTATGTTCGTATGATTGTAATTGCATGATTGGGAGTGTACGATTGTGATTGTATGATTGTGATTGTATGATTGTGATTGTATGATTGCAATAGTATGATTGTGATTGCATGATTGTGATTGTATAATTGTGATTGTATGATTGCGATAGTATGATTGTGATTGTATGATTGTGATTGTGTGATTGTGATTATATGATTGTGATTGTATGATTGTGATTGTATGATGGTGACTGTAGTATTGTGATTGTATGATTGTGATTGTCTTATTGTGATTGTATCATTGTGATTGTATGATTGTGATTGTATGATTGTGGTTGTATAATTATGGTTCTATTATTGTGATTGTATGATTGTTCATGTATGATTATGATCGTATGATTGTAATTGCATAATTGTGATTGTATGATTGTGATTGTATGATTGTGATTGTATGATAGTGATTGTATGATTGTGATTGTATGATTGCGATAGTATGATTGTGATTGTATGATTGTGATTGTATGATTGCGATAGTATGATTGTGATTGTACGATTGTGATTCTATGATTGTGATTGTGTGATTGTGACTGTATGAGTGTGATTGTATGATTGTGATTGTATGATTGCGATTGTATGATTCTGATTGTATGATTGTGATTGTGTGATTGTGATTGTATGATTGCTTTTGTATGATTGCGATTTTATGATTGTAATTGTACGATTGTAATTGTATGATTGCGATTGTATGATCGTGATGGTATGATTGTTTTTGTATGATTGTGATTGTATGATTGCGATTGCGTGATTGTGATTGAATGACTGCTTTTGAATGTTTGTGGTTGTATCATTGTGATTGTATGATTGTGATTGTATGATTGTGATTGTATGATTGTGATTGTATGATTGTGATTGTATAATTGTGATTGTATGATTGTGATTGTATGATTGTGATTGTATGATTCTGATTGTATGATTGTGATTGTATGATTGTGATTGTATGATTGTGATTGTATGATTGTGATTGTATGATTGTGATTGTATGATTTTTATTGTATGATTGTGATTGTATGATTGTGATTGTAAGATTGTGATTGTATGATTGTGATCGTATGGTTGTGATTGCTCTACTGCGATTGTACGATTGTGATTGTATGATTGTTTTTGTATGATTGTGATTGTATGATAGTGATTGTATGATTGTGCCTGTATGATTGTGATGGTATGATTGAGATTGTATGATTGCGATTGTATGATTACAATTTTATGAGTGTGATTATATGATTTTGATTGTACGATTGTGATAGTATGATTGTGATTGTATGATTGTGATTGTAGGATTGTGATTGTATGATTGTGATTGTATGATTGTGATTGTCTGATTGTGATTGTATGATTGTGATTGTATGATTGTGATTGTATCATTGTGATTGTATGATTGCGATTGTATGATTGTGATTGTATGATTGTGATTGTATGATTGTGATTGTATAATTATGGTTCTATTATTGTGATTGTATGATTATGTTCGTATGATTGTAATTGCATGATTGGGAGTGTACGATTGTGATTGTATGATTGTGATTGTATGATTGTGATTGTATGATTGCAATAGTATGATTGTGATTGCATGATTGTGATTGTATAATTGTGATTGTATGATTGCGATAGTATGATTGTGATTGTATGATTGTGATTGTATGATTGTGATCGTTTGATTGTGGTTGTATAATTATGGTTCTATCATTGTGATTGTATGATTGTTCTTGTATGATTATGATCGTATGATTGTAAATGCATGATTGTGATTGTACGATTGTGATTGTATGATTGTGATTGTATGATTGTGATTGTATGATTGCGATAGTATGATTGTGATTGTATGATTGTGATTGTATGATTGTGATTGTATGATTGTGATTGTATGATTGTGATTGTATGATTGTGTTTGTATGATTGTGATTGTATGCTTGTGATTGTATGATTGTGATAGTACGATTGTTATTGCATGATTGCGATTGCAGGATTATGTTGTATGATTGTAATTGTATGATAGTGAATGTATGATTGCGACTGTATGATTGCGATTGTATGACTGTCTATGGGAGATTGTAAATGTATGATTGCTATTTTATGGGTGTGATTGTATTATTGTGATTGTGAGTTTGTGATTCTGAGATTGTAACTGTATGATTGCGATTGTATGATCGTGATGGTATGATTATTTTTGTATGATTGTGATTGTATGATTGTGATTGTATGATTGTGATTGTATGATTGTGATTGTATGATTGTGATTGTATAATTGTGATTGTATGTTTGTGATTGTATTATTGTGATTGTATGGTTGTGATTGTATGATTGCGATTGTATGATTGTGATTGTATAATTGCGATTGTATGATTGTGATTGTATAATTGTGATTGTATGATTGTGATTGTATGACTGTGGCTGTATTATTGTGATTGTATGATTGTGATTGTATGATGGTGATTGTATGATTATGATTGTATGATTGTTTTTGTTTGATTGCGATTGTATGATTGTGATTGAATGATTGTGATTGCATGATTGTGATTGTATGATTGTGATTGTATGAATGTGATAGTATGTTTGTGATTGTAAGATTGTGATTGTATGATTTTAATTGTATGACTGTGGTAGTATGACTGTGATTTTATGATAGTGATTGTATGATTGCGACTGTATGATTGCGATTGTATCATGGTGATTGTATTGTTGTGAATGTATGATTGTGATTGTATGATTGTGATTGTATGATTGTGATTGTATTATTGTGATTGTATGATTGTGATTGTATGATTGTGATTGTATGATTGTGATTGTATGATTGTGATTGTATGATTGTGATCGTTTGATTGTGGTTGTATAATTATGGTTCTATCATTGTGATTGTATGATTGTTCTTGTATGATTATGATCGTATGATTGTAAATGCATGATTGTGATTGTACGATTGTGATTGTATGATTGTGATTGTATGATTGTGATTGTATGATTGCGATAGTATGATTGTGATTGTATGATTGTGATTGTATGATTGTGATTGTATGATTGTGATTGTATGATTGTGATTGTATGATTGTGTTTGTATGATTGTGATTGTATGCTTGTGATTGTATGATTGTGATAGTACGATTGTTATTGCATGATTGCGATTGCAGGATTATGTTGTATGATTGTAATTGTATGATAGTGAATGTATGATTGCGACTGTATGATTGCGATTGTATGACTGTCTATGGGAGATTGTAAATGTATGATTGCTATTTTATGGGTGTGATTGTATTATTGTGATTGTGAGTTTGTGATTCTGAGATTGTAACTGTATGATTGCGATTGTATGATCGTGATGGTATGATTATTTTTGTATGATTGTGATTGTATGATTGTGATTGTATGATTGTGATTGTATGATTGTGATTGTATAATTGTGATTGTATGTTTGTGATTGTATTATTGTGATTGTATGGTTGTGATTGTATGATTGCGATTGTATGATTGTGATTGTATAATTGCGATTGTATGATTGTGATTGTATAATTGTGATTGTATGATTGTGATTGTATGACTGTGGCTGTATTATTGTGATTGTATGATTGTGATTGTATGATGGTGATTGTATGATTATGATTGTATGATTGTTTTTGTTTGATTGCGATTGTATGATTGTGATTGAATGATTGTGATTGCATGATTGTGATTGTATGATTGTGATTGTATGAATGTGATAGTATGATTGTGATTGTATGATTGTGTTTGTATGATTGTGATTGTATGCTTGTGATTGTATGATTGTGATTGTATCAATGTTTTTGGGAGATTGTATTTATATCATCGCGATTGTATGATTGTGATTGAATGATTGTGATTGTGTGATTGTGTTTGTATGATTGTGATTGTATGATTGTGATTGTATGATTGTGATTGTATGATTGTGTTTGTATGATTGTGATTGTATGCTTGTGATTGTATGATTGTGATAGTACGATTGTTATTGCATGATAGCGATTGCAGGATTATGCTTGTATGATTGTAATTGTATGATAGTGACTGTATGATTGCGACTGTATGATTGCGATTGTATGATTGTGATTGTATTGTTGTGAATGTATGATTGTGATTGTATGATTGTGATTGTATAATTGTGATTGTATGATTGTGATTGTATCAATGTTTTTGGGAGATTGTATTTATGTGATTGCGATTGTATGATTGTGATTGTATGTTTGTGATTGTATTATTGTGACTGTATGGTTGTGATTGTATGGTTGTGATTGTATGATTGCGAATGTATGATTGTGATTGTATGATTGTGGTCGAGTGACTGTGATTATATGATTGTGATTGTATGATTGTGATTGTATGATTGTGATTGTATGATTGTGATAGTATGATTGTTATTGCATGATTGCGATTGCAGAATTATGCTTGTATGATTGTAATTGTATGATTGTGATTGTATGATTGTGATTCTAGGACTGTGATTGTATGATAGTGATTGAATGATTTCGACTGTAAGATTGCGATTGCATGATTGTGATTATATTGTTGTGAATGTATGATTGTTATTGTATGATTGTGATTGTATGACTGCGATTGTATGATTGTGATTGTATTATTGTGATTGTATGGTTGTGATTGTATGATTGTGAGTGTATGATTGTGATTGTATGATTGTAATTGTATGATTGTGATTGTATCATTCTGATTGTATGAGTGTGATTCTATGATTGCGATAGCATGATTGTTATTCCATGATTGCGATTGCGGGATTGTGTTTGTATGATGGTGATTGTATGATTGTCATTGTATGATTGTGATTGTATGATTGTGATTGTATGATTGTGAGTGTATGATTGTGATTGTATGATTGTGATTGTATGATTGTAATTGTACGTTTGTGACTGTAAGATTGTGATTGTATGATTGTGATTGTACGATTGTGATTGTACGATTGTGACTGTATTATTGTGATTGTATGATTGTGATTGTATCAATGTTTTTGGGAGATTGTATTTATATCATTGCGATTGTATGATTGTGATTGAATGATTGTGATTGTGTGATTGTGATTCTATGATTGTGATGGTATGATTGCGATTGTATGATTGTGACTGCGTGGTTGTGATTGTACGATTGTGATTGTACGATTGTGATTGTACGATTGTGATTCTATGATTGTGATTGTAGGATTGTGATTATATGCTTGTGATTGTATGATTGTGATTTTATGATTGTGACTGTATGATTGTGACTGTATGACTGTGATTGTATGGTTGTGGTCGCATGACTGTGATTGTACGATTGTGATTGTACGATTATGATTGTACGATTGTGATTCTATGATTGTGATTGTGTGATTGTGACTGTATGAGTGTGATTGTATGATTGTGATTGTATGATTGCGATTGTATGATTCTGATTGTATGATTGTGATTGTGTGATTGTGATTGTATGATTGCTTTTGTATGATTGCGATTTTATGATTGTAATTGTATGATTGTAATTGTATGATTGCGATTGTATGATCGTGATGGTATGATTGTTTTTGTATGATTGTGATTGTATGATTGCGATTGCATGATTGTGATTGAATGACTGCTTTTGAATGTTTGTGGTTGTATCATTGTGATTGTATGATTGTGATTATATGATTGTGATTGTATGATTGTGATTGTATAATTGTGATTGCATGATTGTGATTGTATGATTGTGATTGTATGATTCTGATTGTATGATTGTGATTGTATGATTGTGATTGTATGATTGTGATTGTATGATTTTTATTGTATGATTGTGATTGTATGATTGTGATTGTAAGATTGTGATTGTATGATTGTGATCGTATGGTTGTGATTGCTCTACTGCGATTGTACGATTGTGATTGTATGATTGTTTTTGTATGATTGTGATTGTATGATAGTGATTGTATGATTGTGCCTGTATGATTGTGATGGTATGATTGAGATTGTATGATTGCGATTGTATGATTACAATTTTATGAGTGTGATTATATGATTTTGATTGTACGATTGTGATAGTATGATTGTGATTGTATGATTGTGATTGTATGATTGCGATAGTATGATTGTGATTGTATGATTGTGATTGTATGATTGTGATTGTATAATTATGGTTCTATTATTGTGATTGTATGATTATGTTCGTATGATTGTAATTGCATGATTGGGAGTGTACGATTGTGATTGTATGATTGTGATTGTATGATTGTGATTGTATGATTGCAATAGTATGATTGTGATTGCATGATTGTGATTGTATAATTGTGATTGTATGATTGCGATAGTATAATTGTGATTGTATGATTGTGATTGTATGATTGTGATCGTTTGATTGTGGTTGTATAATTATGGTTCTATCATTGTGATTGTATGATTGTTCTTGTATGATTATGATCGTATGATTGTAAATGCATGATTGTGATTGTACGATTGTGATTGTATGATTGTGATTGTATGATTGTGATTGTATGATTGCGATAGTATGATTGTGATTGTATGATTGTGATTGTATGATTGTGATTGTATGATTGTGATTGTATGATTGTGATTGTATGATTGTGTTTGTATGATTGTGATTGTATGCTTGTGATTGTATGATTGTGATAGTACGATTGTTATTGCATGATTGCGATTGCAGGATTATGTTGTATGATTGTAATTGTATGATAGTGAATGTATGATTGCGACTGTATGATTGCGATTGTATGACTGTCTATGGGAGATTGTAAATGTATGATTGCTATTTTATGGGTGTGATTGTATTATTGTGATTGTGAGTTTGTGATTCTGAGATTGTAACTGTATGATTGCGATTGTATGATCGTGATGGTATGATTATTTTTGTATGATTGTGATTGTATGATTGTGATTGTATGATTGTGATTGTATGATTGTGATTGTATGATTGTGATTGTATGATTGTGATTGTATAATTGTGATTGTATGTTTGTGATTGTACTATTGTGATTGTATGGTTGTGATTGTATGATTGCGATTGTATGATTGTGATTGTGTAATTGCGATTGTATGATTGTGATTGTATAATTGTGATTGTATGATTGTGATTGTATGACTGTGGCTGTATTATTGTGATTGTATGATTGTGATTGTATGATGGTGATTGTATGATTATGATTGTATGATTGTTTTTGTTTGATTGCGATTGTATGATTGTGATTGAATGATTGTGATTGCATGATTGTGATTGTATGATTGTGATTGTATGAATGTGATAGTATGTTTGTGATTGTAAGATTGTGAATGTATGATTTTAATTGTATGACTGTGGTAGTATGACTGTGATTTTATGATAGTGATTGTATGATTGCGACTGTATGATTGCGATTGTATCATGGTGATTGTATTGTTGTGAATGTATGATTGTGATTGTATGATTGTGATTGTATGATTGTGATTGTATTATTGTGATTGTATGATTGTGATTGTATGATTGTGATTGTATGATTGTGATTGGACGATTGTGAATGTATGATTGTGATTGAATGATTGTGATTGTATGATTCTGATTGTATGAGTGTGATTCTATGATTGCGATAGCATGATTGTTATTCCATGATTGCGGTTGCAGGATTGTGTTTGTATGATAGTAATTGTATGATTGTCATTGTATGATTGTGATTGTATGATTGTGATTGTATGATTATGATTGTATGATTACGATTGCATGATTGTGATTGAATGATTGTGATTGTGTGATTGTGTTTGTATGATTGTGATTGTATGATTGTGATTGTATGATTGTGATTGTATGATTATGTTTGTATGATTGTGATTGTATGCTTGTGATTGTATGATTGTGATTGTATCAATGTTTTTGGGAGATTGTATTTATATCATCGCGATTGTATGATTGTGATTGAATGATTGTGATTGTGTGATTGTGTTTGTATGATTGTGATTGTATGATTGTGATTGTATGATTGTGATTGTATGATTGTGTTTGTATGATTGTGATTGTATGCTTGTGATTGTATGATTGTGATAGTACGATTGTTATTGCATGATAGCGATTGCAGGATTATGCTTGTATGATTGTAATTGTATGATAGTGATTGTATGATTGCGACTGTATGATTGCGATTGTATGATTGTGATTGTATTGTTGTGAATGTATGATTGTGATTGTATGATTGTGATTGTATAATTGTGATTGTATGATTGTGATTGTATCAATGTTTTTGGGAGATTGTATTTATGTGATTGCGATTGTATGATTGTGATTGTATGTTTGCGATTGTATTATTGTGATTGTATGGTTGTGATTGTATGGTTGTGATTGTATGATTGCGAATGTATGATTGTGATTGTATGATTGTGGTCGAATGACTGTGATTATATGATTGTGATTGTATGATTGTGATTGTATGATTGTGATTGTATGATTGTGATAGTATGATTGTTATTGCATGATTGCGATTGCAGAATTATGCTTGTATGATTGTAATTGTATGATTGTGATTGTATGATTGTGATTATAGGACTGGGATTGTATGATAGTGATTGAATGATTTCGACTGTATGATTGCGATTGCATGATTGTGATTATATTGTTGTGAATGTATGATTGTTATTGTATGATTGTGATTGTATGACTGCGATTGTATGTTTGTGATTGTATTATTGTGATTGTATTATTGTGATTGAATTATTGTGCTTCTATGATTGTGATTGTGTGATTACGAATGTATGATTGTGGTTGTATGATTGTATTTGAATGATTGTGTTTGTATGATTGTGATTGTATTATTGTGATTTTATGATTGTGTATGGGAGATTGTAAATGTATGATTGCTATTTTATGGGTGTGATTGTATTATTGTGATTGTGAGTTTGTGATTCTGAGATTGTAACTGTATGATTGCGATTGTATGATCGTGATGGTATGATTATTTTTGTATGATTGTGATTGTATGATTGTGATTGTATGATTGTGATTGTATGATTGTGATTGTATGATTGTGATTGTATGATTGTGATTGTATAATTGTGATTGTATGTTTGTGATTGTACTATTGTGATTGTATGGTTGTGATTGTATGATTGCGATTGTATGATTGTGATTGTATAATTGCGATTGTATGATTGTGATTGTATAATTGTGATTGTATGATTGTGATTGTATGACTGTGGCTGTATTATTGTGATTGTATGATTGTGATTGTATGATGGTGATTGTATGATTATGATTGTATGATTGTTTTTGTTTGATTGCGATTGTATGATTGTGATTGAATGATTGTGATTGCATGATTGTGATTGTATGATTGTGATTGTATGAATGTGATAGTATGTTTGTGATTGTAAGATTGTGAATGTATGATTTTAATTGTATGACTGTGGTAGTATGACTGTGATTTTATGATAGTGATTGTATGATTGCGACTGTATGATTGCGATTGTATCATGGTGATTGTATTGTTGTGAATGTATGATTGTGATTGTATGATTGTGATTGTATGATTGTGATTGTATTATTGTGATTGTATGATTGTGATTGTATGATTGTGATTGTATGATTGTGATTGGACGATTGTGAATGTATGATTGTGATTGAATGATTGTGATTGTATGATTCTGATTGTATGAGTGTGATTCTATGATTGCGATAGCATGATTGTTATTCCATGATTGCGGTTGCAGGATTGTGTTTGTATGATAGTAATTGTATGATTGTCATTGTATGATTGTGATTGTATGATTGTGATTGTATGATTATGATTGTATGATTACGATTGCATGATTGTGATTGAATGATTGTGATTGTGTGATTGTGTTTGTATGATTGTGATTGTATGATTGTGATAGTATGATTGTGATTGTATGATTATGTTTGTATGATTGTGATTGTATGCTTGTGATTGTATGATTGTGATTGTATCAATGTTTTTGGGAGATTGTATTTATATCATCGCGATTGTATGATTGTGATTGAATGATTGTGATTGTGTGATTGTGTTTGTATGATTGTGATTGTATGATTGTGATTGTATGATTGTGATTGTATGATTGTGTTTGTATGATTGTGATTGTATGCTTGTGATTGTATGATTGTGATAGTACGATTGTTATTGCATGATAGCGATTGCAGGATTATGCTTGTATGATTGTAATTGTATGATAGTGATTGTATGATTGCGACTGTATGATTGCGATTGTATGATTGTGATTGTATTGTTGTGAATGTATGATTGTGATTGTATGATTGTGATTGTATAATTGTGATTGTATGATTGTGATTGTATCAATGTTTTTGGGAGATTGTATTTATGTGATTGCGATTGTATGATTGTGATTGTATGTTTGCGATTGTATTATTGTGATTGTATGGTTGTGATTGTATGGTTGTGATTGTATGATTGCGAATGTATGATTGTGATTGTATGATTGTGGTCGAATGACTGTGATTATATGATTGTGATTGTATGATTGTGATTGTATGATTGTGATTGTATGATTGTGATAGTATGATTGTTATTGCATGATTGCGATTGCAGAATTATGCTTGTATGATTGTAATTGTATGATTGTGATTGTATGATTGTGATTATAGGACTGGGATTGTATGATAGTGATTGAATGATTTCGACTGTATGATTGCGATTGCATGATTGTGATTATATTGTTGTGAATGTATGATTGTTATTGTATGATTGTGATTGTATGACTGCGATTGTATGTTTGTGATTGTATTATTGTGATTGTATTATTGTGATTGAATTATTGTGCTTCTATGATTGTGATTGTGTGATTACGAATGTATGATTGTGGTTGTATGATTGTATTTGAATGATTGTGTTTGTATGATTGTGATTGTATTATTGTGATTTTATGATTGTGTATGGGAGATTGTAAATGTATGATTGCTATTTTATGGGTGCGATTGTATTATTGTGATTGTGAGTTTGTGATTCTAAGATTGTAATTGTATGATTGCGATTGTATGATCGTGATGGTATGATTGTGATTGTATGGTTGTGATTGTATGATTGTGAGTGTATGATTGTGATTGTATGATTGTAATTGTATGATTGTGTTTGTATCATTCTGATTGTATGAGTGTGATTCTATGATTGCGATAGCATGATTGTTATTCCATGATTGCGATTGCGGGATTGTGTTTGTATGATGGTGATTGTATGATTGTGATTGAATGATTGTGATTGCATGATTGTGATTGTATGATTGTGATTGTATGAATGTGATTGTATGTTTGTGATTGTAAGATAGTGATTGTATGATTGTAATTGTATGACTGTGGTAGTATGACTGTGATTTTATGATAGTGATTGTATGATTGCGACTGTATGATTGCGATTGTATCATGGTGATTGTATTGTTGTGAATGTATGATTGTGATTGTATGATTGTGATTGTATGATTGTGATTGTATGATTGTGATTGTATTATTGTGATTGTATGATTGTGATTGTATGATTGTGATTGTGTGATTGTGATTGTATGATTGTGATTGGACGATTGTGAATGTATGATTGTGATTGAATGATTGTGATTGCATGATTCTGATTGTATGAGTGTGATTATATGATTGCGATAGCATGATTGTTATTCCATGATTGCGGTTGCAGGATTGTGTTTGTATGATGGTGATTGTATGATTGTCATTGTATGATTGTGATTGTATGATTGTGATTGTATGATTATGATTGTATGATTACGATTGCATGATTGTGATTGAAAGATTGTGATTGTGTGATTGTGTTTGTATGATTGTGATTGTATGATTGTGATTGTATGATTGTGATTGTATGATTGTGTTTGTATGATTGTGATTGTATGCTTGTGATTGTATGATTGTGATTGTATCAATGTTTTTGGGAGATTGTATTTATATCATCGCGATTGTATGGTTGTGATTGAATGATTGTGATTGTGTGATTGTGTTTGTATGATTGTGATTGTATGATTGTGATTGTATGATTGTGATGGTATGATTGTGTTTGTATGATTGTGATTGTATGCTTGTGATTGTATGATTGTGATAGTACGATTGTTATTGCATGATAGCGATTGCAGGATTATGCTTGTATGATTGTAATTGTATGATAGTGATTGTATGATTGCGACTGTATGATTGCGATTGTATGATTGTGATTGTATTGTTGTGAATGTATGATTGTGATTGTATGATTGTGATTGTATAATTGTGATTGTATGATTGTGATTGTATCAATGTTTTTGGGAGATTGTATTTATGTGATTGCGATTGTATGATTGTGATTGTATGTTTGTGATTGTATTATTGTGATTGTATGGTTGTGATTGTATGGTTGTGATTGTATGATTGCGAATGTATGATTGTGATTGTATGATTGTGGTCGAATGACTGTGATTATATGATTGTGATTGTATGATTGTGATTGTATGATTGTGATTGTATGATTGTGATAGTATGATTGTTATTGCATGATTGCGATTGCAGAATTATGCTTGTATGATTGCGATTGTATGATCGTGATGGTATGATTGTGATTGTATGGTTGTAATTGTATGAGTGTGATTGTATGATTGTGATTGTATGATTGTAATTGTACGTTTGTGACTGTAAGATTGTGATTGTATGATTGTGATTGTACGATTGTGATTGTACGATTGTGACTGTATTATTGTGATTGTATGATTGTGATTGTATCAATGTTTTTGGGAGATTGTATTTATATCATTGCGATTGTATGATTGTGATTGAATGATTGTGATTGTGTGATTGTGATTCTATGATTGTGATGGTATGATTGCGATTGTATGATTGTGACTGCGTGGTTGTGATTGTACGATTGTGATTGTACGATTGTGATTCTATGATTGTGATTGTATGATTGTGATTATATGCTTGTGATTGTATGATTGTGATTTTATGATTGTGACTGTATGATTGTGACTGTATGACTGTGATTGTATGGTTGTGGTCGCATGACTGTGATTGTACGATTGTGATTGTACGATTGTGATTGTACGATTGTGATTGTACGATTGTGATTCTATGATTGTGATTGTGTGATTGTGACTGTATGAGTGTGATTGTATGATTGTGATTGTATGATTGCGATTGTATGATTCTGATTGTATGATTGTGATTGTGTGATTGTGATTGTATGATTGCTTTTGTATGATTGCGATTTTATGATTGTAACTGTATGATTGTAATTGTATGATTGCGATTGTATGATCGTGATGGTATGATTGTTTTTGTATGATTGTGATTGTATGATTGCGATTGCATGATTGTGATTGAATGACTGCTTTTGAATGTTTGTGGTTGTATCATTGTGATTGTATGATTGTGATTGTATGATTGTGATTGTATGATTGTGATTGTATAATTGTGATTGTATGATTGTGATTGTATGATTGTGATTGTATGATTCTGATTGTATGATTGTGATTGTATGATTGTGATTGTATGATTGTGATTGTATGATTGTGATCGTATGATTGTGATTGTATGATTTTTATTGTATGATTGTGATTGTATGATTGTGATTGTAAGATTGTGATTGTATGATTGTGATCGTATGGTTGTGATTGCTCTACTGCGATTGTACGATTGTGATTGTATGATTGTTTTTGTATGATTGTGATTGTATGATAGTGATTGAATGATTGTGCCTGTATAATTGTGATGGTATGATTGAGATTGTATGATTGCGATTGTATGATTACAATTTTATGAGTGTGATTATATGATTTTGATTGTACGATTGTGATAGTATGATTGTGATTGTATGATTGTGATTGTATGATTGTGATTGTATAATTACGGTTCTATTATTGTGATTGTATGATTGTTCATGTATGATTATGTTCGTATGATTGTAATTGCATGATTGGGAGTGTACGATTGTGATTGTATGATTGTGATTGTATGATTGTGATTGTATGATTGCAATAGTATGATTGTGATTGCATGATTGTGATTGTATAATTGTGATTGTATGATTGCGATAGTATGATTGTGATTGTATGATTGTGATTGTGTGATTGTGATTATATGATTGTGATTGTATGATTGTGATTGTATGATGGTGACTGTAGTATTGTGATT
Source organism: Megachile rotundata (assembly GCF_050947335.1). Taxonomy (NCBI): domain Eukaryota; kingdom Metazoa; phylum Arthropoda; class Insecta; order Hymenoptera; family Megachilidae; genus Megachile; species Megachile rotundata. The sequence continues at coordinate 2,945,565 of NW_027473323.1, read as the reverse complement.
GTATGATTGTGATTGTATGATTTTGCTTGTATCATTGTGATTGTATGGTTGTGATTGAAAGATGGTGACTGTAGTATTGTGATTGTATGATTGTGATGGTCTTATTGTGATTGTATCATTGTGATTGTATGATTGTGATTGTATGATTGTGGTTGTATAATTATGGTTTTATTATTGTGATTGTATGATTGTTCATGTATGATTATGATCGTATGATTGTAATTGCATAATTGTGATTGTATGATTGTGATTGTATGATTGTGATTTTATGATAGTGATTGTATGATTGTGATTGTATGATTGCGATAGTATGATTGTGATTGTATGATTGTGATTGTATGATTGTGATTGCATGATTGTGATTGTATGATTGCGATAGTATGATTGTGATTGTATGATTGTGATTGTGTGATTGTGATTATATGATTGTGATTGTATGATTGTGATTGTATAATTGTGATTGTATGATTGTGATTGTATGACTGTGGCTGTATTATTGTGATTGTATGATTGTGATTGTATGATGGTGATTGTATGATTATGATTGTATGATTGTTTTTGTTTGATTGCGATTGTATGATTGTGATTGAATGATTGTGATTGCATGATTGTGATTGTATGATTGTGATTGTATGAATGTGATTGTATGTTTGTGATTGTAAGATTGTGATTGTATGATTGTAATTGTATGACTGTGGTAGTATGACTGTGATTTTATGATAGTGATTGTATGATTGCGACTGTATGATTGCGATTGTATCATGGTGATTGTATTGTTGTGAATGTATGATTGTGATTGTATGATTGTGATTGTATGATTGTGATTGTATTATTGTGATTGTATGATTGTGATTGTATGATTGTGATTGTATGATTGTGATTGTATGATTGTGATTGGACGATTGTGAATGTATGATTGTGATTGAATGATTGTGATTGCATGATTCTGATTGTATGAGTGTGATTATATGATTGCGATAGCATGATTGTTATTCCATGATTGCGGTTGCAGGATTGTGTTTGTATGATGGTGATTGTATGATTGTCATTGTATGATTGTGATTGTATGATTGTGATTGTATGATTATGATTGTATGATTACGATTGCATGATTGTGATTGAAAGATTGTGATTGTGTGATTGTGTTTGTATGATTGTGATTGTATGATTGTGATTGTATGATTGTGATTGTATGATTGTGTTTGTATGATTGTGATTGTATGCTTGTGATTGTATGATTGTGATTGTATCAATGTTTTTGGGAGATTGTATTTATATCATCGCGATTGTATGATTGTGATTGAATGATTGTGATTGTGTGATTGTGTTTGTATGATTGTGATTGTATGATTGTGATTGTATGATTGTGATGGTATGATTGTGTTTGTATGATTGTGATTGTATGCTTGTGATTGTATGATTGTGATAGTACGATTGTTATTGCATGATAGCGATTGCAGGATTATGCTTGTATGATTGTAATTGTATGATAGTGATTGTATGATTGCGACTGTATGATTGCGATTGTATGATTGTGATTGTATTGTTGTGAATGTATGATTGTGATTGTATGATTGTGATTGTATAATTGTGATTGTATGATTGTGATTGTATCAATGTTTTTGGGAGATTGTATTTATGTGATTGCGATTGTATGATTGTGATTGTATGTTTGTGATTGTATTATTGTGATTGTATGGTTGTGATTGTATGGTTGTGATTGTATGATTGCGAATGTATGATTGTGATTGTATGATTGTGGTCGAATGACTGTGATTATATGATTGTGATTGTATGATTGTGATTGTATGATTGTGATTGTATGATTGTGATAGTATGATTGTTATTGCATGATTGCGATTGCAGAATTATGCTTGTATGATTGCGATTGTATGATCGTGATGGTATGATTGTGATTGTATGGTTGTAATTGTATGAGTGTGATTGTATGATTGTGATTGTATGATTGTAATTGTACGTTTGTGACTGTAAGATTGTGATTGTATGATTGTGATTGTACGATTGTGATTGTACGATTGTGACTGTATTATTGTGATTGTATGATTGTGATTGTATCAATGTTTTTGGGAGATTGTATTTATATCATTGCGATTGTATGATTGTGATTGAATGATTGTGATTGTGTGATTGTGATTCTATGATTGTGATGGTATGATTGCGATTGTATGATTGTGACTGCGTGGTTGTGATTGTACGATTGTGATTGTACGATTGTGATTCTATGATTGTGATTGTATGATTGTGATTATATGCTTGTGATTGTATGATTGTGATTTTATGATTGTGACTGTATGATTGTGACTGTATGACTGTGATTGTATGGTTGTGGTCGCATGACTGTGATTGTACGATTGTGATTGTACGATTGTGATTGTACGATTGTGATTCTATGATTGTGATTGTGTGATTGTGACTGTATGAGTGTGATTGTATGATTGTGATTGTATGATTGCGATTGTATGATTCTGATTGTATGATTGTGATTGTGTGATTGTGATTGTATGATTGCTTTTGTATGATTGCGATTTTATGATTGTAATTGTATGATTGTAATTGTATGATTGCGATTGTATGATCGTGATGGTATGATTGTTTTTGTATGATTGTGATTGTATGATTGCGATTGCATGATTGTGATTGAATGACTGCTTTTGAATGTTTGTGGTTGTATCATTGTGATTGTATGATTGTGATTGTATGATTGTGATTGTATGATTGTGATTGTATAATTGTGATTGTATGATTGTGATTGTATGATTGTGATTGTATGATTCTGATTGTATGATTGTGATTGTATGATTGTGATTGTATGATTGTGATTGTATGATTGTGATTTTATGATTGTGATTGTATGATTTTTATTGTATGATTGTGATTGTATGATTGTGATTGTAAGATTGTGATTGTATGATTGTGATCGTATGGTTGTGATTGCTCTACTGCGATTGTACGATTGTGATTTTATGATTGTTTTTGTATGATTGTGATTGTATGATAGTGATTGTATGATTGTGCCTGTATGATTGTGATGGTATGATTGAGATTGTATGATTGCGATTGTATGATTACAATTTTATGAGTGTGATTATATGATTTTGATTGTACGATTGTGATAGTATGATTGTGATTGTATGATTGTGATTGTATGATTGTGATTGTATAATTACGGTTCTATTATTGTGATTGTATGATTGTTCATGTATGATTATGTTCGTATGATTGTAATTGCATGATTGGGAGTGTACGATTGTGATTGTATGATTGTGATTGTATGATTGTGATTGTATGATTGCAATAGTATGATTGTGATTGCATGATTGTGATTGTATAATTGTGATTGTATGATTGCGATAGTATGATTGTGATTGTATGATTGTGATTGTGTGATTGTGATTATATGATTGTGATTGTATGATTGTGATTGTATGATGGTGACTGTAGTATTGTGATTGTATGATTGTGATTGTATGATTGTGATTGTATGATTTTGCTTGTATCATTGTGATTGCATGATTGTGATTGAAAGATGGTGACTGTAGTATTGTGATTGTATGATTGTGATTGTCTTATTGTGATTGTATCATTGTGATTGTATGATTGTGATTGTATGATTGTGGTTGTATAATTATGGTTTTATTATTGTGATTGTATGATTGTTCATGTATGATTATGATCGTATGATTGTAATTGCATAATTGTGATTGTATGATTGTGATTGTATGATTGTGATTTTATGATAGTGATTGTATGATTGTGATTGTATGATTGCGATAGTATGATTGTGATTGTATGATTGTGATTGTATGATTGTGATTGCATGATTGTGATTGTATGATTGTGATTTTATCATTGTGATTGTGTGATTGTGATTATATGATTGTGATTGTATGATTGTGATTGTATGATGGTGACTGTAGTATTGTGATTGTATGATTGTGATTGTATGATTGTGATTGTATCATTGTGATTGTATGATTGTGATTGTATGATTGTGATTGTGTGATTGTGATTTTATGATTGTGATTGTATGATTGTGATTGTATGATTGTGATTGTATGATTGCGATTGTATGATTGTGATCGTATGGTTGTGATTGTATGATTGTGATTGTATGATTGTGATCGTTTGATTGTGGTTGTATAATTATGGTTCTATCATTGTGATTGTATGATTGTTCTTGTATGATTATGATCGTATGATTGTAAATGCATGATTGTGATTGTACGATTGTGATTGTATGATTGTGATTGTATGATTGTGATTGTATGATTGCGATAGTATGATTGTGATTGTATGATTGTGATTGTATGATTGTGATTGTATGATTGTGATTGTATGATTGTGATTGTATGATTGTGTTTGTATGATTGTGATTGTATGCTTGTGATTGTATGATTGTGATAGTACGATTGTTATTGCATGATTGCGATTGCAGGATTATGCTTGTATGATTGTAATTGTATGATAGTGAATGTATGATTGCGACTGTATGATTGCGATTGTATGATTGTCTATGGGAGATTGTAAATGTATGATTGCTATTTTATGGGTGTGATTGTATTATTGTGATTGTGAGTTTGTGATTCTGAGATTGTAACTGTATGATTGCGATTGTATGATCCTGATGGTATGATTATTTTTGTATGATTGTGATTGTATGATTGTGATTGTATGATTGTGATTGTATAATTGTGATTGTATGTTTGTGATTGTATTATTGTGATTGTATGGTTGTGGTTGTATGATTGCGATTGTATGATTGTGATTGTATAATTGTGATTGTATGATTGTGATTGTATGACTGTGGCTGTATTATTGTGATTGTATGATTGTGATTGTCTGATGGTGATTGTATGATTATGATTGTATGATTGTTTTTGTTTGATTGCGATTGTATGATTGTGATTGAATGATTATGATTGCATGATTGTGATTGTATGATTGTGATTGTATGAGTGTGATTGTATGTTTGTGATTGTAAGATTGTGATTGTATGATTGTAATTGTATGACTGTGGTAGTATGACTGTGATTTTATGATAGTGATTGTATGATTGCGACTGTATGATTGCGATTGTATCATGGTGATTGTATTGTTGTGAATGTATGATTGTGATTGTATGATTGTGATTGTATGATTGTGATTGTATGATTGTGATTGTATGATTGTGATTGTATGATTGTGATTGTATGATTGTAATTGTATGATTGTGATTGTATGATTGTGATTGTATAATTGTGATTGTATAATTGTGATTGTACGATTGTGACTGTAAGATTGTGATTGTATGATTGTAATTGTATGACTGTGGTAGTATGACTGTGATTGTATGATTGTGATTGTACGATTGTGACTGTATTATTGTGATTGTATGATTGTGATTGTATCAATGTTTTTGGGAGATTGTATTTATATCATTGCGATTGTATGATTGTGATTGAATGATTGTGATTGTGTGATTGTAATTGTATGATTGTGATGGTATGATTGCGATTGTATGATTGTGATTGCATGGTTGTGATTGTGCAATTGTGATTGTACGATTGTGATTGTACGATTGTGATTGTACGATTGTGATTCTATGATTGTGATTGTATGATTGTGATTGTATGATTGTGATTGTGTGATTGTGTTTGTATGATTGTGATTGTATGATTGTGATTGTATGATTGTGATTGTATGATTGTGATTGTATGATTGTGTTTGTATGATTGTGATTGTATGCTTGTGATTGTATGATTGTGATAGTACGATTGTTATTGCATGATACCGATTGCAGGATTATGCTTGTATGATTGTAATTGTATGATAGTGATTGTATGATTGCGACTGTATGATTGCGATTGTATGATTGTCTATGGGAGATTGTAAATGTATGATTGCTATTTTATGGGTGTGATTGTATTATTGTGATTGTGAGTTTGTGATTCTGAGATTGTAACTGTATGATTGCGATTGTATGATCGTGATGGTATGATTATTTTTGTATGATTGTGATTGTATGATTGTGATTGTATGATTGTGATTGTATGATTGTGATTGTATGATTGTGATTGTATGATTATGAGTGTATGATTGTGATTGTATGATTGTGATTGTATGATTGTGATTGTACGTTTGTGACTGTAAGATTGTGATTGTATGATTGTGATTGTACGATTGTGATTGTACGATTGTGACTGTATTATTGTGATTGTATGATTGTGATTGTATCAATGTTTTTGGGAGATTGTATTTATATCATTGCGATTGTATGATTGTGATTGAATGATTGTGATTGTGTGATTGTGATTCTATGATTGTGATGGTATGATTGCGATTGTATGATTGTGACTGCGTGGTTGTGATTGTACCATTATGATTGTACGATTGTGATTGTACGATTGTGATTCTATGGTTGTGATTGTATGATTGTGATTATATGCTTGTGATTGTATGATTGTGATTTTATGATTGTGACTGTATGATTGTGACTGTATGACTGTGATTGTATGATTGTGGTCGCATGACTGTGATTGTACGATTGTGATTGTACGATTGTGATTGTACGATTGTGATTCTATGATTGTGATTGTGTGATTGTGACTGTATGACTGTGATTGTATGATTGTGATTGTATAATTATGGTTCTATTATTGTGATTGTATGATTGCTCATGTATGATTATGATCGTATGATTGTAATTGCATGATTGGGAGTGTACGATTGTGATTGTATGATTGTGATTGTATGATTGTGATTGTATGATTGCAATCGTATGATTGTGATTGCATGATTGTGATTGTATAATTGTGATTGTATGATTGCGATAGTATGATTGTGATTGTATGATTGTGATTGTGTGATTGTAATTACATGATTGTGATTGTATGATTGTGATTGTATGATGGTGACTGTAGTATTGTGATTGTATGATTGTGATTGTATGATTGTGATTGTATGATTTTGCTTGTATCATTGTGATTGTATGATTGTGATTGAATGATGGTGACTGTAGTATTGTGATTGTATGATTGTGATTGTCTTATTGTGATTGTATCATTGTGATTGTATGATTGTGATTGTATGATTGTGATTGTATGATTGTGGTTGTATAATTATGGTTCTATTATTGTGATTGTATGATTGTTCATGTATGATTATGATCGTATGATTGTAATTGCATAATTGTGATTGTATGATTGTGATTCTATGATTGTGATTGTATGATTGTGATTGTATGATAGTGATTGTATGATTGTGATTGTATGATTGCGATAGTATGATTGTGATTGTATGATTGTGATTGTATGATTGTGATTGCATGATTGTGATTGTATGATTGTGATTTTATCATTGTGATTGTGTGATTGTGATTATATGATTGTGATTGTATGATTGTGATTGTATGATGGTGACTGTAGTATTGTGATTGTATGATTGTGATTGTATGATTGTGATTGTATCATTGTGATTGTATGATTGTGATTGTATGATTGTGATTGTATGATTGTGATTGTATGATTGTGATTTTATGATTGTGATTGTATGATTGTGATTGTATGATTGTGATTGTATGATTGCGATTGTATGATTGTGATCGTATGGTTGTGATTGTATGATTGTGATTGCATGATTGTGATCGTTTGATTGTGGTTGTATAATTATGGTTCTATCATTGTGATTGTATGATTGTTCTTGTATGATTATGATCGTATGATTGTAAGTGCATGATTGTGATTGTACGATTGTGATTGTATGATTGTGATTGTATGATTGTGATTGTACGATTGTGACTGTATTATTGTGATTGTATGATTGTGATTGTATCAATGTTTTTGGGAGATTGTATTTATATCATTGCGATTGTATGATTGTGACTGAATGATTGTGATTGTGTGATTGTGATTCTATGATTGTGATGGTATGATTGCGATTGTATGATTGTGACTGCGTGGTTGTGATTGTACGATTGTGATTGGACGATTGTGATTGTACGATTGTGATTCTATGATTGTGATTGTATGATTGTGATTATATGCTTGTGATTGTATGATTGTGATTTTATGATTGTGACTGTATGATTGTGACTGTATGACTGTGATTGTATGGTTGTGGTCGCATGACCGTGATTGTACGATTCTGATTGTACGATTGTGATTGTACGATTGTGATTCTATGATTGTGATTGTGTGATTGTGACTGTATGAGTGTGATTGTATGATTCTGATTGTATGATTGCGATTGTATGATTCTGATTGTATGATTGTGATTGTGTGATTGTGATTGTATGATTGCTTTTGTATGATTGCGATTTTATGATTGTAATTGTATGATTGTAATTGTATGATTGCGATTGTATGATCGTGATGGTATGATTGTTTTTGTATGATTGTGATTGTATGATTGCGATTGCATGATTGTCATTGAATGACTGCTTTTGAATGTTTGTGGTTGTATCATTGTGATTGTATGATTGTGATTGTATGATTGTGATTGTATGATTGTGATTGTATAATTGTGATAGTATGATTGTGATCGTATGGTTGTGATTGCTCTACTGCGATTGTACGATTGTGATTGTATGATTGTTTTTGTATGATTGTGATTGTATGATAGTGATTGTATGATTGTGCCTGTATGATTGTGATGGTATGATTGAGATTGTATGATTGCGATTGTATGATTACAATTTTATGAGTGTGATTATATGATTTTGATTGTACGATTGTGATAGTATGATTGTGATTGTATGATTGTGATTGTATGATTGTGATTGTATGATTGTGATTGTATGATTGTGATTGTATGATTGTGATTGTCTGATTGTGATTGTATGATTGTGATTGTATGATTGTGATTGTATCATTGTGATTGTATCATTCTGATTGTATGAGTGTGATTCTATGATTGCGATAGCATGATTGTTATTCCATGATTGCGATTGCGGGATTGTGTTTGTATGATGGTGATTGTATGATTGTCATTGTATGATTGTGATTGTATGATTGTGATTGTACGTTTGTGACGGTAAGATTGTGATTGTATGATTGTGATTGTATAATTGTGATTGTATGATTGCGATAGTATGATTGTGATCGTATGATTGTGATTGTGTGATTGTGATTACATGATTGTGATTGTATGATGGTGACTGTAGTATTGTGATTGTATGATTGTGATTGTATGATTGTGATTGTATGATTTTGCTTGTATCATTGTGATTGTATGATTGTGATTGTATGATTGTGATTGCATGATTGTGATTGTATGATTGTGATTTTATGATTGTGATTGTATGATTGTGATTGTATGATTGTGATTGTATGATTGCGATTGTATGATTGTGATCGTATGGTTGTGATTGTATGATTGTGATTGTATGATTGTGATCGTTTGATTGTGGTTGTATAATTATGGTTCTATCACTGTGATTGTATGATTGTTCTTGTATGATTATGATCGTATGATTGTAAGTGCATGATTGTGATTGTACGATTGTGATTGTATGATTGTGATTGTATGATTGTGATTGTACGATTGTGACTGTATTATTGTGATTGTATGATTGTGATTGTATCAATGTTTTTGGGAGATTGTATTTATATCATTGCGATTGTATGATTGTGACTGAATGATTGTGATTGTGTGATTGTGATTCTATGATTGTGATGGTATGATTGCGATTGTATGATTGTGACTGCGTGGTTGTGATTGTACGATTGTGATTGGACGATTGTGATTGTACGATTGTGATTCTATGATTGTGATTGTATGATTGTGATTATATGCTTGTGATTGTATGATTGTGATTTTATGATTGTGACTGTATGATTGTGACTGTATGACTGTGATTGTATGGTTGTGGTCGCATGACCGTGATTGTACGATTGTGATTGTACGATTGTGATTGTACGATTGTGATTCTATGATTGTGATTGTGTGATTGTGACTGTATGAGTGTGATTGTATGATTCTGATTGTATGATTGCGATTGTATGATCCTGATTGTATGATTGTGATTGTGTGATTGTGATTGTATGATTGCTTTTGTATGATTGCGATTTTATGATTGTAATTGTATGATTGTAATTGTATGATTGCGATTGTATGATCGTGATGGTATGATTGTTTTTGTATGATTGTGATTGTATGATTGCGATTGCATGATTGTGATTGAATGACTGCTTTTGAATGATTGTGGTTGTATCATTGTGATTGTATGATTGTGATTGTATGATTGTGATTGTATGATTGTGATTGTATGATTGTGATTGTATAATTGTGATTGTATGATTGTGATTGTATGATTGTGATTGTATGATTCTGATTGTATGATTGTGATTGTATGATTGTGATTGTATGATTGTGATTGTATGATTGTGATTGTATGATTGTGATTGTATGATTTTTATTGTATGATTGTGATTGTATGATTGTGATTGTAAGATTGTGATTGTATGATTGTGATCGTATGGTTGTGATTGCTCTACTGCGATTGTACGATTGTGATTGTATGATTGTTTTTGTATGATTGTGATTGTATGATAGTGATTGTATGATTGTGCCTGTATGATTGTGATGGTATGATTGAGATTGTATGATTGCGATTGTATGATTACAATTTTATGAGTGTGATTATATGATTTTGATTGTACGATTGTGATAGTATGATTGTGATTGTATGATTGTGATTGTATGATTGTGATTGTATGATTGTGATTGTCTGATTGTGATTGTATGATTGTGATTGTATGATTGTGATTGTATCATTGTGATTGTATGATTGCGATTGTATGATTGTGATTGTATGATTGTGATTGTATGATTGTGATTGTATAATTATGGTTCTATTATTGTGATTGTATGATTGTTCATGTATGATTATGATCGTATGATTGTAATTGCATGATTGGGAGTGTACGATTGTGATTGTATGATTGTGATTGTATGATTGTGATTGTATGATTGCAATAGTATGATTGTGATTGCATGATTGTGATTGTATAATTGTGATTGTACGTTTGTGACTGTAAGATTGTGATTGTATGATTGTGATTGTATTATTGTGATTGTACGATTGTGACTGTATTATTGTGATTGTATGATTGTGATTGTATCAATGTTTTTGGGAGATTGTATTTATATCATTGCGATTGTATGTTTGTGATTGAATGATTGTGATTGTGTGATTGTGATTCTATGATTGTGATGGTATGATTGCGATTGTGTGATTGTGACTGCGTGGTTGTGATTGTACGATTGTGATTGTACGATTGTGATTGTACGATTGTGATTCTATGATTGTGATTGTATGATTGTGTTTGTCTGATTGTGACTGTATGATTGTGACTGTATGACTGTGATTGTATGATTGTGATTGTATGATTGTGTTTGTATGATTGTGATTGTATGATTGTGATTATATGCTTGTGATTGTATGATTGTGATTTTATGATTGTGACTGTATGATTGTGACTGTATGACTGTGATTGTACGATTGTGGTCGCATGACTGTGATTGTACGATTGTGATTGTACGATTGTGATTGTACGATTGTGATTCTATGATTGTGATTGTGTGATTGTGACTGTATGACTGTGATTGTATGATTGTGATTGTATAATTATGGTTCTATTATTGTGATTGTATGATTGCTCATGTATGATTATGATCGTATGATTGTAATTGCATGATTGGGAGTGTACGATTGTGATTGTATGATTGTGATTGTATGATTGTGATTGTATGATTGCAATCGTCTGATTGTGATTGCATGATTGTGATTGTATAATTGTGATTGTATGACTGCGATAGTATGATTGTGATTGTATGATTGTGATTGTGTGATTGTGATTACATGATTGTGATTGTATGACTGTGATTGTATGATGGTGACTGTAGTATTGTGATTGTATGATTGTGATTGTATGATTGTGATTGTATGATTTTGCTTGTATCATTGTGATTGTATGATTGTGATTGAATGATGGTGACTGTAGTATTGTGATTGTATGATTGTGATTGTCTTATTGTGATTGTATCATTGTGATTGTATGATTGTGATTGTATGATTGTGATTGTATGATTGTGGTTGTATAATTATGGTTCTATTATTGTGATTGTATGATTGTTCATGTATGATTATGATCGTATGATTGTAATTGCATAATTGTGATTGTATGATTGTGATTGTATGATTGTGATTGTATGATTGTGATTGTATGATAGTGATTGTATGATTGTGATTGTATGATTGCGATAGTATGATTGTGATTGTATGATTGTGATTGTATGGTTGTGATTGCATGATTGTGATTGTATGATTGTGATTTTATCATTGTGATTGTGTGATTGTGATTATATGATTGTGATTGTATGATTGTGATTGTATGATGGTGACTGTAGTATTGTGATTGTATGATTGTGATTGTATGATTGTGATTGTATCATTGTGATTGTATGATTGTGATTGTATGATTGTGATTGTATGATTGTGATTGTATGATTGTGATTTTATGATTGTGATTGTATGATTGTGATTGTATGATTGTGATTGTATGATTGCGATTGTATGATTGTGATCGTATGGTTGTGATTGTATGATTGTGATTGTATGATTGTGATCGTTTGATTGTGGTTGTATAATTATGGTTCTATCATTGTGATTGTATGATTGTTCTTGTATGATTATGATCGTATGATTGTAAGTGCATGATTGTGATTGTACGATTGTGATTGTATGATTGTGATTGTATGATTGTGATTGTATGATTGCGATAGTATGATTGTGATTGTATGATTGTGATTGTATGATTGTGATTGTATGATTGTGATTGTGTCATTGTGATTGTATGATTGTGATTGTATGATTGTGATTGTATGATTGTGATTGTATGATTGTGATTGTATGATTGTGATTGTATGATATTGAGCGTATGGTTGTGATTGTATGATATTGAGCGTATGGTTGTGATTGTATGATTGTGATTGTATGATTGTGATCGTTTGATTGTGGTTGTATAATTATGCTTCTCTTATTGTGATTGTATGATTGTTCTTGTATGATTATGATCGTATGATTGTAATTGCATGATTGTGATTGTACGATTGTGATTGTATGATTGTGATTGTATGATTGTGATTGTATGATTGCGATAGTATGATTGTGATTGTATGATTGTGATTGTATTATTGTGATTGTATGATTGTGATTGTATGATTGTGATTGTATGATTGTGATTGTATGATTGTGATTGTATGATCGTGATTGTATGATTGTGATCGTTCGATTGTGGTTGTATAATTATGGGTCTATTATTGTGATTGTATGATTGTTCTAGTATGATTATGATCGTATGATTGTAATTGCATGATTGTGATTGTGATTGTCTGATTGTGATTGTATGATTGTGATTGTATGATTGCGATAGTACGATTGTGATTATATGATTGTGATTGTATGATTGTGATTGTACGATTGTGTCCGTATGATTGTGACCGTATGATTGCGATTGTATGATTGTGATTGTATGATTGTGATTGGATGATTGTGATTGTATGATTGTGATTGTATGATGATGATTGTATGATTGCGATAGTATGATTGTGATTGTATGATTGTGATTGTATGATTGTTTTTGTTTGATTATGATTGTATGATTGTGATTGTATGATTGTGCCTGTATGATTGTGATGGTATGATTGTGATTGTATGATAGTGATTGAAAGATTGTGATTGTATGATTGCGATTGTATGAGTGTGATTATATGATTATGATTGTATGATTGTGACTGTATGATTGTGATTGTATGATTGTGATTGTATGATTTTTATTGTATGATTGTGATTGTATGATTGTGATTGCATGATTGTGATTGTATGATTGTGATTTTATCATTGTGATTGTGTGATTGTGATTATATGATTGTGATTGTATGATTGTGATTGTATGATGGTGACTGTAGTATTGTGATTGTATGATTGTGATTGTATGGTTGTGATTATATCATTGTGATTGTATGATTGTGATTGTATGATTGTTATTGTATGATTGTGATTGTATGATTGTGATTGTATGATTGTGATTGTATGATTGTCATTGTATGATTGTGATTGTATGATTGTGATTGTATGATATTGAGCGTATGGTTGTGATTGTATGATTGTGATTGTATGATTGTGATCGTTTGATTGTGGTTGTATAATTATTGTTCTCTTATTGTGATTGTATGATTGCGATTGTATGATTGTGATCGTATGGTTGTGATTGTATGATTGTGATTGTATGATTGTGATCGTTTGATTGTGGTTGTATAATTATGGTTCTATCATTGTGATTGTGTGATTGTTCTTGTATGATTATGATCGTATGATTGTAAGTGCATGATTGTGATTGTAGGATTGCGATTGTATGATTGTGATTGTATGATTGTGATTGTATGATTGTGATTGTATGATTGCGATAGTATGATTGTGATTGTATGATTGTGATTGTATGATTGTGATTGTATGATTGTGATTGTATGATTGTGATTGTATGATTGTGATTGTATCATTCTGATTGTATGAGTGTGATTCTATGATTGCGATAGCATGATTGTTATTCCATGATTGCGATTGCGGGATTGTGTTTGTATGATGGTGATTGTATGATTGTCATTGTATGATTGTGATTGTATGATTGTGATTGTATGATTGTGAGTGTATGATTGTGATTGTATGATTGTGATTGTATGATTGTGATTGTACGTTTGTGACTGTAAGATTGTGATTGTATGATTGTGATTGTACGATTGTGATTGTACGATTGTGACTGTATTATTGTGATTGTATGATTGTGATTGTATCAATGTTTTTGGGAGATTGTATTTATATCATTGCGATTGTATGATTGTGATTGAATGATTGTGATTGTGTGATTGTGATTCTATGATTGTGATGGTATGATTGCGATTGTATGATTGTGACTGCGTGGTTGTGATTGTATGATTGTGATTATATGCTTGTGATTGTATGATTGTGATTTTATGATTGTGACTGTATGATTGTGACTGTATGACTGTGATTGTATGATTCTGGTCGCATGACTGTGATTGTACGATTGTGATTGTACGATTGTGATTGTACGATTGTGATTGTACGATTGTGATTCTATGATTGTGATTGTGTGATTGTGACTGTATGAGTGTGATTGTATGATTGTGATTGTATGATTGCGATTGTATGATTCTGATTGTATGATTGTGATTGTGTGATTGTGATTGTATGATTGCTTTTGTATGATTGTGATTTTATGATTGTAATTGTATGATTGTAATTGTATGATTGCGATTGTATGATCGTGATGGTATGATTGTTTTTGTATGATTGTGATTGTATGATTGCGATTGCATGATTGTGATTGAATGACTGCTTTTGAATGATTGTGGTTGTATCATTGTGATTGTATGATTGTGATTGTATGATTGTGATTGTATGATTGTGATTGTATGATTGTGATTGTATAATTGTGATTGTATGATTGTGATTGTATGATTGTGATTGTATGATTCTGATTGTATGATTGTGATTGTATGATTGTGATTGTGTGATTGTGATTGTATGATTGTGATTGTATGATTGTGATTGTATGATTTTTATTGTATGATTGTGATTGTATGATTGTGATTGTAAGATTGTGATTGTATGATTGTGATCGTATGGTTGTGATTGCTCTACTGCGATTGTACGATTGTGATTGTATGATTGTTTTTGTATGATTGTGATTGTATGATAGTGATTGTATGATTGTGCCTGTATGATTGTAATGGTATGATTGAGATTGTATGATTGCGATTGTATGATTACAATTTTATGAGTGTGATTATATGATTTTGATTGTACGATTGTGATAGTATGATTGTGATTGTATGTTTGTGATTGTATGATTGTGATTGTATGATTGTGATTGTCTGATTGTGATTGTATGATTGTGATTGTATGATTGTGATTGTATCATTGTGATTGTATGATTGCGATTGTATGATTGTGATTGTATGATTGTGATTGTATGATTGTGATTGTATAATTATGGTTCTATTATTGTGATTGTATGATTGTTCATGTATGATTATGATCGTATGATTGTAATTGCATGATTGGGAGTGTACGATTGTGATTGTATGATTGTGATTGTATGATTGTGATTGTATGATTGCAATAGTATGATTGTGATTGCATGATTGTGATTGTATAATTGTGATTGTACGTTTGTGACTGTAAGATTGTGATTGTATGATTGTGATTGTATTATTGTGATTGTACGATTGTGACTGTATTATTGTGTTTGTATGATTGTGATTGTATCAATGTTTTTGGGAGATTGTATTTATATCATTGCGATTGTATGTTTGTGATTGAATGATTGTGATTGTGTGATTGTGATTCTATGATTGTGATGGTATGATTGCGATTGTGTGATTGTGACTGCGTGGTTGTGATTGTACGACTGTGATTGTACGATTGTGATTCTATGATTGTGATTGTATGATTGTGTTTGTCTGATTGTGACTGTATGATTGTGACTGTATGACTGTGATTGTATGATTGTGATTGTATGATTGTGTTTGTATGATTGTGATTGTATGATTGTGATTATATGCTTGTGATTGTATGATTGTGATTTTATGATTGTGACTGTATGATTGTGACTGTATGACTGTGATTGTATGATTGTGGTCGCATGACTGTGATTGTACGATTGTGATTGTACGATTGTGATTGTACGATTGTGATTCTATGATTGTGATTGTGTGATTGTGACTGTATGACTGTGATTGTATGATTGTGATTGTATAATTATGGTTCTATTATTGTGATTGTATGATTGCTCATGTATGATTATGATCGTATGATTGTAATTGCATGATTGGGAGTGTACGATTGTGATTGTATGATTGTGATTGTATGATTGTGATTGTATGATTGCAATCGTCTGATTGTGATTGCATGATTGTGATTGTATAATTGTGATTGTATGACTGCGATAGTATGATTGTGATTGTATGATTGTGATTGTGTGATTGTGATTACATGATTGTGATTGTATGACTGTGATTGTATGATGGTGACTGTAGTATTGTGATTGTATGATTGTGATTGTATGATTGTGATTGTATGATTTTGCTTGTATCATTGTGATTGTATGATTGTGATTGAATGATGGTGACTGTAGTATTGTGATTGTATGATTGTGATTGTCTTATTGTGATTGTATCATTGTGATTGTATGATTGTGATTGTATGATTGTGATTGTATGATTGTGGTTGTATAATTATGGTTCTATTATTGTGATTGTATGATTGTTCATGTATGATTATGATCGTATGATTGTAATTGCATAATTGTGATTGTATGATTGTGATTGTATGATTGTGATTGTATGATTGTGATTGTATGATAGTGATTGTATGATTGTGATTGTATGATTGCGATAGTATGATTGTGATTGTATGATTGTGATTGTATGGTTGTGATTGCATGATTGTGATTGTATGATTGTGATTTTATCATTGTGATTGTGTGATTGTGATTATATGATTGTGATTGTATGATTGTGATTGTATGATGGTGACTGTAGTATTGTGATTGTATGATTGTGATTGTATGATTGTGATTGTATCATTGTGATTGTATGATTGTGATTGTATGATTGTGATTGTATGATTGTGATTGTATGATTGTGATTTTATGATTGTGATTGTATGATTGTGATTGTATGATTGTGATTGTATGATTGCGATTGTATGATTGTGATCGTATGGTTGTGATTGTATGATTGTGATTGTATGATTGTGATCGTTTGATTGTGGTTGTATAATTATGGTTCTATCATTGTGATTGTATGATTGTTCTTGTATGATTATGATCGTATGATTGTAAGTGCATGATTGTGATTGTACGATTGTGATTGTATGATTGTGATTGTATGATTGTGATTGTATGATTGCGATAGTATGATTGTGATTGTATGATTGTGATTGTATGATTGTGATTGTATGATTGTGATTGTATGATTGTGATTGTATCATTGTGATTGTATGATTGTGATTGTATGATTGTGATTGTATGATTGTGATTGTATGATTGTGATTGTATGATTGTGATTGTATGATTGTGATTGTATGATATTGAGCGTATGGTTGTGATTGTATGATATTGAGCGTATGGTTGTGATTGTATGATTGTGATTGTATGATTGTGATCGTTTGATTGTGGTTGTATAATTATGCTTCTCTTATTGTGATTGTATGATTGTTCTTGTATGATTATGATCGTATGATTGTAATTGCATGATTGTGATTGTACGATTGTGATTGTATGATTGTGATTGTATGATTGTGATTGTATGATTGCGATAGTATGATTGTGATTGTATGATTGTGATTGTATTATTGTGATTGTATGATTGTGATTGTATGATTGTGATTGTATGATTGTGATTGTATGATTGTGATTGTATGATCGTGATTGTATGATTGTGATCGTTCGATTGTGGTTGTATAATTATGGGTCTATTATTGTGATTGTATGATTGTTCTAGTATGATTATGATCGTATGATTGTAATTGCATGATTGTGATTGTGATTGTCTGATTGTGATTGTATGATTGTGATTGTATGATTGCGATAGTATGATTGTGATTATATGATTGTGATTGTATGATTGTGATTGTACGATTGTGTCCGTATGATTGTGACCGTATGATTGCGATTGTATGATTGTGATTGTATGATTGTGATTGGATGATTGTGATTGTATGATTGTGATTGTATGATGATGATTGTATGATTGCGATAGTATGATTGTGATTGTATGATTGTGATTGTATGATTGTTTTTGTTTGATTATGATTGTATGATTGTGATTGTATGATTGTGCCTGTATGATTGTGATGGTATGATTGTGATTGTATGATAGTGATTGAAAGATTGTGATTGTATGATTGCGATTGTATGAGTGTGATTATATGATTATGATTGTATGATTGTGACTGTATGATTGTGATTGTATGATTGTGATTGTATGATTTTTATTGTATGATTGTGATTGTATGATTGTGATTGTATGATTGCGATAGTATGATTGTGATTGTATGATTGTGATTGTATGATTGTGATTGCATGATTGTGATTGTATGATTGTGATTTTATCATTGTGATTGTGTGATTGTGATTATATGATTGTGATTGTATGATTGTGATTGTATGATGGTGACTGTAGTATTGTGATTGTATGATTGTGATTGTATGATTGTGATTGTATCATTGTGATTGTATGATTGTGATTGTATGATTGTTATTGTATGATTGTGATTGTATGATTGTGATTGTATGATTGTCATTGTATGATTGTGATTGTATGATTGTGATTGTATCATTGTGATTGTATGATTGTGATTGTATGATTGTTATTGTATGATTGTGATTGTATGATTGTGATTGTATGATTGTGATTGTATGATTGTCATTGTATGATTGTGATTGTATGATTGTGATTGTATGATATTGAGCGTATGGTTGTGATTGTATGATTGTGATTGTATGATTGTGATCGTTTGATTGTGGTTGTATAATTATGGTTCTCTTATTGTGATTGTATGATTGCGATTGTATGATTGTGATCGTATGGTTGTGATTGTATGATTGTGATTGTATGATTGTGATCGTTTGATTGTGGTTGTATAATTATGGTTCTATCATTGTGATTGTGTGATTGTTCTTGTATGATTATGATCGTATGATTGTAAGTGCATGATTGTGATTGTACGATTGCGATTGTATGATTGTGATTGTATGATTGTGATTGTATGATTGTGATTGTATGATTGTGATTGTATGATTGCGATAGTATGATTGTGATTGTATGATTGTGATTGTATGATTGTGATTGTATGATTGGGATTGTATGATTGTGATTGTATGATTGTGATTGTATGATTGTGATTGTATGATTGTGATTGTATGATTGTGATTGTATGATTGTGATTGAATGATTGTGATTGTATGATTGTGATTGTATGATTGTGATTGTATCATTGTGATTGTATGATTGTGATTGTATGATTGTGATTGTATGATTGTGATTGCATGATTGTGATTGTATGATTGTGATTGTATGATTGTCATTGTATGATTGTGATTGTATGATTGTGATTGTATGATATTGAGCGTATGGTTGTGATTGTATGATTGTGATTGTATGATTGTGATCGTTTGATTGTGGTTGTGTAATTATGGTTCTCTTATTGTGATTGTATGATTGTTCTTGTATGATTATGATCGTATGATTGTAATTGCATGATTGTGATTGTACGATTGTGATTGTATGATTGTGATTGTATGATTGTGATTGTATGATTGCGATTGTATGATCGTGATGGTATGATTGTTTTTGTATGATTGTGATTGTATGATTGCGATTGCATGATTGTGATTGAATGACTGCTTTTGAATGTTTGTGGTTGTATCATTGTGATTGTATGATTGTGATTGTATGATTGTGATTGTATGATTGTGATTGTATGATTGTGATTGTATAATTGTGATTGTATGATTGTGATTGTATGATTGTGATTGTATGATTCTGATTGTATGATTGTGATTGTATGATTGTGATTGTATGATTGTGATTGTATGATTGTGATTGTATGATTGTGATTGTATGATTTTTATTGTATGATTGTGATTGTATGATTGTGATTGTATGATTGCGATAGTATGATTGTGATTGTATGATTGTGATTGTATGATTGTGATTGCATGATTGTGATTGTATGATTGTGATTTTATCATTGTGATTGTGTGATTGTGATTATATGATTGTGATTGTATGGTTGTGATTGTATGATTGTGATTGTATGATTGTGATCGTTTGATTGTGGTTGTATAATTATGGTTCTATCATTGTGATTGTGTGATTGTTCTTGTATGATTATGATCGTATGATTGTAAGTGCATGATTGTGATTGTAGGATTGCGATTGTATGATTGTGATTGTATGATTGTGATTGTATGATTGTGATTGTATGATTGCGATAGTATGATTGTGATTGTATGATTGTGATTGTACGATTGTGATTGTATGATTGTGATTGTATGATTGTGATTGTATGATTGTGATTGTATGAATGTGATTGTATGATTGTGATTGTATCATTGTGATTGTATGATTGTGATTGTATGATTGTGATTGTATGATTGTGATTGCATGATTGTGATTGTATGATTGTGATTGTATGATTGTCATTGTATGATTGTGATTGTATGATTGTGATTGTATGATATTGAGCGTATGGTTGTGATTGTATGATTGTGATTGTATGATTGTGATCGTTTGATTGTGGTTGTGTAATTATGGTTCTCTTATTGTGATTGTATGATTGTTCTTGTATGATTATGATCGTATGATTGTAATTGCATGATTGTGATTGTACGATTGTGATTGTATGATTGTGATTGTATGATTGTGATTGTATGATTGTGATTGTATGATTGTGATTGTATGATTGCGATAGTATGATTGTGATTGTATGATTGTGATTGTATGATTGTGATTGTATGATTGTGATTGTATGATTGTGATTGTATGATTGTGATTGTATGATTGTGATTGTATGATTGTGATTGTATGATTGTGATTGTATGATCGTGATTGTATGATTGTGATCGTTCGATTGTGGTTGTATAATTATGGTTCTATTATTATGATTGTATGATTGTTCTAGTATGATTATGATCGTATGATTGTAATTGCATGATTGTGATTGTGATTGTCTGATTGTGATTGTATGATTGTGATTGTATGATTGCGATAGTATGATTGTGATTATATGATTGTGATTGTATGATTGTGATTGTACGATTGTGATTGTATGATTGTGATTGTACGACTGTGTCCGTATGATTGTGACCGTATGATTGCGATTGTATGATTGTGATTGTATGAATGTGATTGTATGATTGTGATTGTATGATTGCGATAGTATGATTGTGATTGTATGATTGTGATTGTGTGATTGTGATTATAAGATTGTGATTGTATGATTGTGATTGTATGATGGTGACTGTAGTATTGTGATTGTATGATTATGATTGTATGATTGTGATTGTATGATTGTGATTAATTCATTGTGATTGTATGCTTGTGATTGTATGTTGGTGACTGTAGTATTGTGATTGTATGATTGTGATTGTATGATTGTAATTGTATCATTGTGATTGTATGATTGTGATTGTATGATTGTGATTGTATGATTGTGATTGTATGATTGTGATTGTATGATTGTGATTGTAAGATTGCGAGTGTATGATTGTGATTGCATGATTGTGATTGTGTGATTGTGATTGTATGATTGCTTTTGTATGATTGTGATTTTATGATTGTAATTGTATGATTGCGATTGTATGATCGTGATGGTATGATTGTTTTTGTATGATTGTGATTGTATGATTGCGATTGCATGATTGTGATTGAATGACTGCTTTTGAATGTTTGTGGTTGTATCATTGTGATTGTATGATTGTGATTGTATGATTGTGATTGTATGATTGTGCTTGTATAATTGTGATTGTATGATTGTGATTGTATGATTGTGATTGTATGATTCTGATTGTATGATTGTGATTGTATGATTGTGATTGTATGATTGTGATTGTATGATTGTGATTGTATGATTTTTATTGTATGATTGTGATTGTATGATTGTGATTGTAAGATTGTGATTGTATGATTGTGATCGTATGGTTGTGATTGCTCTACTGCGATTGTACGATTGTGATTGTATGATTGTTTTTGTATGATTGTGATTGTATGATAGTGATTGTATGATTGTGCCTGTATGATTGTGATGGTATGATTGAGATTGTATGATTGCGATTGTATGATTACAATTTTATGAGTGTGATTATATGATTTTGATTGTACGATTGTGATAGTATGATTGTGATTGTATGATTGTGATTGTATGATTGTGGTTGTATAATTATGGTTCTATTATTGTGATTGTATGATTGTTCATGTATGATTATGATCGTATGATTGTAATTGCATAATTGTGATTGTATGATTGGGATTGTATGATTGTGATTGTATGATAGTGATTGTATGATTGTGATTGTATGATTGCGATAGTATGATTGTGATTGTATGATTGTGATTGTATGGTTGTGATTGCATGATTGTGATTGTATGATTGTGATTTTATCATTGTGATTGTGTGATTGTGATTATATGATTGTGATTGTATGATTGTGATTGTATGATGGTGACTGTAGTATTGTGATTGTATGATTGTGATTGTATGATTGTGATTGTATCATTGTGATTGTATGATTGTGATTGTATGATTGTGATTGTATGATTGTGATTGTATGATTGTGATTTTATGATTGTGATTGTATGATTGTGATTGTATGATTGTGATTGTATGATTGCGATTGTATGATTGTGATCGTATGGTTGTGATTGTATGATTGTGATTGTATGATTGTGATTGTATGATTGTGATCGTTTGATTGTGGTTGTATAATTATGGTTCTATCATTGTGATTGTATGATTGTTCTTGTATGATTATGATCGTATGATTGTAAGTGCATGATTGTGATTGTACGATTGTGATTGTATGATTGTGATTGTATGATTGTGATTGTATGATTGTCATTGTATGATTGTGATTGTATGATTGTGATTGTATGATATTGAGCGTATGGTTGTGATTGTATGATATTGAGCGTATGGTTGTGATTGTATGATTGTGATTGTATGATTGTGATCGTTTGATTGTGGTTGTATAATTATGCTTCTCTTATTGTGATTGTATGATTGTTCTTGTATGATTATGATCGTATGATTGTAATTGCATGATTGTGATTGTACGAATGTGATTGTATGATTGTGATTGTATGATTGTGATTGTATGATTGCGATAGTATGATTGTGATTGTATGATTGTGATTGTATTATTGTGATTGTATGATTGTGATTGTATGATTGTGATTGTATGATTGTGATTGTATGATTGTGATTGTATGATTGTGATTGTATGATTGTGATTGTATGATCGTGATTGTATGATTGTGATCGTTCGATTGTGGTTGTATAATTATGGGTCTATTATTGTGATTGTATGATTGTTCTAGTATGATTATGATCGTATGATTGTAATTGCATGATTGTGATTGTGATTGTCTGATTGTGATTGTATGATTGTGATTGTATGATTGCGATAGTATGATTGTGATTATATGATTGTGATTGTATGATTGTGATTGTACGATTGTGTCCGTATGATTGTGACCGTATGATTGCGATTGTATGATTGTGATTGTATGATTGTGATTGGATGATTGTGATTGTATGATTGTGATTGTATGATGATGATTGTATGATTGCGATAGTATGATTGTGATTGTATGATTGTGATTGTATGATTGTTTTTGTTTGATTATGATTGTATGATTGTGATTGTATGATTGTGCCTGTATGATTGTGATGGTATGATTGTGATTGTATGATAGTGATTGAAAGATTGTGATTGTATGATTGCGATTGTATGAGTGTGATTATATGATTATGATTGTATGATTGTGACTGTATGATTGTGATTGTATGATTGTGATTGTATGATTTTTATTGTATGATTGTGATTGTATGATTGTGATTGTATGATTGCGATAGTATGATTGTGATTGTATGATTGTGATTGTATGATTGTGATTGCATGATTGTGATTGTATGATTGTGATTTTATCATTGTGATTGTGTGATTGTGATTATATGATTGTGATTGTATGATTGTGATTGTATGATGGTGACTGTAGTATTGTGATTGTATGATTGTGATTGTATGATTGTGATTGTATCATTGTGATTGTATGATTGTGATTGTATGATTGTTATTGTATGATTGTGATTGTATGATTGTGATTGTATGATTGTCATTGTATGATTGTGATTGTATGATTGTGATTGTATCATTGTGATTGTATGATTGTGATTGTATGATTGTTATTGTATGATTGTGATTGTATGATTGTGATTGTATGATTGTGATTGTATGATTGTCATTGTATGATTGTGATTGTATGATTGTGATTGTATGATATTGAGCGTATGGTTGTGATTGTATGATTGTGATTGTATGATTGTGATCGTTTGATTGTGGTTGTATAATTATGGTTCTCTTATTGTGATTGTATGATTGCGATTGTATGATTGTGATCGTATGGTTGTGATTGTATGATTGTGATTGTATGATTGTGATCGTTTGATTGTGGTTGTATAATTATGGTTCTATCATTGTGATTGTGTGATTGTTCTTGTATGATTATGATCGTATGATTGTAAGTGCATGATTGTGATTGTACGATTGCGATTGTATGATTGTGATTGTATGATTGTGATTGTATGATTGTGATTGTATGATTGTGATTGTATGATTGCGATAGTATGATTGTGATTGTATGATTGTGATTGTATGATTGTGATTGTATGATTGGGATTGTATGATTGTGATTGTATGATTGTGATTGTATGATTGTGATTGTATGATTGTGATTGTATGATTGTGATTGTATGATTGTGATTGAATGATTGTGATTGTATGATTGTGATTGTATGATTGTGATTGTATCATTGTGATTGTATGATTGTGATTGTATGATTGTGATTGTATGATTGTGATTGCATGATTGTGATTGTATGATTGTGATTGTATGATTGTCATTGTATGATTGTGATTGTATGATTGTCATTGTATGATATTGAGCGTATGGTTGTGATTGTATGATTGTGATTGTATGATTGTGATCGTTTGATTGTGGTTGTGTAATTATGGTTCTCTTATTGTGATTGTATGATTGTTCTTGTATGATTATGATCGTATGATTGTAATTGCATGATTGTGATTGTACGATTGTGATTGTATGATTGTGATTGTATGATTGTGATTGTATGATTGCGATTGTATGATCGTGATGGTATGATTGTTTTTGTATGATTGTGATTGTATGATTGCGATTGCATGATTGTGATTGAATGACTGCTTTTGAATGTTTGTGGTTGTATCATTGTGATTGTATGATTGTGATTGTATGATTGTGATTGTATGATTGTGATTGTATAATTGTGATTGTATGATTGTGATTGTATGATTGTGATTGTATGATTCTGATTGTATGATTGTGATTGTATGATTGTGATTGTATGATTGTGATTGTATGATTGTGATTGTATGATTGTGATTGTATGATTTTTATTGTATGATTGTGATTGTATGATTGTGATTGTAAGATTGTGATTGTATGATTGTGATCGTATGGTTGTGATTGCTCTACTGCGATTGTACGATTGTGATTGTATGATTGTTTTTGTATGATTGTGATTGTATGATAGTGATTGTATGATTGTGCCTGTATGATTGTGATGGTATGATTGAGATTGTATGATTGCGATTGTATGATTACAATTTTATGGGTGTGATTATATGATTTTGATTGTACGATTGTGATAGTATGATTGTGATTGTATGATTGTGATTGTGTGCTTGTGATTATATGATTGTGATTGTATGATTGTGATTGTATGATGGTGACTGTAGTATTGTGATTGTATGATTGTGATTGTATGATTGTGATTGTATCATTCTGATTGTATGAGTGTGATTCTATGATTGCGATAGCATGATTGTTATTCCATGATTGCGATTGCGGGATTGTGTTTGTATGATGGTGATTGTATGATTGTCATTGTATGATTGTGATTGTATGATTGTGATTGTACGTTTGTGACTGTAAGATTGTGATTGTATGATTGTGATTGTATTATTGTGATTGTACGATTGTGACTGTATTATTGTGATTGTATGATTGTGATTGTATCAATGTTTTTGGGAGATTGTATTTATATCATTGCGATTGTATGATTGTGATTGTATGATTGTGATTGTGTGATTGTGATTGTATGATTGTGATTGTATGATTGTGATTGTATGATTTTTATTGTATGATTGTGATTGTATGATTGTGATTGTAAGATTGTGATTGTATGATTGTGATCGTATGGTTGTGATTGCTCTACTGCGATTGTACGATTGTGATTGTATGATTGTTTTTGTATGATTGTGATTGTATGATAGTGATTGTATGATTGTGCCTGTATGATTGTGATGGTATGATTGAGATTGTATGATTGCGATTGTATGATTACAATTTTATGAGTGTGATTATATGATTTTGATTGTACGATTGTGATAGTATGATTGTGATTGTATGATTGTGATTGTATGATTGTGATTGTATGATTGTGATTGTCTGATTGTGATTGTATGATTGTGATTGTATGATTGTGATTGTATCATTGTGATTGTATGATTGCGATTGTATGATTGTGATTGTATGATTGTGATTGTATGATTGTGATTGTATAATTATGGTTCTATTATTGTGATTGTATGATTGTTCATGTATGATTATGATCGTATGATTGTAATTGCATGATTGGGAGTGTACGATTGTGATTGTATGATTGTGATTGTATGATTGTGATTGTATGATTGCAATAGTATGATTGTGATTGCATGATTGTGATTGTATAATTGTGATTGTACGTTTGTGACTGTAAGATTGTGATTGTATGATTGTGATTGTATTATTGTGATTGTACGATTGTGACTGTATTATTGTGTTTGTATGATTGTGATTGTATCAATGTTTTTGGGAGATTGTATTTATATCATTGCGATTGTATGTTTGTGATTGAATGATTGTGATTCTATGATTGTGATGGTATGATTGCGATTGTGTGATTGTGACTGCGTGGTTGTGATTGTACGATTGTGATTGTACGATTGTGATTCTATGATTGTGATTGTATGATTGTGTTTGTCTGATTGTGACTGTATGATTGTGACTGTATGGCTGTGATTGTATGATTGTGATTGTATGATTGTGTTTGTATGATTGTGATTGTATGATTGTGATTATATGCTTGTGATTGTATGATTGTGATTGTATGATTTTGCTTGTATCATTGTGATTGTGTGATTGTGATTGAATGATGGTGACTGTAGTATTGTGATTGTATGATTGTGATTGTCTTATTGTGATTGTATCATTGTGATTGTATGATTGTGATTGTATGATTGTGATTGTATGATTGTGGTTGTATAATTATGGTTCTATTATTGTGATTGTATGATTGTTCATGTATGATTATGATCGTATGATTGTAATTGCATAATTGTGATTGTATGATTGTGATTGTATGATTGTGATTGTATGATTGTGATTGTATGATAGTGATTGTATGATTGTGATTGTATGATTGCGATAGTATGATTGTGATTGTATGATTGTGATTGTATGGTTGTGATTGCATGATTGTGATTGTATGATTGTGATTTTATCATTGTGATTGTGTGATTGTGATTATATGATTGTGATTGTATGATTGTGATTGTATGATGGTGACTGTAGTATTGTGATTGTATGATTGTGATTGTATGACTGTGATTGTATCATTGTGATTGTATGATTGTGATTGTATGATTGTGATTGTATGATTGTGATTGTATGATTGTGATTTTATGATTGTGATTGTATGATTGTGATTGTATGATTGTGATTGTATGATTGCGATTGTATGATTGTGATCGTATGGTTGTGATTGTATGATTGTGATTGTATGATTGTGATCGTTTGATTGTGGTTGTATAATTATGGTTCTATCATTGTGATTGTATGATTGTTCTTGTATGATTATGATCGTATGATTGTAAGTGCATGATTGTGATTGTACGATTGTGATTGTATGATTGTGATTGTATGATTGTGATTGTATGATTGCGATAGTATGATTGTGATTGTATGATTGTGATTGTATGATTGTGATTGTATGATTGTGATTGTATGATTGTGATTGTATCATTGTGATTGTATGATTGTGATTGTATGATTGTGATTGTATGATTGTGATTGTATGATTGTGATTGTATGATTGTGATTGTATGATATTGAGCGTATGGTTGTGATTGTATGATATTGAGCGTATGGTTGTGATTGTATGATTGTGATTGTATGATTGTGATCGTTTGATTGTGGTTGTATAATTATGCTTCTCTTATTGTGATTGTATGATTGTTCTTGTATGATTATGATCGTATGATTGTAATTGCATGATTGTGATTGTACGATTGTGATTGTATGATTGTGATTGTATGATTGTGATTGTATGATTGCGATAGTATGATTGTGATTGTATGATTGTGATTGTATTATTGTGATTGTATGATTGTGATTGTATGATTGTGATTGTACGATTGTGATTGTATGATTGTGATTGTATGATCGTGATTGTATGATTGTGATCGTTCGATTGTGGTTGTATAATTATGGTTCTATCATTGTGATTGTGTGATTGTTCTTGTATGATTATGATCGTATGATTGTAAGTGCATGATTGTGATTGTAGGATTGCGATTGTATGATTGTGATTGTATGATTGTGATTGTATGATTGTGATTGTATGATTGCGATAGTATGATTGTGATTGTATGATTGTGATTGTATGATTGTGATTGTATGATTGTGATTGTATGATTGTGATTGTATGATTGTGATTGTATGATTGTGATTGTATGCTTGTGATTGTATGATCGTGATTGTATGATTGTGATCGTTCGATTGTGGTTGTATAATTATGGGTCTATTATTGTGATTGTATGATTGTTCTAGTATGATTATGATCGTATGATTGTAATTGCATGATTGTGATTGTGATTGTCTGATTGTGATTGTATGATTGTGATTGTATGATTGCGATAGTATGATTGTGATTATATGATTGTGATTGTATGATTGTGATTGTACGATTGTGTCCGTATGATTGTGACCGTATGATTGCGATTGTATGATTGTGATTGTATGATTGTGATTGGATGATTGTGATTGTATGATTGTGATTGTATGATGATGATTGTATGATTGCGATAGTATGATTGTGATTGTATGATTGTGATTGTATGATTGTTTTTGTTTGATTATGATTGTATGATTGTGATTGTATGATTGTGCCTGTATGATTGTGATGGTATGATTGTGATTGTATGATAGTGATTGAAAGATTGTGATTGTATGATTGCGATTGTATGAGTGTGATTATATGATTATGATTGTATGATTGTGACTGTATGATTGTGATTGTATGATTGTGATTGTATGATTTTTATTGTATGATTGTGATTGTATGATTGTGATTGCATGATTGTGATTGTATGATTGTGATTTTATCATTGTGATTGTGTGATTGTGATTATATGATTGTGATTGTATGATTGTGATTGTATGATGGTGACTGTAGTATTGTGATTGTATGATTGTGATTGTATGATTGTGATTGTATCATTGTGATTGTATGATTGTGATTGTATGATTGTTATTGTATGATTGTGATTGTATGATTGTGATTGTATGATTGTGATTGTATGATTGTCATTGTATGATTGTGATTGTATGATTGTGATTGTATGATATTGAGCGTATGGTTGTGATTGTATGATTGTGATTGTATGATTGTGATTGTATGATTGTGATCGTTTGATTGTGGTTGTATAATTATGGTTCTCTTATTGTGATTGTATGATTGCGATTGTATGATTGTGATCGTATGGTTGTGATTGTATGATTGTGATTGTATGATTGTGATCGTTTGATTGTGGTTGTATAATTATGGTTCTATCATTGTGATTGTGTGATTGTTCTTGTATGATTATGATCGTATGATTGTAAGTGCATGATTGTGATTGTACGATTGCGATTGTATGATTGTGATTGTATGATTGTGATTGTATGATTGTGATTGTATGATTGCGATAGTATGATTGTGATTGTATGATTGTGATTGTATGATTGTGATTGTATGATTGTGATTGTATGATTGTGATTGTATGATTGTGATTGTATGAATGTGATTGTATGATTGTGATTGTATCATTGTGATTGTATGATTGTGATTGTATGATTGTGATTGCATGATTGTGATTGCATGATTGTGATTGTATGATTGTGATTGTATGATTGTCATTGTATGATTGTGATTGTATGATTGTGATTGTATGATATTGAGCGTATGGTTGTGATTGTATGATTGTGATTGTATGATTGTGATCGTTTGATTGTGGTTGTGTAATTATGGTTCTCTTATTGTGATTGTATGATTGTTCTTGTATGATTATGATCGTATGATTGTAATTGCATGATTGTGATTGTACGATTGTGATTGTATGATTGTGATTGTATGATTGTGATTGTATGATTGTGATTGTATGATTGCGATAGTATGATTGTGATTGTATGATTGTGATTGTATGATTGTGATTGTATGATTGTGATTGTATGATTGTGATTGTATGATTGTGATTGTATGATTGTGATTGTATGATCGTGATTGTATGATTGTGATCGTTCGATTGTGGTTGTATAATTATGGTTCTATTATTATGATTGTATGATTGTTCTAGTATGATTATGATCGTATGATTGTAATTGCATGATTGTGATTGTGATTGTCTGATTGTGATTGTATGATTGTGATTGTATGATTGCGATAGTATGATTGTGATTATATGATTGTGATTGTATGATTGTGATTGTACGATTGTGATTGTATGATTGTGATTGTACGACTGTGTCCGTATGATTGTGACCGTATGATTGCGATTGTATGATTGTGATTGTATGAATGTGATTGTATGATTGTGATTGTATGATTGCGATAGTATGATTGTGATTGTATGATTGTGATTGTGTGATTGTGATTATAAGATTGTGATTGTATGATTGTGATTGTATGATGGTGACTGTAGTATTGTGATTGTATGATTATGATTGTATGATTGTGATTGTATGATTGTGATTAATTCATTGTGATTGTATGCTTGTGATTGTATGTTGGTGACTGTAGTATTGTGATTGTATGATTGTGATTGTATGATTGTAATTGTATCATTGTGATTGTATGATTGTGATTGTATGATTGTGATTGTATGATTGTGATTGTATGATTGTGATTGTATGATTGTGATTGTAAGATTGCGAGTGTATGATTGTGATTGCATGATTGTGATTGTGTGATTGTGATTGTATGATTGCTTTTGTATGATTGTGATTTTATGATTGTAATTGTATGATTGCGATTGTATGATCGTGATGGTATGATTGTTTTTGTATGATTGTGATTGTATGATTGCGATTGCATGATTGTGATTGAATGACTGCTTTTGAATGTTTGTGGTTGTATCATTGTGATTGTATGATTGTGATTGTATGATTGTGATTGTATGATTGTGCTTGTATAATTGTGATTGTATGATTGTGATTGTATGATTGTGATTGTATGATTCTGATTGTATGATTGTGATTGTATGATTGTGATTGTATGATTGTGATTGTATGATTGTGATTGTATGATTGTGATTGTATGATTTTTATTGTATGATTGTGATTGTATGATTGTGATTGTAAGATTGTGATTGTATGATTGTGATCGTATGGTTGTGATTGCTCTACTGCGATTGTACGATTGTGATTGTATGATTGTTTTTGTATGATTGTGATTGTATGATAGTGATTGTATGATTGTGCCTGTATGATTGTGATGGTATGATTGAGATTGTATGATTGCGATTGTATGATTACAATTTTATGAGTGTGATTATATGATTTTGATTGTACGATTGTGATAGTATGATTGTGATTGTATGATTGTGATTGTATGATTGTGGTTGTATAATTATGGTTCTATTATTGTGATTGTATGATTGTTCATGTATGATTATGATCGTATGATTGTAATTGCATAATTGTGATTGTATGATTGTGATTGTATGATTGTGATTGTATGATAGTGATTGTATGATTGTGATTGTATGATTGCGATAGTATGATTGTGATTGTATGATTGTGATTGTATGGTTGTGATTGCATGATTGTGATTGTATGATTGTGATTTTATCATTGTGATTGTGTGATTGTGATTATATGATTGTGATTGTATGATTGTGATTGTATGATGGTGACTGTAGTATTGTGATTGTATGATTGTGATTGTAGGATTGTGATTGTATCATTGTGATTGTATGATTGTGATTGTATGATTGTGATTGTATGATTGTGATTGTATGATTGTGATTTTATGATTGTGATTGTATGATTGTGATTGTATGATTGTGATTGTATGATTGCGATTGTATGATTGTGATCGTATGGTTGTGATTGTATGATTGTGATTGTATGATTGTGATTGTATGATTGTGATCGTTTGATTGTGGTTGTATAATTATGGTTCTATCATTGTGATTGTATGATTGTTCTTGTATGATTATGATCGTATGATTGTAAGTGCATGATTGTGATTGTACGATTGTGATTGTATGATTGTGATTGTATGATTGTGATTGTATGATTGTCATTGTATGATTGTGATTGTATGATTGTGATTGTATGATATTGAGCGTATGGTTGTGATTGTATGATATTGAGCGTATGGTTGTGATTGTATGATTGTGATTGTATGATTGTGATCGTTTGATTGTGGTTGTATAATTATGCTTCTCTTATTGTGATTGTATGATTGTTCTTGTATGATTATGATCGTATGATTGTAATTGCATGATTGTGATTGTACGAATGTGATTGTATGATTGTGATTGTATGATTGTGATTGTATGATTGCGATAGTATGATTGTGATTGTATGATTGTGATTGTATTATTGTGATTGTATGATTGTGATTGTATGATTGTGATTGTATGATTGTGATTGTATGATTGTGATTGTATGATTGTGATTGTATGATCGTGATTGTATGATTGTGATCGTTCGATTGTGGTTGTATAATTATGGGTCTATTATTGTGATTGTATGATTGTTCTAGTATGATTATGATCGTATGATTGTAATTGCATGATTGTGATTGTGATTGTCTGATTGTGATTGTATGATTGTGATTGTATGATTGCGATAGTATGATTGTGATTATATGATTGTGATTGTATGATTGTGATTGTACGATTGTGTCCGTATGATTGTGACCGTATGATTGCGATTGTATGATTGTGATTGTATGATTGTGATTGGATGATTGTGATTGTATGATTGTGATTGTATGATGATGATTGTATGATTGCGATAGTATGATTGTGATTGTATGATTGTGATTGTATGATTGTTTTTGTTTGATGATGATTGTATGATTGTGATTGTATGATTGTGCCTGTATGATTGTGATGGTATGATTGTGATTGTATGATAGTGATTGAAAGATTGTGATTGTATGATTGCGATTGTATGAGTGTGATTATATGATTATGATTGTATGATTGTGACTGTATGATTGTGATTGTATGATTGTGATTGTATGATTTTTATTGTATGATTGTGATTGTATGATTGTGATTGTATGATTGCGATAGTATGATTGTGATTGTATGATTGTGATTGTATGATTGTGATTGCATGATTGTGATTGTATGATTGTGATTTTATCATTGTGATTGTGTGATTGTGATTATATGATTGTGATTGTATGATTGTGATTGTATGATGGTGACTGTAGTATTGTGATTGTATGATTGTGATTGTATGATTGTGATTGTATCATTGTGATTGTATGATTGTGATTGTATGATTGTTATTGTATGATTGTGATTGTATGATTGTGATTGTATGATTGTGATTGTATGATTGTCATTGTATGATTGTGATTGTATGATTGTGATTGTATGATATTGAGCGTATGGTTGTGATTGTATGATTGTGATTGTATGATTGTGATCGTTTGATTGTGGTTGTATAATTATGGTTCTCTTATTGTGATTGTATGATTGCGATTGTATGATTGTGATCGTATGGTTGTGATTGTATGATTGTGATTGTATGATTGTGATCGTTTGATTGTGGTTGTATAATCATGGTTCTATCATTGTGATTGTGTGATTGTTCTTGTATGATTATGATCGTATGATTGTAAGTGCATGATTGTGATTGTACGATTGCGATTGTATGATTGTGATTGTATGATTGTGATTGTATGATTGTGATTGTATGATTGCGATAGTATGATTGCGATTGTATGATTGTGATTGTATGATTGTGATTGTATGATTGTGATTGTATGATTGTGATTGTATGATTGTGATTGTATGATTGTGATTGTATGATTGTGATTGTATGATTGTGATTGTATGATCGTGATTGTATGATTGTGATCGTTCGATTGTGGTTGTATAATTATGGGTCTATTATTGTGATTGTATGATTGTTCTAGTATGATTATGATCGTATGATTGTAATTGCATGATTGTGATTGTGATTGTCTGATTGTGATTGTATGATTGTGATTGTATGATTGCGATAGTATGATTGTGATTATATGATTGTGATTGTATGATTGTGATTGTACGATTGTGTCCGTATGATTGTGACCGTATGATTGCGATTGTATGATTGTGATTGTATGATTGTGATTGGATGATTGTGATTGTATGATTGTGATTGTATGATGATGATTGTATGATTGCGATAGTATGATTGTGATTGTATGATTGTGATTGTATGATTGTGATTGTATGATTGTTTTTGTTTGATTATGATTGTATGATTGTGATTGTATGATTGTGCCTGTATGATTGTGATGGTATGATTGTGATTGTATGATAGTGATTGAAAGATTGTGATTGTATGATTGCGATTGTATGAGTGTGATTATATGATTATGATTGTATGATTGTGACTGTATGATTGTGATTGTATGATTGTGATTGTATGATTTTTATTGTACGATTGTGATTGTATGATTGTGATTGTATGATTGCGATAGTATGATTGTGATTGTATGATTGTGATTGTATGATTGTGATTGCATGATTGTGATTGTATGATTGTGATTTTATCATTGTGATTGTGTGATTGTGATTATATGATTGTGATTGTATGATTGTGATTGTATGATTGTGATTGTATGATGGTGACTGTAGTATTGTGATTGTATGATTGTGATTGTATGATTGTGATTGTATGATTGTGATTGTATGATTGTGATTGTATGATTGTGATTGTATCATTGTGATTGTATGATTGTGATTGTATGATTGTTATTGTATGATTGTGATTGTATGATTGTGATTGTATGATTGTGATTGTATGATTGTCATTGTATGGTTGTGATTGTATGATTGTGATTGTATGATATTGAGCGTATGGTTGTGATTGTATGATTGTGATTGTATGATTGTGATCGTTTGATTGTGGTTGTATAATTATGGTTCTCTTATTGTGATTGTATGATTGCGATTGTATGATTGTGATCGTATGGTTGTGATTGTATGATTGTGATTGTATGATTGTGATCGTTTGATTGTGGTTGTATAATTATGGTTCTATCATTGTGATTGTGTGATTGTTCTTGTATGATTATGATTGTATGATTGTAAGTGCATGATTGTGATTGTACGATTGCGATTGTATGATTGTGATTGTATGATTGTGATTGTATGATTGTGATTGTATGATTGCGATAGTATGATTGTGATTGTATGATTGTGATTGTATGATTGTGATTGTATGATTGTGATTGTATGATTGTGATTGTATGATTGTGATTGTATGATTGTGATTGTATGATTGTGATTGTATGATTGTGATTGTATGATTGTGATTGTATGATTGTGATTGTATGATTGTGATTGTATCATTGTGATTGTATGATTGTGATTGTATGATTGTGATTGTATGATTGTGATTGCATGATTGTGATTGTATGATTGTGATTGTATGATTGTCATTGTATGATTGTGATTGTATGATTGTGATTGTATGATATTGAGCGTATGGTTGTGATTGTATGATTGTGATTGTATGATTGTGATCGTTTGATTGTGGTTGTGTAATTATGGTTCTCTTATTGTGATTGTATGATTGTTCTTGTATGATTATGATCGTATGATTGTAATTGCATGATTGTGATTGTACGATTGTGATTGTATGATTGTGATTGTATGATTGTGATTGTATGATTGTGATTGTATGATTGCGATAGTATGATTGTGATTGTATGATTGTGATTGTATGATTGTGATTGTATGATTGTGATTGTATGATTGTGATTGTATGATTGTGATTGTATGATTGTGATTGTATGATTGTGATTGTATGATTGTGATTGTATGATCGTGATTGTATGATTGTGATCGTTCGATTGTGGTTGTATAATTATGGTTCTATTATTGTGATTGTATGATTGTTCTAGTATGATTATGATCGTATGATTGTAATTGCATGATTGTGATTGTGATTGTCTGATTGTGATTGTATGATTGTGATTGTATGATTGCGATAGTATGATTGTGATTATATGATTGTGATTGTATGATTGTGATTGTACGATTGTGATTGTATGATTGTGATTGTACGATTGTGTCCGTATGATTGTGACCGTATGATTGCGATTGTATGATTGTGATTGTATGAATGTGATTGTATGATTGTGATTGTATGATTGCGATAGTATGATTGTGATTGTATGATTGTGATTGTGTGATTGTGATTATAAGATTGTGATTGTATGATTGTGATTGTATGATGGTGACTGTAGTATTGTGATTGTATGATTATGATTGTATGATTGTGATTGTATGATTGTGATTAATTCATTGTGATTGTATGATTGTGATTGTATGTTGGTGACTGTAGTATTGTGATTGTATGATTGTGATTGTATGATTGTAATTGTATCATTGTGATTGTATGATTGTGATTGTATGATTGTGATTGCATGATTGTGATTGTATGATTGTGATTGTATGATTGTGATTGTAAGATAGCGAGTGTATGATTGTGATTGCATGATTGTGATTGTGTGATTGTGATTGTATGATTGCTTTTGTATGATTGTGATTTTATGATTGTAATTGTATGATTGCGATTGTATGATCGTGATGGTATGATTGTTTTTGTATGATTGTGATTGTATGATTGCGATTGCATGATTGTGATTGAATGACTGCTTTTGAATGTTTGTGGTTGTATCATTGTGATTGTATGATTGTGATTGTATGATTGTGATTGTATGATTGTGATTGTATAATTGTGATTGTATGATTGTGATTGTATGATTGTGATTGTATGATTCTGATTGTATGATTGTGATTGTATGATTGTGATTGTATGATTGTGATTGTATGATTGTGATTGTATGATTGTGATTGTATGATTTTTATTGTATGATTGTGATTGTATGATTGTGATTGTAAGATTGTGATTGTATGATTGTGATCGTATGGTTGTGATTGCTCTACTGCGATTGTACGATTGTGATTGTATGATTGTTTTTGTATGATTGTGATTGTATGATAGTGATTGTATGATTGTGCCTGTATGATTGTGATGGTATGATTGAGATTGTATGATTGCGATTGTATGATTACAATTTTATGAGTGTGATTATATGATTTTGATTGTACGATTGTGATAGTATGATTGTGATTGTATGATTGTGATTGTGTGCTTGTGATTATATGATTGTGATTGTATGATTGTGATTGTATGATGGTGACTGTAGTATTGTGATTGTATGATTGTGATTGTATGATTGTGATTGTATCATTCTGATTGTATGAGTGTGATTCTATGATTGCGATAGCATGATTGTTATTCCATGATTGCGATTGCGGGATTGTGTTTGTATGATGGTGATTGTATGATTGTCATTGTATGATTGTGATTGTATGATTGTGATTGTACGTTTGTGACTGTAAGATTGTGATTGTATGATTGTGATTGTATTATTGTGATTGTACGATTGTGACTGTATTATTGTGATTGTATGATTGTGATTGTATCAATGTTTTTGGGAGATTGTATTTATATCATTGCGATTGTTTGATTGTGATTGAATGATTGTGATTGTGTGATTGTGATTCTATGATTGTGATGGTATGATTGCGATTGTGTGATTGTGACTGCGTGGTTGTGATTGTACGATTGTGATTGTACGATTGTGATTGTACGATTGTGATTCTATGATTGTGATTGTATGATTGTGTTTGTCTGATTGTGACTGTATGATTGTGACTGTATGACTGTGATTGTATGATTGTGATTGTATGATTGTGTTTGTATGATTGTGATTGTATGATTGTGATTATATGCTTGTGATTGTATGATTGTGATTTTATGATTGTGACTGTATGATTGTGACTGTATGACTGTGATTGTATGATTGTGGTCGCATGACTGTGATTGTACGATTGTGATTGTACGATTGTGATTGTACGATTGTGATTCTATGATTGTGATTGTGTGATTGTGACTGTATGACTGTGATTGTATGATTGTGATTGTATAATTATGGTTCTATTATTGTGATTGTATGATTGCTCATGTATGATTATGATCGTATGATTGTAATTGCATGATTGGGAGTGTACGATTGTGATTGTATGATTGTGATTGTATGATTGTGATTGTATGATTGCAATCGTATGATTGTGATTGCATGATTGTGATTGTATAATTGTGATTGTATGACTGCGATAGTATGATTGTGATTGTATGATTGTGATTGTGTGATTGTGATTACATGATTGTGATTGTATGATTGTGATTGTATGATGGTGACTGTAGTATTGTGATTGTATGATTGTGATTGTATGATTGTGATTGTATGATTTTGCTTGTATCATTGTGATTGTATGATTGTGATTGAATGATGGTGACTGTAGTATTGTGATTGTATGATTGTGATTGTCTTATTGTGATTGTATCATTGTGATTGTATGATTGTGATTGTATGATTGTGATTGTATGATTGTGATTGTATGATAGTGATTGTATGATTGTGATTGTATGATTGCGATAGTATGATTGTGATTGTATGATTGTGATTGTATGATTGTGATTGCATGATTGTGATTGTATGATTGTGATTTTATCATTGTGATTGCATGATTGTGATTGTATGATTGTGATTTTATCATTGTGATTGTGTGATTGTGATTATATGATTGTGATTGTATGATTGTGATTGTATGATGGTGACTGTAGTATTGTGATTGTATGATTGTGATTGTATGATTGTGATTGTATGATTGTGATTGTATGATTGTGATTGTATCATTGTGATTGTATGATTGTGATTGTATGATTGTGATTGTATGATTGTGATTGTATGATTGTGATTTTATGATTGTGATTGTATGATTGTGATTGTATGATTGTGATTGTATGATTGCGATTGTATGATTGTGATCGTATGGTTGTGATTGTATGATTGTGATTGTATGATTGTGATCGTTTGATTGTGGTTGTATAATTATGGTTCTATCATTGTGATTGTGTGATTGTTCTTGTATGATTATGATCGTATGATTGTAAGTGCATGATTGTGATTGTACGATTGTGATTGTATGATTGTGATTGTAAGATTGCGAGTGTATGATTGTGATTGCATGATTGTGATTGTGTGATTGTGATTGTATGATTGCTTTTGTATGATTGTGATTTTATGATTGTAATTGTATGATTGCGATTGTATGATCGTGATGGTATGATTGTTTTTGTATGATTGTGATTGTATGATTGCGATTGCATGATTGTGATTGAATGACTGCTTTTGAATGTTTGTGGTTGTATCATTGTGATTGTATGATTGTGATTGTATGATTGTGATTGTATGATTGTGCTTGTATAATTGTGATTGTATGATTGTGATTGTATGATTGTGATTGTATGATTCTGATTGTATGATTGTGATTGTATGATTGTGATTGTATGATTGTGATTGTATGATTGTGATTGTATGATTGTGATTGTATGATTTTTATTGTATGATTGTGATTGTATGATTGTGATTGTAAGATTGTGATTGTATGATTGTGATCGTATGGTTGTGATTGCTCTACTGCGATTGTACGATTGTGATTGTATGATTGTTTTTGTATGATTGTGATTGTATGATAGTGATTGTATGATTGTGCCTGTATGATTGTGATGGTATGATTGAGATTGTATGATTGCGATTGTATGATTACAATTTTATGAGTGTGATTATATGATTTTGATTGTACGATTGTGATAGTATGATTGTGATTGTATGATTGTGATTGTATGATTGTGGTTGTATAATTATGGTTCTATTATTGTGATTGTATGATTGTTCATGTATGATTATGATCGTATGATTGTAATTGCATAATTGTGATTGTATGATTGTGATTGTATGATTGTGATTGTATGATAGTGATTGTATGATTGTGATTGTATGATTGCGATAGTATGATTGTGATTGTATGATTGTGATTGTATGGTTGTGATTGCATGATTGTGATTGTATGATTGTGATTTTATCATTGTGATTGTGTGATTGTGATTATATGATTGTGATTGTATGATTGTGATTGTATGATGGTGACTGTAGTATTGTGATTGTATGATTGTGATTGTAGGATTGTGATTGTATCATTGTGATTGTATGATTGTGATTGTATGATTGTGATTGTATGATTGTGATTGTATGATTGTGATTTTATGATTGTGATTGTATGATTGTGATTGTATGATTGTGATTGTATGATTGCGATTGTATGATTGTGATCGTATGGTTGTGATTGTATGATTGTGATTGTATGATTGTGATTGTATGATTGTGATCGTTTGATTGTGGTTGTATAATTATGGTTCTATCATTGTGATTGTATGATTGTTCTTGTATGATTATGATCGTATGATTGTAAGTGCATGATTGTGATTGTACGATTGTGATTGTATGATTGTGATTGTATGATTGTGATTGTATGATTGTCATTGTATGATTGTGATTGTATGATTGTGATTGTATGATATTGAGCGTATGGTTGTGATTGTATGATATTGAGCGTATGGTTGTGATTGTATGATTGTGATTGTATGATTGTGATCGTTTGATTGTGGTTGTATAATTATGCTTCTCTTATTGTGATTGTATGATTGTTCTTGTATGATTATGATCGTATGATTGTAATTGCATGATTGTGATTGTACGAATGTGATTGTATGATTGTGATTGTATGATTGTGATTGTATGATTGCGATAGTATGATTGTGATTGTATGATTGTGATTGTATTATTGTGATTGTATGATTGTGATTGTATGATTGTGATTGTATGATTGTGATTGTATGATTGTGATTGTATGATTGTGATTGTATGATCGTGATTGTATGATTGTGATCGTTCGATTGTGGTTGTATAATTATGGGTCTATTATTGTGATTGTATGATTGTTCTAGTATGATTATGATCGTATGATTGTAATTGCATGATTGTGATTGTGATTGTCTGATTGTGATTGTATGATTGTGATTGTATGATTGCGATAGTATGATTGTGATTATATGATTGTGATTGTATGATTGTGATTGTACGATTGTGTCCGTATGATTGTGACCGTATGATTGCGATTGTATGATTGTGATTGTATGATTGTGATTGGATGATTGTGATTGTATGATTGTGATTGTATGATGATGATTGTATGATTGCGATAGTATGATTGTGATTGTATGATTGTGATTGTATGATTGTTTTTGTTTGATGATGATTGTATGATTGTGATTGTATGATTGTGCCTGTATGATTGTGATGGTATGATTGTGATTGTATGATAGTGATTGAAAGATTGTGATTGTATGATTGCGATTGTATGAGTGTGATTATATGATTATGATTGTATGATTGTGACTGTATGATTGTGATTGTATGATTGTGATTGTATGATTTTTATTGTATGATTGTGATTGTATGATTGTGATTGTATGATTGCGATAGTATGATTGTGATTGTATGATTGTGATTGTATGATTGTGATTGCATGATTGTGATTGTATGATTGTGATTTTATCATTGTGATTGTGTGATTGTGATTATATGATTGTGATTGTATGATTGTGATTGTATGATGGTGACTGTAGTATTGTGATTGTATGATTGTGATTGTATGATTGTGATTGTATCATTGTGATTGTATGATTGTGATTGTATGATTGTTATTGTATGATTGTGATTGTATGATTGTGATTGTATGATTGTGATTGTATGATTGTCATTGTATGATTGTGATTGTATGATTGTGATTGTATGATATTGAGCGTATGGTTGTGATTGTATGATTGTGATTGTATGATTGTGATCGTTTGATTGTGGTTGTATAATTATGGTTCTCTTATTGTGATTGTATGATTGCGATTGTATGATTGTGATCGTATGGTTGTGATTGTATGATTGTGATTGTATGATTGTGATCGTTTGATTGTGGTTGTATAATCATGGTTCTATCATTGTGATTGTGTGATTGTTCTTGTATGATTATGATCGTATGATTGTAAGTGCATGATTGTGATTGTACGATTGCGATTGTATGATTGTGATTGTATGATTGTGATTGTATGATTGTGATTGTATGATTGCGATAGTATGATTGCGATTGTATGATTGTGATTGTATGATTGTGATTGTATGATTGTGATTGTATGATTGTGATTGTATGATTGTGATTGTATGATTGTGATTGTATGATTGTGATTGTATGATTGTGATTGTATGATCGTGATTGTATGATTGTGATCGTTCGATTGTGGTTGTATAATTATGGGTCTATTATTGTGATTGTATGATTGTTCTAGTATGATTATGATCGTATGATTGTAATTGCATGATTGTGATTGTGATTGTCTGATTGTGATTGTATGATTGTGATTGTATGATTGCGATAGTATGATTGTGATTATATGATTGTGATTGTATGATTGTGATTGTACGATTGTGTCCGTATGATTGTGACCGTATGATTGCGATTGTATGATTGTGATTGTATGATTGTGATTGGATGATTGTGATTGTATGATTGTGATTGTATGATGATGATTGTATGATTGCGATAGTATGATTGTGATTGTATGATTGTGATTGTATGATTGTGATTGTATGATTGTTTTTGTTTGATTATGATTGTATGATTGTGATTGTATGATTGTGCCTGTATGATTGTGATGGTATGATTGTGATTGTATGATAGTGATTGAAAGATTGTGATTGTATGATTGCGATTGTATGAGTGTGATTATATGATTATGATTGTATGATTGTGACTGTATGATTGTGATTGTATGATTGTGATTGTATGATTTTTATTGTACGATTGTGATTGTATGATTGTGATTGTATGATTGCGATAGTATGATTGTGATTGTATGATTGTGATTGTATGATTGTGATTGCATGATTGTGATTGTATGATTGTGATTTTATCATTGTGATTGTGTGATTGTGATTATATGATTGTGATTGTATGATTGTGATTGTATGATTGTGATTGTATGATGGTGACTGTAGTATTGTGATTGTATGATTGTGATTGTATGATTGTGATTGTATGATTGTGATTGTATGATTGTGATTGTATGATTGTGATTGTATCATTGTGATTGTATGATTGTGATTGTATGATTGTTATTGTATGATTGTGATTGTATGATTGTGATTGTATGATTGTGATTGTATGATTGTCATTGTATGGTTGT
This sequence comes from Megachile rotundata, assembly GCF_050947335.1. Taxonomy (NCBI): domain Eukaryota; kingdom Metazoa; phylum Arthropoda; class Insecta; order Hymenoptera; family Megachilidae; genus Megachile; species Megachile rotundata. The sequence continues at coordinate 2,900,913 of NW_027473323.1, read as the reverse complement.
GATTGTATGATTGTGATTGTATGATATTGAGCGTATGGTTGTGATTGTATGATTGTGATTGTATGATTGTGATCGTTTGATTGTGGTTGTATAATTATGGTTCTCTTATTGTGATTGTATGATTGCGATTGTATGATTGTGATCGTATGGTTGTGATTGTATGATTGTGATTGTATGATTGTGATCGTTTGATTGTGGTTGTATAATTATGGTTCTATCATTGTGATTGTGTGATTGTTCTTGTATGATTATGATTGTATGATTGTAAGTGCATGATTGTGATTGTACGATTGCGATTGTATGATTGTGATTGTATGATTGTGATTGTATGATTGTGATTGTATGATTGTGATTGTATGATTGCGATAGTATGATTGTGATTGTATGATTGTGATTGTATGATTGTGATTGTATGATTGTGATTGTATGATTGTGATTGTATGATTGTGATTGTATGATTGTGATTGTATGATTGTGATTGTATGATTGTGATTGTATGATTGTGATTGTATGATTGTGATTGTATGATTGTGATTGTATCATTGTGATTGTATGATTGTGATTGTATGATTGTGATTGTATGATTGTGATTGCATGATTGTGATTGTATGATTGTGATTGTATGATTGTCATTGTATGATTGTGATTGTATGATTGTGATTGTATGATATTGAGCGTATGGTTGTGATTGTATGATTGTGATTGTATGATTGTGATCGTTTGATTGTGGTTGTGTAATTATGGTTCTCTTATTGTGATTGTATGATTGTTCTTGTATGATTATGATCGTATGATTGTAATTGCATGATTGTGATTGTACGATTGTGATTGTATGATTGTGATTGTATGATTGTGATTGTATGATTGTGATTGTATGATTGCGATAGTATGATTGTGATTGTATGATTGTGATTGTATGATTGTGATTGTATGATTGTGATTGTATGATTGTGATTGTATGATTGTGATTGTATGATTGTGATTGTATGATTGTGATTGTATGATTGTGATTGTATGATCGTGATTGTATGATTGTGATCGTTCGATTGTGGTTGTATAATTATGGTTCTATTATTGTGATTGTATGATTGTTCTAGTATGATTATGATCGTATGATTGTAATTGCATGATTGTGATTGTGATTGTCTGATTGTGATTGTATGATTGTGATTGTATGATTGCGATAGTATGATTGTGATTATATGATTGTGATTGTATGATTGTGATTGTACGATTGTGATTGTATGATTGTGATTGTACGATTGTGTCCGTATGATTGTGACCGTATGATTGCGATTGTATGATTGTGATTGTATGAATGTGATTGTATGATTGTGATTGTATGATTGCGATAGTATGATTGTGATTGTATGATTGTGATTGTGTGATTGTGATTATAAGATTGTGATTGTATGATTGTGATTGTATGATGGTGACTGTAGTATTGTGATTGTATGATTATGATTGTATGATTGTGATTGTATGATTGTGATTAATTCATTGTGATTGTATGATTGTGATTGTATGTTGGTGACTGTAGTATTGTGATTGTATGATTGTGATTGTATGATTGTAATTGTATCATTGTGATTGTATGATTGTGATTGTATGATTGTGATTGCATGATTGTGATTGTATGATTGTGATTGTATGATTGTGATTGTAAGATAGCGAGTGTATGATTGTGATTGCATGATTGTGATTGTGTGATTGTGATTGTATGATTGCTTTTGTATGATTGTGATTTTATGATTGTAATTGTATGATTGCGATTGTATGATCGTGATGGTATGATTGTTTTTGTATGATTGTGATTGTATGATTGCGATTGCATGATTGTGATTGAATGACTGCTTTTGAATGTTTGTGGTTGTATCATTGTGATTGTATGATTGTGATTGTATGATTGTGATTGTATGATTGTGATTGTATAATTGTGATTGTATGATTGTGATTGTATGATTGTGATTGTATGATTCTGATTGTATGATTGTGATTGTATGATTGTGATTGTATGATTGTGATTGTATGATTGTGATTGTATGATTGTGATTGTATGATTTTTATTGTATGATTGTGATTGTATGATTGTGATTGTAAGATTGTGATTGTATGATTGTGATCGTATGGTTGTGATTGCTCTACTGCGATTGTACGATTGTGATTGTATGATTGTTTTTGTATGATTGTGATTGTATGATAGTGATTGTATGATTGTGCCTGTATGATTGTGATGGTATGATTGAGATTGTATGATTGCGATTGTATGATTACAATTTTATGAGTGTGATTATATGATTTTGATTGTACGATTGTGATAGTATGATTGTGATTGTATGATTGTGATTGTGTGCTTGTGATTATATGATTGTGATTGTATGATTGTGATTGTATGATGGTGACTGTAGTATTGTGATTGTATGATTGTGATTGTATGATTGTGATTGTATCATTCTGATTGTATGAGTGTGATTCTATGATTGCGATAGCATGATTGTTATTCCATGATTGCGATTGCGGGATTGTGTTTGTATGATGGTGATTGTATGATTGTCATTGTATGATTGTGATTGTATGATTGTGATTGTACGTTTGTGACTGTAAGATTGTGATTGTATGATTGTGATTGTATTATTGTGATTGTACGATTGTGACTGTATTATTGTGATTGTATGATTGTGATTGTATCAATGTTTTTGGGAGATTGTATTTATATCATTGCGATTGTTTGATTGTGATTGAATGATTGTGATTGTGTGATTGTGATTCTATGATTGTGATGGTATGATTGCGATTGTGTGATTGTGACTGCGTGGTTGTGATTGTACGATTGTGATTGTACGATTGTGATTGTACGATTGTGATTCTATGATTGTGATTGTATGATTGTGTTTGTCTGATTGTGACTGTATGATTGTGACTGTATGACTGTGATTGTATGATTGTGATTGTATGATTGTGTTTGTATGATTGTGATTGTATGATTGTGATTATATGCTTGTGATTGTATGATTGTGATTTTATGATTGTGACTGTATGATTGTGACTGTATGACTGTGATTGTATGATTGTGGTCGCATGACTGTGATTGTACGATTGTGATTGTACGATTGTGATTGTACGATTGTGATTCTATGATTGTGATTGTGTGATTGTGACTGTATGACTGTGATTGTATGATTGTGATTGTATAATTATGGTTCTATTATTGTGATTGTATGATTGCTCATGTATGATTATGATCGTATGATTGTAATTGCATGATTGGGAGTGTACGATTGTGATTGTATGATTGTGATTGTATGATTGTGATTGTATGATTGCAATCGTATGATTGTGATTGCATGATTGTGATTGTATAATTGTGATTGTATGACTGCGATAGTATGATTGTGATTGTATGATTGTGATTGTGTGATTGTGATTACATGATTGTGATTGTATGATTGTGATTGTATGATGGTGACTGTAGTATTGTGATTGTATGATTGTGATTGTATGATTGTGATTGTATGATTTTGCTTGTATCATTGTGATTGTATGATTGTGATTGAATGATGGTGACTGTAGTATTGTGATTGTATGATTGTGATTGTCTTATTGTGATTGTATCATTGTGATTGTATGATTGTGATTGTATGATTGTGATTGTATGATTGTGATTGTATGATAGTGATTGTATGATTGTGATTGTATGATTGCGATAGTATGATTGTGATTGTATGATTGTGATTGTATGATTGTGATTGCATGATTGTGATTGTATGATTGTGATTTTATCATTGTGATTGCATGATTGTGATTGTATGATTGTGATTTTATCATTGTGATTGTGTGATTGTGATTATATGATTGTGATTGTATGATTGTGATTGTATGATGGTGACTGTAGTATTGTGATTGTATGATTGTGATTGTATGATTGTGATTGTATGATTGTGATTGTATGATTGTGATTGTATCATTGTGATTGTATGATTGTGATTGTATGATTGTGATTGTATGATTGTGATTGTATGATTGTGATTTTATGATTGTGATTGTATGATTGTGATTGTATGATTGTGATTGTATGATTGCGATTGTATGATTGTGATCGTATGGTTGTGATTGTATGATTGTGATTGTATGATTGTGATCGTTTGATTGTGGTTGTATAATTATGGTTCTATCATTGTGATTGTGTGATTGTTCTTGTATGATTATGATCGTATGATTGTAAGTGCATGATTGTGATTGTACGATTGTGATTGTATGATTGTGATTGTATGATTGTGATTGTATGATTGTGATTGTATGATTGTGATTGTATGATTGCGATAGTATGATTGTGATTGTATGATTGTGATTGTATGATTGTGATTGTATGATTGTGATTGTATGATTGTGATTGTATGATTGTGATTGTATGATTGTGATTGTATGATTGCGATTGTATGATTGTGATTGTATGATTGTGATTGTATGATTGTGATTGTATGATTGTGATTGTATCATTGTGATTGTATGATTGTGATTGTATGATTGTGATTGTATGATTGTGATTGTATGATTGTGATTGTATCATTGTGATTGTATGATTGTGATTGTCTGATTGTGATTGTATGATTGTGATTGCATGATTGTGATTGTATGATTGTGATTGTATGATTGTCATTGTATGATTGTGATTGTATGATTGTGATTGTATGATATTGAGCGTATGGTTGTGATTGTATGATTGTGATTGTATGATTGTGATCGTTTGATTGTGGTTGTGTAATTATGGTTCTCTTATTGTGATTGTATGATTGTTCTTGTATGATTATGATCGTATGACTGTAATTGCATGATTGTGATTGTACGATTGTGATTGTATGATTGTGATTGTATGATTGTGATTGTATGATTGTGATTGTATGATTGCGATAGTATGATTGTGATTGTATGATTGTGATTGTATGATTGCGATTGTATGATTGTGATTGTATGATTGTGATTGTATGATTGTGATTGTATGATTGTGATTGTATGATTGTGATTGTATGATCGTGATTGTATGATTGTGATCGTTCGATTGTGGTTGTATAATTATGGGTCTATTATTGTGATTGTATGATTGTTCTAGTATGATTATGATCGTATGATTGTAATTGCATGATTGTGATTGTGATTGTCTGATTGTGATTGTATGATTGTGATTGTATGATTGCGATAGTATGATTGTGATTATATGATTGTGATTGTATGATTGTGATTGTACGATTGTGTCCGTATGATTGTGACCGTATGATTGCGATTGTATGATTGTGATTGTATGATTGTGATTGGATGATTGTGATGGTATGATTGTGATTGTATGATGATGATTGTATGATTGCGATAGTATGATTGTGATTGTATGATTGTGATTGTATGATTGTTTTTGTTTGATTATGATTGTATGATTGTGATTGTATGATTGTGCCTGTATGATTGTGATGGTATGATTGTGATTGTATGATAGTGATTGAAAGATTGTGATTGTATGATTGCGATTGTATGAGTGTGATTATATGATTATGATTGTATGATTGTGACTGTATGATTGTGATTGTATGATTGTGATTGTATGATTTTTATTGTATGATTGTGATTGTATGATTGTGATTGTATGATTGCGATAGTATGATTGTGATTGTATGATTGTGATTGTATGATTGTGATTGCATGATTGTGATTGTATGATTGTGATTTTATCATTGTGATTGTGTGATTGTGATTATATGATTGTGATTGTATGATTGTGATTGTATGATGGTGACTGTAGTATTGTGATTGTATGATTGTGATTGTATGATTGTGATTGTATGATTGTGATTGTATGATATTGAGCGTATGGTTGTGATTGTATGATTGTGATTGTATGATTGTGATTGTATGATTGTGATTGTAAGATTGCGAGTGTATGATTGTGATTGCATGATTGTGATTGTGTGATTGTGATTGTATGATTGCTTTTGTATGATTGTGATTTTATGATTGTAATTGTATGATTGCGATTGTATGATCGTGATGGTATGATTGTTTTTGTATGATTGTGATTGTATGATTGCGATTGCATGATTGTGATTGAATGACTGCTTTTGAATGTTTGTGGTTGTATCATTGTGATTGTATGATTGTGATTGTATGATTGTGATTGTATGATTGTGATTGTATAATTGTGATTGTATGATTGTGATTGTATGATTGTGATTGTATGATTCTGATTGTATGATTGTGATTGTATGATTGTGATTGTATGATTGTGATTGTATGATTGTGATTGTATGATTGTGATTGTATGATTTTTATTGTATGATTGTGATTGTATGATTGTGATTGTAAGATTGTGATTGTATGATTGTGATCGTATGGTTGTGATTGCTCTACTGCGATTGTACGATTGTGATTGTATGATTGTTTTTGTATGATTGTGATTGTATGATAGTGATTGTATGATTGTGCCTGTATGATTGTGATGGTATGATTGAGATTGTATGATTGCGATTGTATGATTACAATTTTATGAGTGTGATTATATGATTTTGATTGTACGATTGTGATAGTATGATTGTGATTGTATGATTGTGATTGTATGATTGTGGTTGTATAATTGTGGTTCTATTATTGTGATTGTATGATTGTTCATGTATGATTATGATCGTATGATTGTAATTGCATAATTGTGATTGTATGATTGTGATTGTATGATTGTGATTGTATGATAGTGATTGTATGATTGTGATTGTATGATTGCGATAGTATGATTGTGATTGTATGATTGTGATTGTATGGTTGTGATTGCATGATTGTGATTGTATGATTGTGATTTTATCATTGTGATTGTGTGATTGTGATTATATGATTGTGATTGTATGATTGTGATTGTATGATGGTGACTGTAGTATTGTGATTGTATGATTGTGATTGTATGATTGCGATTGTATCATTGGGATTGTATGATTGTGATTGTATGATTGTGATTGTATGATTGTGATTGTATGATTGTGATTGTATGATTGTGATTGTATCATTGTGATTGTATCATTGTGATTGTATCATTGTGATTGTATGATTGTGATTGTATGATTGTGATTGTATGATTGTGATTGTATCATTGTGATTGTATGATTGCGATTGTATGATTGTGATTGTATGATTGTGATTGTATGATTGTGATTGTATAATTATGGTTCTATTATTGTGATTGTATGATTGTTCATGTATGATTATGATCGCATGATTGTAATTGCATGATTGGGAGTGTATGATTGTGATTGTATGATTGCGATCGTGTGATTGTGACTGTTTGACTGCGATTGTATGATTGGGATTGTATGATTGTGATTGTATGATTGTGATTGTACGATTGTGATTGTATGATTGTGATTGTATGATTGTGATTGTATGATTGTGATTGTATGATTGTGATTGTATGATTGCGATAGTATGATTGCGATTGTATGATTGTGATTGTATGATTGTGATTGTATGATTGTGATTGTATGATTGTGATTGTATGATTGTGATTGTATGATTGTGATTGTATGATTGTGATTGTATGATTGTGATTGTATGATTGTGATTGTATGATTGTGATTGTATGATTGTGATTGTATCATTGTGATTGTATGATTGTGATTGTATGATTGTGATTGTATGATTGTGATTGTATGATTGTGATTGTATGATTGTGATTGTATCATTGTGATTGTATGATTGTGATTGTCTGATTGTGATTGTATGATTGTGATTGCATGATTGTGATTGTATGATTGTGATTGTATGATTGTCATTGTATGATTGTGATTGTATGATTGTGATTGTATGATATTGAGCGTATGGTTGTGATTGTATGATTGTGATTGTATGATTGTGATCGTTTGATTGTGGTTGTGTAATTATGGTTCTCTTATTGTGATTGTATGATTGTTCTTGTATGATTATGATCGTATGACTGTAATTGCATGATTGTGATTGTACGATTGTGATTGTATGATTGTGATTGTATGATTGTGATTGTATGATTGTGATTGTATGATTGCGATAGCATGATTGTGATTGTATGATTGTGATTGTATGATTGCGATTGTATGATTGTGATTGTATGATTGTGATTGTATGATTGTGATTGTATGATTGTGATTGTATGATTGTGATTGTATGATCGTGATTGTATGATTGTGATCGTTCGATTGTGGTTGTATAATTATGGGTCTATTATTGTGATTGTATGATTGTTCTAGTATGATTATGATCGTATGATTGTAATTGCATGATTGTGATTGTGATTGTCTGATTGTGATTGTATGATTGTGATTGTATGATTGCGATAGTATGATTGTGATTATATGATTGTGATTGTATGATTGTGATTGTACGATTGTGTCCGTATGATTGTGACCGTATGATTGCGATTGTATGATTGTGATTGTATGATTGTGATTGGATGATTGTGATGGTATGATTGTGATTGTATGATGATGATTGTATGATTGCGATAGTATGATTGTGATTGTATGATTGTGATTGTATGATTGTTTTTGTTTGATTATGATTGTATGATTGTGATTGTATGATTGTGCCTGTATGATTGTGATGGTATGATTGTGATTGTATGATAGTGATTGAAAGATTGTGATTGTATGATTGCGATTGTATGAGTGTGATTATATGATTATGATTGTATGATTGTGACTGTATGATTGTGATTGTATGATTGTGATTGTATGATTTTTATTGTATGATTGTGATTGTATGATTGTGATTGTATGATTGCGATAGTATGATTGTGATTGTATGATTGTGATTGTATGATTGTGATTGCATGATTGTGATTGTATGATTGTGATTTTATCATTGTGATTGTGTGATTGTGATTATATGATTGTGATTGTATGATTGTGATTGTATGATGGTGACTGTAGTATTGTGATTGTATGATTGTGATTGTATGATTGTGATTGTATGATTGTGATTGTATGATATTGAGCGTATGGTTGTGATTGTATGATTGTGATTGTATGATTGTGATTGTATGATTGTGATTGTAAGATTGCGAGTGTATGATTGTGATTGCATGATTGTGATTGTGTGATTGTGATTGTATGATTGCTTTTGTATGATTGTGATTTTATGATTGTAATTGTATGATTGCGATTGTATGATCGTGATGGTATGATTGTTTTTGTATGATTGTGATTGTATGATTGCGATTGCATGATTGTGATTGAATGACTGCTTTTGAATGTTTGTGGTTGTATCATTGTGATTGTATGATTGTGATTGTATGATTGTGATTGTATGATTGTGATTGTATAATTGTGATTGTATGATTGTGATTGTATGATTGTGATTGTATGATTCTGATTGTATGATTGTGATTGTATGATTGTGATTGTATGATTGTGATTGTATGATTGTGATTGTATGATTGTGATCGTTTGATTGTGGTTGTATAATTATGGTTCTATCATTGTGATTGTATGATTGTTCTTGTATGATTATGATCGTATGATTGTAAGTGCATGATTGTGATTGTACGATTGTGATTGTATGATTGTGATTGTATGATTGTGATTGTATGATTGCGATAGTATGATTGTGATTGTATGATTGTGATTGTATGATTGTGATTGTATGATTGTGATTGTATGATTGTGATTGTATCATTGTGATTGTATCATTGTGATTGTATGATTGTGATTGTATGATTGTGATTGTATGATTGTGATTGTATGATTGTGATTGTATGATTGTGATTGTATGATTGTCATTGTATGATTGTCATTGTATGATTGTGATTGTATGATATTGAGCGTATGGTTGTGATTGTATGATATTGAGCGTATGGTTGTGATTGTATGATTGTGATTGTATGATTGTGATCGTTTGATTGTGGTTGTATAATTATGCTTCTCTTATTGTGATTGTATGATTGTTCTTGTATGATTATGATCGTATGATTGTAATTGCATGATTGTGATTGTACGAATGTGATTGTATGATTGTGATTGTATGATTGTGATTGTATGATTGCGATAGTATGATTGTGATTGTATGATTGTGATTGTATTATTGTGATTGTATGATTGTGATTGTATGATTGTGATTGTATGATTGTGATTGTATGATTGTGATTGTATGATTGTGATTGTATGATCGTGATTGTATGATTGTGATCGTTCGATTGTGGTTGTATAATTATGGGTCTATTATTGTGATTGTATGATTGTTCTAGTATGATTATGATCGTATGATTGTAATTGCATGATTGTGATTGTGATTGTCTGATTGTGATTGTATGATTGTGATTGTATGATTGCGATAGTATGATTGTGATTATATGATTGTGATTGTATGATTGTGATTGTACGATTGTGTCCGTATGATTGTGACCGTATGATTGCGATTGTATGATTGTGATTGTATGATTGTGATTGGATGATTGTGATTGTATGATTGTGATTGTATGATGATGATTGTATGATTGCGATAGTATGATTATGATTGTATGATTGTGATTGTATGATTGTTTTTGTTTGATTATGATTGTATGATTGTGATTGTATGATTGTGATTGTATGATTGTGCCTGTATGATTGTGATGGTATGATTGTGATTGTATGATAGTGATTGAAAGATTGTGATTGTATGATTGCGATTGTATGAGTGTGATTATATGATTATGATTGTATGATTGTGACTGTATGATTGTGATTGTATGATTGTGATTGTATGATTTTTATTGTATGATTGTGATTGTATGATTGTGATTGTATGATTGCGATAGTATGATTGTGATTGTATGATTGTGATTGTATGATTGTGATTGCATGATTGTGATTGTATGATTGTGATTTTATCATTGTGATTGTGTGATTGTGATTATATGATTGTGATTGTATGATTGTGATTGTATGATGGTGACTGTAGTATTGTGATTGTATGATTGTGATTGTATGATTGTGATTGTATCATTGTGATTGTATGATTGTGATTGTATGATTGTTATTGTATGATTGTGATTGTATGATTGTGATTGTATGATTGTGATTGTATGATTGTCATTGTATGATTGTGATTGTATGATTGTGATTGTATGATATTGAGCGTATGGTTGTGATTGTATGATTGTGATTGTATGATTGTGATCGTTTGATTGTGGTTGTATAATTATGGTTCTCTTATTGTGATTGTATGATTGCGATTGTATGATTGTGATCGTTTGATTGTGGTTGTATAATTATGGTTCTATCATTGTGATTGTGTGATTGTTCTTGTATGATTATGATCGTATGATTGTAAGTGCATGATTGTGATTGTACGATTGCGATTGTATGATTGTGATTGTATGATTGTGATTGTATGATTGTGATTGTATGATTGCGATAGTATGATTGTGATTGTATGATTGTGATTGTATGATTGTGATTGTATGATTGTGATTGTATGATTGTGATTGTATGATTGTGATTGTATGATTGTGATTGTATGATTGTGATTGTATGATTGTGATTGTATGATCGTGATTGTATGATTGTGATCGTTCGATTGTGGTTGTATAATTATGGGTCTATTATTGTGATTGTATGATTGTTCTAGTATGATTATGATCGTATGATTGTAATTGCATGATTGTGATTGTGATTGTCTGATTGTGATTGTATGATTGTGATTGTATGATTGCGATAGTATGATTGTGATTATATGATTGTGATTGTATGATTGTGATTGTACGATTGTGTCCGTATGATTGTGACCGTATGATTGCGATTGTATGATTGTGATTGTATGATTGTGATTGGATGATTGTGATTGTATGATTGTGAATGTATGATGATGATTGTATGATTGCGATAGTATGATTGTGATTGTATGATTGTGATTGTATGATTGTTTTTGTTTGATTATGATTGTATGATTGTGATTGTATGATTGTGCCTGTATGATTGTGATGGTATGATTGTGATTGTATGATAGTGATTGAAAGATTGTGATTGTATGATTGCGATTGTATGAGTGTGATTATATGATTATGATTGTATGATTGTGACTGTATGATTGTGATTGTATGATTGTGATTGTATGATTTTTATTGTACGATTGTGATTGTATGATTGTGATTGTATGATTGCGATAGTATGATTGTGATTGTATGATTGTGATTGTATGATTGTGATTGCATGATTGTGATTGTATGATTGTGATTTTATCATTGTGATTGTGTGATTGTGATTATATGATTGTGATTGTATGATTGTGATTGTATGATGGTGACTGTAGTATTGTGATTGTATGATTGTGATTGTATGATTGTGATTGTATGATTGTGATTGTATGATTGTGATTGTATCATTGTGATTGTATGATTGTGATTGTATGATTGTTATTGTATGATTGTGATTGTATGATTGTGATTGTATGATTGTGATTGTATGATTGTCATTGTATGATTGTGATTGTATGATTGTGATTGTATGATATTGAGCGTATGGTTGTGATTGTATGATTGTGATTGTATGATTGTGATCGTTTGATTGTGGTTGTATAATTATGGTTCTCTTATTGTGATTGTATGATTGCGATTGTATGATTGTGATCGTATGGTTGTGATTGTATGATTGTGATTGTATGATTGTGATCGTTTGATTGTGGTTGTATAATTATGGTTCTATCATTGTGATTGTGTGATTGTTCTTGTATGATTATGATCGTATGATTGTAAGTGCATGATTGTGATTGTACGATTACGATTGTATGATTGTGATTGTATGATTGTGATTGTATGATTGTGATTGTATGATTGCGATAGTATGATTGTGATTGTATGATTGTGATTGTATGATTGTGATTGTATGATTGTGATTGTATGATTGTGATTGTATGATTGTGATTGTATGATTGTGATTGTATGATTGTGATTGTATGATTGTGATTGTATGATTGTGATTGTATGATTGTGATTGTATGATTGTGATTGTATGATTGTGATTGTATCATTGTGATTGTATGATTGTGATTGTATGATTGTGATTGTATGATTGTGATTGCATGATTGTGATTGTATGATTGTGATTGTATGATTGTCATTGTATGATTGTGATTGTATGATTGTGATTGTATGATATTGAGCGTATGGTTGTGATTGTATGATTGTGATTGTATGATTGTGATCGTTTGATTGTGGTTGTGTAATTATGGTTCTCTTATTGTGATTGTATGATTGTTCTTGTATGATTATGATCGTATGATTGTAATTGCATGATTGTGATTGTACGATTGTGATTGTATGATTGTGATTGTATGATTGTGATTGTATGATTGTGATTGTATGATTGCGATAGTATGATTGTGATTGTATGATTGTGATTGTATGATTGTGATTGTATGATTGTGATTGTATGATTGTGATTGTATGATTGTGATTGTATGATTGTGATTGTATGATTGTGATTGTATGATCGTGATTGTATGATTGTGATCGTTCGATTGTGGTTGTATAATTATGGTTCTATTATTGTGATTGTATGATTGTTCTAGTATGATTATGATCGTATGATTGTAATTGCATGATTGTGATTGTGATTGTCTGATTGTGATTGTATGATTGTGATTGTATGATTGCGATAGTATGATTGTGATTATATGATTGTGATTGTATGATTGTGATTGTACGATTGTGATTGTATGATTGTGATTGTACGATTGTGTCCGTATGATTGTGACCGTATGATTGCGATTGTATGATTGTGATTGTATGAATGTGATTGTATGATTGTGATTGTATGATTGCGATAGTATGATTGTGATTGTATGATTGTGATTGTGTGATTGTGATTATAAGATTGTGATTGTATGATTGTGATTGTATGATGGTGACTGTAGTATTGTGATTGTATGATTATGATTGTATGATTGTGATTGTATGATTGTGATTAATTCATTGTGATTGTATGATTGTGATTGTATGTTGGTGACTGTAGTATTGTGATTGTATGATTGTGATTGTATGATTGTAATTGTATCATTGTGATTGTATGATTGTGATTGTATGATTGTGATTGTATGATTGTGATTGTATGATTGTGATTGCATGATTGTGATTGTATGATTGTGATTGTATGATTGTGATTGTAAGATAGCGAGTGTATGATTGTGATTGCATGATTGTGATTGTGTGATTGTGATTGTATGATTGCTTTTGTATGATTGTGATTTTATGATTGTAATTGTATGATTGCGATTGTATGATCGTGATGGTATGATTGTTTTTGTATGATTGTGATTGCATGATTGCGATTGCATGATTGTGATTGAATGACTGCTTTTGAATGTTTGTGGTTGTATCATTGTGATTGTATGATTGTGATTGTATGATTGTGATTGTATGATTGTGATTGTATAATTGTGATTGTATGATTGTGATTGTATGATTGTGATTGTATGATTCTGATTGTATGATTGTGATTGTATGATTGTGATTGTATGATTGTGATTGTATGATTGTGATTGTATGATTGTGATTGTATGATTTTTATTGTATGATTGTGATTGTATGATTGTGATTGTAAGATTGTGATTGTATGATTGTGATCGTATGGTTGTGATTGCTCTACTGCGATTGTACGATTGTGATTGTATGATTGTTTTTGTATGATTGTGATTGTATGATAGTGATTGTATGATTGTGCCTGTATGATTGTGATGGTATGATTGAGATTGTATGATTGCGATTGTATGATTACAATTTTATGAGTGTGATTATATGATTTTGATTGTACGATTGTGATAGTATGATTGTGATTGTATGATTGTGATTGTATGATTGTGATTGTATGATTGTGATTGTATGATTGTGATTGTATGATTGTGATTGTCTGATTGTGATTGTATGATTGTGATTGTATGATTGTGATTGTATCATTGTGATTGTATGATTGCGATTGTATGATTGTGATTGTATGATTGTGATTGTATGATTGTGATTGTATAATTATGGTTCTATTATTGTGATTGTATGATTGTTCATGTATGATTATGATCGTATGATTGTAATTGCATGATTGGGAGTGTACGATTGTGATTGTATGATTGTGATTGTATGATTGTGATTGTATGATTGCAATAGTATGATTGTGATTGCATGATTGTGATTGTATAATTGTGATTGTATGATTGCGATAGTATGATTGTGATTGTATGATTGTGATTGTGTGCTTGTGATTATATGATTGTGATTGTATGATTGTGATTGTATGATGGTGACTGTAGTATTGTGATTGTATGATTGTGATTGTATGATTGTGATTGTATCATTCTGATTGTATGAGTGTGATTCTATGATTGCGATAGCATGATTGTTATTCCATGATTGCGATTGCGGGATTGTGTTTGTATGATGGTGATTGTATGATTGTCATTGTATGATTGTGATTGTATGATTGTGATTGTACGTTTGCGACTGTAAGATTGTGATTATATGATTGTGATTGTATTATTGTGATTGTACGATTGTGACTGTATTATTGTGATTGTATGATTGTGATTGTATTAATGTTTTTGGGAGATTGTATTTATATCATTGCGATTGTATGATTGTGATTGAATGATTGTGATTGTGTGATTGTGATTCTATGATTGTGATGGTATGATTGCGATTGTGTGATTGTGACTGCGTGGTTGTGATTGTACGATTGTGATTGTACGATTGTGATTGTACCATTGTGATTCTATGATTGTGATTGTATGATTGTGATTGTATGATTGTGTTTGTCTGATTGTGACTCTATGATTGTGACTGTATGACTGTGATTGTATGATTGTGATTGTATGATTGTGTTTGTATGATTGTGATTGTATGATTGTGATTATATGCTTGTGATTGTATGATTGTGATTTTATGATTGTGACTGTATGATTGTGACTGTATGACTGTGATTGTATGATTGTGGTCGCATGACTGTGATTGTACGATTGTGATTGTACGATTGTGATTGTACGATTGTGATTCTATGATTGTGATTGTGTGATTGTGACTGTATGACTGTGATTGTATGATTGTGATTGTATAATTATGGTTCTATTATTGTGATTGTATGATTGCTCATGTATGATTATGATCGTATGATTGTAATTGCATGATTGGGAGTGTACGATTGTGATTGTATGATTGTGATTGTATGATTGTGATTGTATGATTGCAATCGTATGATTGTGATTGCATGATTGTGATTGTATAATTGTGATTGTATGACTGCGATAGTATGATTGTGATTGTATGATTGTGATTGTGTGATTGTGATTACATGATTGTGATTGTATGATTGTGATTGTATGATGGTGACTGTAGTATTGTGATTGTATGATTGTGATTGTATGATTGTGATTGTATGATTTTGCTTGTATCATTGTGATTGTATGATTGTGATTGAATGATGGTGACTGTAGTATTGTGATTGTATGATTGTGGTTGTCTTATTGTGATTGTATCATTGTGATTGTATGATTGTGATTGTATGATTGTGATTGTATGATTGTGGTTGTATAATTATGGTTCTATTATTGTGATTGTATGATTGTTCATGTATGATTATGATCGTATGATTGAAATTGCATAATTGTGATTGTATGATTGTGATTGTATGATTGTGATTGTATGATAGTGATTGTATGATTGTGATTGTATGATTGCGATAGTATGATTGTGATTGTATGATTGTGATTGTATGATTGTGATTGCATGATTGTGATTGTATGATTGTGATTTTATCATTGTGATTGTGTGATTGTGATTATATGATTCTGATTGTATGATTGTGATTGTATGATGGTGACTGTAGTATTGTGATTGTATGATTGTGATTGTATGATTGTGATTGTATGATTGTGATTGTATCATTGTGATTGTATGATTGTGATTGTATGATTGTGATTGTATGATTGTGATTGTATGATTGTGATTGTATGATTGTGATTTTATGATTGTGATTGTATGATTGTGATTGTATGATTGTGATTGTATGATTGCGATTGTATGATTGTGATCGTATGGTTGTGATTGTATGATTGTGATTGTATGATTGTGATCGTTTGATTGTGGTTGTATAATTATGGTTCTATCATTGTGATTGTGTGATTGTTCTTGTATGATTATGATCGTATGATTGTAAGTGCATGATTGTGATTGTACGATTGTGATTGTATGATTGTGATTGTATGATTGTGATTGTATGATTGTGATTGTATGATTGTGATTGTATGATTGCGATAGTATGATTGTGATTGTATGATTGTGATTGTATGATTGTGATTGTATGATTGTGATTGTATGATTGTGATTGTATGATTGTGATTGTATGATTGTGATTGTATGATTGTGATTGTATGATTGTGATTGTATGATTGTGATTGTATGATTGTGATTGTATGATTGTGATTGTACGATTGTGATTGTATGATTGTGATTGTATGATTGTGATTGTATGATTGTGATTGTAAGATTGCGAGTGTATGATTGTGATTGCTTGATTGTGATTGTATGATTGTTTTTGTATGATTGTGATTGTATGATTGTGATTGTACGATTGTGATCGTATGATAGTGATTGAAAGATTGTGATTGTATGATTGCGATTGTATGAGTGTGATTATATGATTATGATTGTATGATTGTGATTGTATGATTGTGATTGTATGATTGTGATTGTATGATTTTTATTGTATGATTGTGATTGTATGATTGTGATTGTAAGATTGTGATTGTATGATTGTGATCGTATGGTTGTGATTGCTCGACAGCGATTGTACGATTGTGATTGTATGATTGTTTTTATATGATTGTGATTGTATGATTGTGATTGTATGATTGTGATTGTATGATTGTGATTGTATGATTGCGATAGTATGATTGTGATTGTATGATTGTGATTGTGTGATTGTGATTATAAGATTGTGATTGTATGATTGTGATTGTATGATGGTGACTGTAGTATTGTGATTGTATGATTATGATTGTATGATTGTGATTGTATGATTGTGATTAATTCTTTGTGATTGTATGATTGTGATTGTATGTTGGTGACTGTAGTATTGTGATTGTATGATTGTGATTGTATGATTGTAATTGTATCATTGTGATTGTATGATTGTGATTGTATGATTGTGATTGTATGATTGTGATTGTATGATTGTGATTGTATGATTGTGATTGTATGATTGTGATTGTAAGATTGCGAGTGTATGATTGTGATTGCATGATTGTGATTGTATGATTGTTTTTGTATGATTGTGATTGTATGATTGTGATTGTACGATTGTGATCGTATGATAGTGATTGAAAGATTGTGATTGTATGATTGCGATTGTATGAGTGTGATTATATGATTATGATTGTATGATTGTGATTGTATGATTGTGATTGTATGATTTTTATTGTATGATTGTGATTGTATGATTGTGATTGTAAGATTGTGATTGTATGATTGTGATCGTATGGTTGTGATTGCTCCACTGCGATTGTACGATTGTGATTGTATGATTGTTTTTGTATGATTGTCATTGTATGATAGTGATTGTATGATTGTGCCTGTATGATTGTGATGGTATGATTGAGATTGTATGATTGCGATTGTATGATTGCAATTTTATGAGTGTGATTATATGATTTTGATTGGACGGTTGTGATAGTATGATTGTGATTGTATGATTGTGATTGTATGATTGTGATTGTATGATTGTGATTGTCTGATTGTGATTGTATGATTGTGATTGTATGATTGTGATTGTATCATTGTGATTGTATGATTGCGATTGTATGATTGTGATTGTATGATTGTGATTGTATGATTGTGATTGTATAATTATGGTTCTATTATTGTGATTGTATGATTGTTCATGTATGATTATGATCGCATGATTGTAATTGCATGATTGGGAGTGTATGATTGTGGTTGTATGATTGCGATCGTGTGATTGTGACTGTTTGACTGCGATTGTATGATTGGGATTGTATGATTGTGATTGTATGATTGTGATTGTATGATTGTGATTGTATGATTGTGATTGTATGATTGTGATTGCATGATTGTGATTGTATGATTGTGATTGTATGATTGTGATTGTATGATTGTGATTGTATGATTGTGATTGTATGATTGGGATTGTATGATTGTGATTGTATGATTGTGATTGTATGATTGTGATTGTATGATTGTGATTGTATGATTGTGATTGCATGATTGTGATTGTATGATTGTGATTGTATGATTGTGATTGTATGATTGTGATTGTACGATTGTGATTGTATGATTGTTTTTGTATGATTGTGATTGTATGATAGTGATTGTATGATTGTGCCTGTATAATTGTGATGGTATGATTGAGATTGTATGATTGCGATTGTATGATTGCAATTTTATGAGTGTGATTATATGATTTTGATTGTACGGTTGTGATAGTATGATTGTGATTGTATGATTGTGATTGTATGATTGTGATTGTATGATTGTGATTGTATGATTGTGATTGTCTGATTGTGATTGTATGATTGTGATTGTATGATTGTGATTGTATCATTGTGATTGTATGATTGCGATTGTATGATTGTGATTGTATGATTGTGATTGTATGATTGTGATTGTATGATTGTGATTGTATGATTGTGATTGTATAATTATGGTTCTATTATTGTGATTGTATGATTGTTCCTGTATGATTATGATCGCATGATTGTAATTGCATGATTGGGAGTGTATGATTGTGATTGTGTGATTGTGATTATAAGATTGTGATTGTATGATTGTGATTGTATGATGGTGACTGTAGTATTGTGATTGTATGATTGTGATTGTATGATTGTGATTGTATGATTGTGATTGTATGATTGTGATTAATTCATTGTGATTGAATGATTGTGATTGTATGTTGGTGACTGTAGTATTGTGATTGTATGATTGTGATTGTATGATTGTAATTGTATCATTGTGATTGTATGATTGCGATTGTATGATTGTGATTGTATGATTGTGATTGTATGATTGTGATTGTATAATTATGGTTCTATTATTGTGATTGTATGATTGTTCATGTATGATTATGATCGCATGATTGTAATTGCATGATTGGGAGTGTATGATTGTGATTGTATGATTGCGATCGTCTGATTGTGACTGTTTGACTGCGATTGTATGATTGTGATTGTATGATTGTTTTTGTTTGATTATGATTGTATGATTGTGATTGTATGATTGTGCCTGTATGATTGTGATGGTATGATTGTGATTGTATGATAGTGATTGAAAGATTGTGATTGTATGATTGCGATTGTATGAGTGTGATTATATGATTATGATTGTATGATTGTGATTGTATGATTGTGATTGTATGATTTTTATTGTATGATTGTGATTCTATGATTGTGATTGTAAGATTGTGATTGTATGATTGTGATCGTATGGTTGTGATTGCTCGACTGCGATTGTACGATTGTGATTGTATGATATCTTTTGTATGATTGTGATTGTATGATAGTGATTGTATGATTGTGCCTGTATGATTGTGATGGGATGATTGAGATTGTATGATTGCGATTGTATGATTGCAATTTTATGAGTGTGATTATATGATTATGATTGTACGATTGTGATAGTATGATTGTGATTGTATGATTGTGATTGTATGATTGTGATTGTCTGATTGTGATTGTATGATTGTGATTGTATGATTGTGATTGTATCATTGTGATTGTATGATTGCGATTGTATGATTGTGATTGTATGTTTGTGATTGTATGATTGTGATTGTATAATTATGGTTCTATTATTGTGATTGTATGATTGTTCATGTATGATTATATTCGTATGATTGTAATTCCATGATTGGGAGTGTATGATTGTGATTGTATGATTGCGATCGTGTGATTGTGACTGTTTGACTGCGATTGTATGATTGGGATTGTATGATTGTGATTGTATGATTGTGATTGTATGATTGTGATTGTATGATTGTGATTGTATGATTGTGATTGTATGATTGTGATTGTATGATTGTGATTGTATGATTGTGATTGTATGATTGTGATTGTATGATTGTGATTGTATGATTGTGATTGTATGATTGTGATTGTATGATTGTGATTGTATGATTGTGATTGTATGATTGTTTTTGTATGATTGGGATTGTATGATTTTGATTTAATGATTGTGAGTGTATGATTGTGATTGTATGATTGCGATCGTATGATTGTGATTGTTTGATTGCGATTGTATGATTGTGATTGTATGATTGTGATTGTAGGATTGTGATTGTCTGATTGTGATTGTATCATTGTGATTGTATGATTGTGATTATATGATAGTGATTGTATGATTGTGATTGTATGATGGTGACTGTAGTATTGTGATTGTATGATTGTGATAGTATGATTGTGATTGTATGATTGTGATTGTATGATTGTTTTTGTATGATTGTGATTGTATGATTGTGATTGTATGATTGTGATTGTATGATTGTGATTCTTTGATTGTGATTGTATGATTGTGATTGTATGATTGTGATTGTCTGATTGTGATTGTATGATTGTGATTGTATGATTATGATTGTATGATTGTGATTGTATGATTGTGATTGTATGATTGTGATTGTATGATTGTGATTGTATGATTGTGATTGTATGATTGTGATTGTATGATTGTGATTGTATGATTGTGATTGTATGATTGTGATTGTATGATTGTGATTGTATGATTGTGATTGTATGATTGTGATTGTATGATTGTGATTGTACGATTGTGTCCGTATGATTGTGACCGTATGATTGCGATTGTATGATTGCGATTGTATGATTGCGATTGTATGATTGTGATTGTATGATTGTGATTGTATGATTGTGATTGTATGATGATGATTGTATGATTGCGATAGTATGATTGTGATTGTATGATTGTGATTGTATGATTGCGATAGTATGATTGTGATTATATGATTGTGATTGTATGATTCTGATTGTATGATTGTGATTGTATGATTGCGATAGTATGATTGTGATTGTATGATTGTGATTGTATGATTGTGATTGTATGATTGTGATTGTAGGATTGTGATTGTCTGATTGTGATTGTATGATTGTGATTGTACGATTGTGATCGTATGATAGTGATTGAAAGATTGTGATTGTATGATTGCGATTGTATGAGTGTGATTATATGATTATGATTGTATGATTGTGATTGTATGATTGTGATTGTATGATTTTTATTGTATGATTGTGATTGTATGATTGTGATTATAAGATTGTGATTGTATGATTGTGATCGTATGGTTGTGATTGCTCGACTGCGATTGTACGATTGTGATTGTATGATTGTTTTTGTATGATTGTGATTGTATGATTGTGATTGTATGATTGTGATTGTATGATTGCGATAGTATGATTGTGATTGTATGATTGTGATTGTGTGATTGTGATTATAAGATTGTGATTGTATGATTGTGATTGTATGATGGTGACTGTAGTATTGTGATTGTATGATTGTGATTGTATGATTGTGATTAATTCATTGTGATTGTATGATTGTGATTGTATGTTGGTGACTGTAGTATTGTGATTGTATGATTGTGATTGTATGATTGTGATTAATTCATTGTGATTGTATGATTGTGATTGTATGTTGGTGACTGTAGTATTGTGATTGTATGATTGTGATTGTATGATTGTAATTGTATCATTGTGATTGTATGATTGTGATTGTATGATTGTGATTGTATGATTGTGATTGTATGAGTGTGATTGTATGATTGTGATTGTATGATTGTGATTGTATGATTGTGATTGTATGATTGTGATTGTATGATTGTGATAGTATGATTGTGATTGTATGATTATGATTAATTCATTGTGATTGTATGATTGTGATTGTATGTTGGTGACTGTAGTATTGTGATTGTATGATTGTGATTGTATGATTGTAATTGTATCATTGTGATTGTATGATTGCGATTGTATGATTGTGATTGTATGATTGCGATAGTATGATTGTGATTGTATGATTGTGATTGTGTGATTGTGATTATAAGATTGTGATTGTATGATTGTGATTGTATGATGGTGACTGTAGTATTGTGATTGTATGATTGTGATTGTATGATTGTGATTAATTCATTGTGATTGTATGATTGTGATTGTATGTTGGTGACTGTAGTATTGTGATTGTATGATTGTGATTGTACGATTGTGATTAATTCATTGTGATTGTATGATTGTGATTGTATGTTTGTGACTGTAGTGTTGTGATTGTATGATTGTGATTGTATGATTGTAATTGTATCATTGTCATTGTATGATTGTGATTGTATGATTGTGATTGTATGATTGTGATTGTATGAGTGTGATTGTATGATTGTGATTGTATGATTGTGATTGTATGATTGTGATTGTATGATTGTGATTGTATGATTGTGATTGTATGATTGTGATTGTATGATTGTGATTGTATGATTGTGATTGTATGATTGTGATTGTATGATTGTGATTGTATGTTTGTGATTGTACGATTGTGTCCGTATGATTGTGACCGTATGATTGCGATTGTATGATTGTGATTGTATGATTGTGATTGTATGATTGTGATTGTATGATGATGATTGTATGATTGCGATAGTATGATTGTGATTGTATGATTGTGATTGTATGATTGCGATAGTATGATTGTGATTATATGATTGTGATTGTATGATTGTGATTGTATGATTGTGATTGTATGATTATGATTAATTCATTGTGATTGTATGATTGTGATTGTATGTTGGTGACTGTAGTATTGTGATTGTATGATTGTGATTGTATGATTGTAATTGTATCATTGTGATTGTATGATTGTGATTGTATGATTGTGATTGTATGATTGTGATTGTATGATTGTGATTGTATGATTGTGATTGTAAGATTGCGAGTGTATGATTGTGATTGCATGATTGTGATTGTATGATTGTTTTTGTATGATTGTGATTGTATGATTGTGATTGTACGATTGTGATCGTATGATAGTGATTGAAAGATTGTGATTGTATGATTGCGATTGTATGAGTGTGATTATATGATTATGATTGTATGATTGTGATTGTATGATTGTGATTGTATGATTTTTATTGTATGATTGTGATTGTATGATTGTGATTGTATGATTGTGATTATAAGATTGTGATTGTATGATTGTGATCGTATGGTTGTGATTGCTCGACTGCGATTGTACGATTGTGATTGTATGATTGTTTTTGTATGATTGTGATTGTATGATTGTGATTAATTCATTGTGATTGTATGATTGTGATTGTATGTTGGTGACTGTAGTATTGTGATTGTATGATTGTGATTGTATGATTGTAATTGTATCATTGTGATTGTATGATTGTGATTGCATGATTGTGATTGTATGATTGTGATTGTATGATTGTGATTGTATGATTGTGATTGTAAGATTGCGAGTGTATGATTGTGATTGCATGATTGTGATTGTATGATTGTTTTTGTATGATTGTGATTGTATGATTGTGATTGTACGATTGTGATCGTATGATAGTGATTGAAAGATTGTGATTGTATGATTGCGATTGTATGAGTGTGATTATATGATTATGATTGTATGATTGTGATTGTATGATGATGATTGTATGATTGCGATAGTATGATTGTGATTGTATGATTGTGATTGTATGATTGCGATAGTATGATTGTGATTATATGATTGTGATTGTATGATTCTGATTGTATGATTGTGATTGTATGATTGCGATAGTATGATTGTGATTGTATGATTGTGATTGTATGATTGTGATTGTATGATTGTGATTGTAGGATTGTGATTGTCTGATTGTGATTGTATGATTGTGATTGTACGATTGTGATCGTATGATAGTGATTGAAAGATTGTGATTGTATGATTGCGATTGTATGAGTGTGATTATATGATTATGATTGTATGATTGTGATTGTATGATTGTGATTGTATGATTTTTATTGTATGATTGTGATTGTCTGATTGTGATTGTATGATTGTGATTGTATGATTGTGATTGTATCATTGTGATTGTATGATTGCGATTGTATGATTGTGATTGTATGTTTGTGATTGTATGATTGTGATTGTATAATTATGGTTCTATTATTGTGATTGTATGATTGTTCATGTATGATTATATTCGTATGATTGTAATTCCATGATTGGGAGTGTATGATTGTGATTGTATGATTGCGATCGTGTGATTGTGACTGTTTGACTGCGATTGTATGATTGGGATTGTATGATTGTGATTGTATGATTGTGATTGTATGATTGTGATTGTATGATTGTGATTGTATGATTGTGATTGTATGATTGTGATTGTATGATTGTGATTGTATGATTGTGATTGTATGATTGTGATTGTATGATTGTGATTGTATGATTGTGATTGTATGATTGTGATTGTACGATTGTGATTGTATGATTGTGATTGTATGATTGTGATTGTATGATTGTGATTGTATGATTGTGATTGTATGATTGTGATTGTATGATTGTGATTGTATGATTGTGATTGTATGATTGTGATTGTATGATTGTGATTGTATGATTGTGATTGTATGATTGTGAGTGTATGATTGTGATTGTATGATTGCGATCGTATGATTGTGATTGTTTGATTGCGATTGTATGATTGTGATTGTATGATTGTGATTGTATGATTGTGATTGTATGATTGTGATTGTATGATTGTGATTGTACGATTGTGTCCGTATGATTGTGACCGTATGATTGCGATTGTATGATTGCGATTGTATGATTGCGATTGTATGATTGTGATTGTATGATTGTGATTGTATGATTGTGATTGTATGATGATGATTGTATGATTGCGATAGTATGATTGTGATTGTATGATTGTGATTGTATGATTGCGATAGTATGATTGTGATTATATGATTGTGATTGTATGATTCTGATTGTATGATTGTGATTGTATGATTGCGATAGTATGATTGTGATTGTATGATTGTGATTGTATGATTTTTATTGTATGATTGTGATTGTATGATTGTGATTATAAGATTGTGATTGTATGATTGTGATCGTATGGTTGTGATTGCTCGACTGCGATTGTACGATTGTGATTGTATGATTGTTTTTGTATGATTGTGATTGTATGATTGTGATTGTATGATTGTGATTGTATGATTGCGATAGTATGATTGTGATTGTATGATTGTGATTGTGTGATTGTGATTATAAGATTGTGATTGTATGATTGTGATTGTATGATGGTGACTGTAGTATTGTGATTGTATGATTGTGATTGTATGATTGTGATTAATTCATTGTGATTGTATGATTGTGATTGTATGTTGGTGACTGTAGTATTGTGATTGTATGATTGTGATTGTATGATTGTGATTAATTCATTGTGATTGTATGATTGTGATTGTATGTTGGTGACTGTAGTATTGTGATTGTATGATTGTGATTGTATGATTGTAATTGTATCATTGTGATTGTATGATTGTGATCGTATGATTGTGATTGTATGATTGTGATTGTATGAGTGTGATTGTATGATTGTGATTGTATGATTGTGATTGTATGATTGTGATTGTATGATTGTGATTGTATGATTGTGATTGTATGATTGTGATTGTATGATTGTGATTGTATGATTATGATTAATTCATTGTGATTGTATGATTGTGATTGTATGTTGGTGACTGTAGTATTGTGATTGTATGATTGTGATTGTATGATTGTAATTGTATCATTGTGATTGTATGATTGTGATTGTATGATTGTGATTGTATGATTGTGATTGTATGATTGTGATTGTATGATTGTGATTGTAAGATTGCGAGTGTATGATTGTGATTGCATGATTGTGATTGTATGATTGTTTTTGTATGATTGTGATTGTATGATTGTGATTGTACGATTGTGATCGTATGATAGTGATTGAAAGATTGTGATTGTATGATTGCGATTGTATGAGTGTGATTATATGATTATGATTGTATGATTGTGATTGTATGATTGTGATTGTATGATTTTTATTGTATGATTGTGATTGTATGATTGTGATTGTATGATTGTGATTATAAGATTGTGATTGTATGATTGTGATCGTATGGTTGTGATTGCTCGACTGCGATTGTACGATTGTGATTGTATGATTGTTTTTGTATGATTGTGATTGTATGATTGTGATTAATTCATTGTGATTGTATGATTGTGATTGTATGTTGGTGACTGTAGTATTGTGATTGTATGATTGTGATTGTATGATTGTAATTGTATCATTGTGATTGTATGATTGTGATTGCATGATTGTGATTGTATGATTGTGATTGTATGATTGTGATTGTATGATTGTGATTGTAAGATTGCGAGTGTATGATTGTGATTGCATGATTGTGATTGTATGATTGTTTTTGTATGATTGTGATTGTATGATTGTGATTGTACGATTGTGATCGTATGATAGTGATTGAAAGATTGTGATTGTATGATTGCGATTGTATGAGTGTGATTATATGATTATGATTGTATGATTGTGATTGTATGATTGTGATTGTATGATTGTGATTGTATGATTGTGATTGTATGATTGTGATTGTATGATTGTGATTGTATGATTTTTATTGTATGATTGTGATTGTATGATTGTGATTGTAAGATTGTGATTGTATGATTGTGATCGTATGGTTGTGATTGCTCGACTGCGATTGTACGATTGTGATTGTATGATTGTTTTTGTATGATTGTGATTGTATGATAGTGATTGTATGATTGTGCCTGTATGATTGTGATGGTATGATTGAGATTGTATGATTGCGATTGTATGATTGCAATTTTATGAGTGTGATTATATGATTTTGATTGTACGGTTGTGATAGTATGATTGTGATTGTATGATTGTGATTGTATGATTGTGATTGTATGATTGTGATTGTCTGATTGTGATTGTATGATTGTGATTGTATGATTGTGATTGTATCATTGTGATTGTATGATTGCGATTGTATGATTGTGATTGTATGATTGTGATTGTATAATTATGGTTCTATTATTGTGATTGTATGATTGTTCATGTATGATTATATTCGTATGATTGTAATTCCATGATTGGGAGTGTATGATTGTGATTGTATGATTGCGATCGTGTGATTGTGACTGTTTGACTGCGATTGTATGATTGGGATTGTATGATTGTGATTGTATGATTGTGATTGTATGATTGTGATTGTATGATTGTGATTGTATGATTGTGATTGTATGATTGTGATTGTATGATTGTGATTGTATGATTGTGATTGTATGATTGTGATTGTATGATTGTGATTGTATGATTGTGATTGTATGATTGTGATTGTACGATTGTGATTGTATGATTGTGATTGTATGATTGTGATTGTATGATTGTGATTGTATGATTGTGATTGTATGATTGTGATTGTATGATGGTGACTGTAGTATTGTGATTGTATGATTGTGATAGTATGATTGTGATTGTATGATTGTGATTGTATGATTGTTTTTGTATGATTGTGATTGTATGATTGCGATCGTGTGATTGTGACTGTTTGACTGCGATTGTATGATTGGGATTGTATGATTGTGATTGTATGATTGTGATTGTATGATTGTGATTGTATGATTGTGATTGTATGATTGTGATTGTATGATTGTGATTGTATGATTGTGATTGTATGATTGTGATTGTATGATTGTGATTGTATGATTGTGATTGTATGATTGTGATTGTATGATTGTGATTGTATGATTGTGATTGTATGATTGTGATTGTATGATTGTGATTGTATGATTGTGATTGTATGATTGTGATTGTATGATTGTGATTGTATGATTGTGATTGTATGATTGTGATTGTATGATTGTGATTGTATGATTGTGATTGTATGATTGTGATTGTATGATTGTGATTGTATGATTGTGATTGTATGATTGTGATTGTTTGATTGCGATTGTATGATTGTGATTGTATCATTGTGATTGTATGATTGTGATTATATGATAGTGATTGTATGATTGTGATTGTATGATGGTGACTGTAGTATTGTGATTGTATGATTGTGATAGTATGATTGTGATTGTATGATTGTGATTGTATGATTGTTTTTGTATGATTGTGATTGTATGATTGTGATTGTATGATTGTGATTGTATGATTGTGATTCTTTGATTGTGATTGTATGATTGTGATTGTATGATTGTGATTGTCTGATTGTGATTGTATGATTGTGATTGTATGATTATGATTGTATGATTGTGATTGTATGATTGTGATTGTATGATTGTGATTGTATGATTGTGATTGTATGATTGTGATTGTATGATTGTGATTGTATGATTGTGATTGTATGATTGTGATTGTATGATTGTGATTGTATGATTGTGATTGTATGATTGTGACTGTACGATTGTGTCCGTATGATTGTGACCGTATGATTGCGATTGTATGATTGCGATTGTATGATTGCGATTGTATGATTGTGATTGTATGATTGTGATTGTATGATTGTGATTGTATGATGATGATTGTATGATTGCGATAGTATGATTGTGATTGTATGATTGTGATTGTATGATTGCGATAGTATGATTGTGATTATATGATTGTGATTGTATGATTCTGATTGTATGATTGTGATTGTATGATTGCGATAGTATGATTGTGATTGTATGATTGTGATTGTATGATTGTGATTGTATGATTGTGATTGTAGGATTGTGATTGTCTGATTGTGATTGTATGATTGTGATTGTACGATTGTGATCGTATGATAGTGATTGAAAGATTGTGATTGTATGATTGCGATTGTATGAGTGTGATTATATGATTATGATTGTATGATTGTGATTGTATGATTGTGATTGTATGATTTTTATTGTATGATTGTGATTGTATGATTGTGATTATAAGATTGTGATTGTATGATTGTGATCGTATGGTTGTGATTGCTCGACTGCGATTGTACGATTGTGATTGTATGATTGTTTTTGTATGATTGTGATTGTATGATTGTGATTGTATGATTGTGATTGTATGATTGCGATAGTATGATTGTGATTGTATGATTGTGATTGTGTGATTGTGATTATAAGATTGTGATTGTATGATTGTGATTGTATGATGGTGACTGTAGTATTGTGATTGTATGATTGTGATTGTATGATTGTGATTAATTCATTGTGATTGTATGATTGTGATTGTATGTTGGTGACTGTAGTATTGTGATTGTATGATTGTGATTGTATGATTGTGATTAATTCATTGTGATTGTATGATTGTGATTGTATGTTGGTGACTGTAGTATTGTGATTGTATGATTGTGATTGTATGATTGTAATTGTATCATTGTGATTGTATGATTGTGATCGTATGATTGTGATTGTATGATTGTGATTGTATGAGTGTGATTGTATGATTGTGATTGTATGATTGTGATTGTATGATTGTGATTGTATGATTGTGATTGTATGATTGTGATTGTATGATTGTGATTGTATGATTGTGATTGTATGATTGTGATTGTTTGATTGTGATTGTATGATTGTGATTGTACGATTGTGTCCGTATGATTGTGACCGTATGATTGCGATTGTATGATTGTGATTGTATGATTGTGATTGTATGATTGTGATTGTATGACTGTGATTGTATGATTGTGATTGTATGATGATGATTGTATGATTGCGATAGTATGATTGTGATTGTATGATTGTGATTGTATGATTGCGATAGTATGATTGTGATTATATGATTGTGATTGTATGATTGTGATTGTATGATTGTGATTGTATGATTATGATTAATTCATTGTGATTGTATGATTGTGATTGTATGTTGGTGACTGTAGTATTGTGATTGTATGATTGTGATTGTATGATTGTAATTGTATCATTGTGATTGTATGATTGTGATTGTATGATTGTGATTGTATGATTGCGATAGTATGATTGTGATTGTATGATTGTGATTGTGTGATTGTGATTATAAGATTGTGATTGTATGATTGTGATTGTATGATGGTGACTGTAGTATTGTGATTGTATGATTGTGATTGTATGATTGTGATTAATTCATTGTGATTGTATGATTGTGATTGTATGTTGGTGACTGTAGTATTGTGATTGTATGATTGTGATTGTATGATTGTGATTAATTCATTGTGATTGTATGATTGTGATTGTATGTTGGTGACTG
This sequence comes from Megachile rotundata, assembly GCF_050947335.1. Classification (NCBI taxonomy): domain Eukaryota; kingdom Metazoa; phylum Arthropoda; class Insecta; order Hymenoptera; family Megachilidae; genus Megachile; species Megachile rotundata. The sequence continues at coordinate 2,869,666 of NW_027473323.1, read as the reverse complement.
TAGTGTTGTGATTGTATGATTGTGATTGTATGATTGTAATTGTATCATTGTCATTGTATGATTGTGATTGTATGATTGTGATTGTATGATTGTGATTGTATGAGTGTGATTGTATGATTGTGATTGTATGATTGTGATTGTATGATTGTGATTGTATGATTGTGATTGTATGATTGTGATTGTATGATTGTGATTGTATGATTGTGATTGTATGATTGTGATTGTATGATTGTGATTGTACGATTGTGTCCGTATGATTGTGACCGTATGATTGCGATTGTATGATTCTGATTGTATGATTGTGATTGTATGATTGTGATTGTATGATTGTGATTGTATGATGATGATTGTATGATTGCGATAGTATGATTGTGATTGTATGATTGTGATTGTATGAGTGTGATTATATGATTATGATTGTATGATTGTGATTGTATGATTGTGATTGTATGATTTTTATTGTATGATTGTGATTGTATGATTGTGATTATAAGATTGTGATTGTATGATTGTGATCGTATGGTTGTGATTGCTCGACTGCGATTGTACGATTGTGATTGTATGATTGTTTTTGTATGATTGTGATTGTATGATTGTGATTGTATGATTGTGATTGTATGATTGCGATAGTATGATTGTGATTGTATGATTGTGATTGTGTGATTGTGATTATAAGATTGTGATTGTATGATTGTGATTGTATGATGGTGACTGTAGTATTGTGATTGTATGATTGTGATTGTATGATTGTGATTAATTCATTGTGATTGTATGATTGTGATTGTATGTTGGTGACTGTAGTATTGTGATTGTATGATTGTGATTGTATGATTGTGATTAATTCATTGTGATTGTATGATTGTGATTGTATGTTGGTGACTGTAGTATTGTGATTGTATGATTGTGATTGTATGATTGTAATTGTATCATTGTGATTGTATGATTGTGATTGTATGATTGTGATTGTATGATTGTGATTGTATGAGTGTGATTGTATGATTGTGATTGTATGATTGTGATTGTATGATTGTGATTGTATGATTGTGATTGTATGATTGTGATTGTATGATTGTGATTGTATGATTGTGATTGTTTGATTGTGATTGTATGATTGTGATTGTACGATTGTGTCCGTATGATTGTGACCGTATGATTGCGATTGTATGATTGTGATTGTATGATTGTGATTGTATGATTGTGATTGTATGATTGTGATTGTATGATTGTGATTGTATGATGATGATTGTATGATTGCGATAGTATGATTGTGATTGTATGATTGTGATTGTATGATTGCGATAGTATGATTGTGATTATATGATTGTGATTGTATGATTGTGATAGTATGATTGTGATTGTATGATTATGATTAATTCATTGTGATTGTATGATTGTGATTGTATGTTGGTGACTGTAGTATTGTGATTGTATGATTGTGATTGTATGATTGTAATTGTATCATTGTGATTGTATGATTGTGATTGTATGATTGTGATTGTATGATTGCGATAGTATGATTGTGATTGTATGATTGTGATTGTGTGATTGTGATTATAAGATTGTGATTGTATGATTGTGATTGTATGATGGTGACTGTAGTATTGTGATTGTATGATTGTGATTGTATGATTGTGATTAATTCATTGTGATTGTATGATTGTGATTGTATGTTGGTGACTGTAGTATTGTGATTGTATGATTGTGATTGTACGATTGTGATTAATTCATTGTGATTGTATGATTGTGATTGTATGTTTGTGACTGTAGTGTTGTGATTGTATGATTGTGATTGTATGATTGTAATTGTATCATTGTCATTGTATGATTGTGATTGTATGATTGTGATTGTATGATTGTGATTGTATGAGTGTGATTGTATGATTGTGATTGTATGATTGTGATTGTATGATTGTGATTGTATGATTGTGATTGTATGATTGTGATTGTATGATTGTGATTGTATGATTGTGATTGTATGATTGTGATTGTATGATTGTGATTGTATGATTGTGATTGTATGTTTGTGATTGTACGATTGTGTCCGTATGATTGTGACCGTATGATTGCGATTGTATGATTGTGATTGTATGATTGTGATTGTATGATTGTGATTGTATGATGATGATTGTATGATTGCGATAGTATGATTGTGATTGTATGATTGTGATTGTATGATTGCGATAGTATGATTGTGATTATATGATTGTGATTGTATGATTGTGATTGTATGATTGTGATTGTATGATTATGATTAATTCATTGTGATTGTATGATTGTGATTGTATGTTGGTGACTGTAGTATTGTGATTGTATGATTGTGATTGTATGATTGTAATTGTATCATTGTGATTGTATGATTGTGATTGTATGATTGTGATTGTACGATTGTGATCGTATGATAGTGATTGAAAGATTGTGATTGTATGATTGCGATTGTATGAGTGTGATTATATGATTATGATTGTATGATTGTGATTGTATGATTGTGATTGTATGATTTTTATTGTATGATTGTGATTGTATGATTGTGATTGTATGATTGTGATTATAAGATTGTGATTGTATGATTGTGATCGTATGGTTGTGATTGCTCGACTGCGATTGTACGATTGTGATTGTATGATTGTTTTTGTATGATTGTGATTGTATGATTGTGATTAATTCATTGTGATTGTATGATTGTGATTGTATGTTGGTGACTGTAGTATTGTGATTGTATGATTGTGATTGTATGATTGTAATTGTATCATTGTGATTGTATGATTGTGATTGCATGATTATGATTGTATGATTGTGATTGTATGATTGTGATTGTATGATTGTGATTGTAAGATTGCGAGTGTATGATTGTGATTGCATGATTGTGATTGTATGATTGTTTTTGTATGATTGTGATTGTATGATTGTGATTGTACGATTGTGATCGTATGATAGTGATTGAAAGATTGTGATTGTATGATTGCGATTGTATGAGTGTGATTATATGATTATGATTGTATGATTGTGATTGTATGATTGTGATTGTATGATTGTGATTGTATGATTGTGATTGTATGATTGTGATTGTATGATTTTTATTGTATGATTGTGATTGTATGATTGTGATTGTAAGATTGTGATTGTATGATTGTGATCGTATGGTTGTGATTGCTCGACTGCGATTGTACGATTGTGATTGTATGATTGTTTTTGTATGATTGTGATTGTATGATAGTGATTGTATGATTGTGCCTGTATGATTGTGATGGTATGATTGAGATTGTATGATTGCGATTGTATGATTGCAATTTTATGAGTGTGATTATATGATTTTGATTGTACGGTTGTGATAGTATGATTGTGATTGTATGATTGTGATTGTATGATTGTGATTGTATGATTGTGATTGTCTGATTGTGATTGTATGATTGTGATTGTATGATTGTGATTGTATCATTGTGATTGTATGATTGCGATTGTATGATTGTGATTGTATGATTGTGATTGTATAATTATGGTTCTATTATTGTGATTGTATGATTGTTCATGTATGATTATATTCGTATGATTGTAATTCCATGATTGGGAGTGTATGATTGTGATTGTATGATTGCGATCGTGTGATTGTGACTGTTTGACTGCGATTGTATGATTGGGATTGTATGATTGTGATTGTATGATTGTGATTGTATGATTGTGATTGTATGATTGTGATTGTATGATTGTGATTGTATGATTGTGATTGTATGATTGTGATTGTATGATTGTGATTGTATGATTGTGATTGTACGATTGTGATTGTATGATTGTGATTGTATGATTGTGATTGTATGATTGTGATTGTATGATTGTGATTGTATGATTGTGATTGTATGATTGTGATTGTATGATTGTGATTGTATGATTGTGATTGTATGATTGTGATTGTATGATTGTGATTGTATGATTGTGATTGTATGATTGTGATTGTATGATTGTGATTGTATGATTGTGATTGTATGATTGTGATTGTATGATTGTGATTGTATGATTGTGATTGTATGATTGTGATTGTATGATTGTGATTGTATGATTTTGATTGTAGGATTGTGATTATATGATTGTGACTGTATGATTGTGATTGTATGGTTGTGATTGCATGATTGTGATTGTATGATTGTTTTTGTATGATTGTGATTGTATGATTTTGATTGAATGATTGTGAGTGTATGATTGTGATTGTATGATTGCGATCGTATGATTGTGATTGTTTGATTGCGATTGTATGATTGTGATTGTATCATTGTGATTGTATGATTGTGATTATATGATAGTGATTGTATGATTGTGATTGTATGATGGTGACTGTAGTATTGTGATTGTATGATTGTGATAGTATGATTGTGATTGTATGATTGTGATTGTATGATTGTTTTTGTATGATTGTGATTGTATGATTGTGATTGTATGATTGTGATTGTATGATTGTGATTCTTTGATTGTGATTGTATGATTGTGATTGTATGATTGTGATTGTCTGATTGTGATTGTATGATTGTGATTGTATGATTATGATTGTATGATTGTGATTGTATGATTGTGATTGTATGATTGTGATTGTATGATTGTGATTGTATGATTGTGATTGTATGATTGTGATTGTATGATTGTGATTGTATGATTGTGATTGTATGATTGTGATTGTATGATTGTGATTGTATGATCGTGATTGTACGATTGTGTCCGTATGATTGTGACCGTATGATTGCGATTGTATGATTGCGATTGTATGATTGCGATTGTATGATTGTGATTGTATGATTGTGATTGTATGATTGTGATTGTATGATGATGATTGTATGATTGCGATAGTATGATTGTGATTGTATGATTGTGATTGTATGATTGCGATAGTATGATTGTGATTATATGATTGTGATTGTATGATTCTGATTGTATGATTGTGATTGTATGATTGCGATAGTATGATTGTGATTGTATGATTGTGATTGTATGATTGTGATTGTATGATTGTGATTGTATGATTGTGATTGTATGATTGTGATTGTTTGATTGTGATTGTATGATTGTGATTGTACGATTGTGTCCGTATGATTGTGACCGTATGATTGCGATTGTATGATTGTGATTGTATGATTGTAATTGTATCATTGTGATTGTATGATTGTGATCGTATGATTGTGATTGTATGATTGTGATTGTATGAGTGTGATTGTATGATTGTGATTGTATGATTGTGATTGTATGATTGTGATTGTATGATTGTGATTGTATGATTGTGATTGTATGATTGTGATTGTATGATTGTGATTGTTTGATTGTGATTGTATGATTGTGATTGTACGATTGTGTCCGTATGATTGTGACCGTATGATTGCGATTGTATGATTGTGATTGTATGATTGTGATTGTATGATTGTGATTGTATGACTGTGATTGTATGATTGTGATTGTATGATGATGATTGTATGATTGCGATAGTATGATTGTGATTGTATGATTGTGATTGTATGATTGCGATAGTATGATTGTGATTATATGATTGTGATTGTATGATTGTGATTGTATGATTGTGATTGTATGATTATGATTAATTCATTGTGATTGTATGATTGTGATTGTATGTTGGTGACTGTAGTATTGTGATTGTATGATTGTGATTGTATGATTGTAATTGTATCATTGTGATTGTATGATTGTGATTGTATGATTGTGATTGTATGATTGCGATAGTATGATTGTGATTGTATGATTGTGATTGTGTGATTGTGATTATAAGATTGTGATTGTATGATTGTGATTGTACGATTGTGTCCGTATGATTGTGACCGTATGATTGCGATTGTATGATTGTGATTGTATGATTGTGATTGTATGATTGTGATTGTATGATTGTGATTGTATGATGATGATTGTATGATTGCGATAGTATGATTGTGATTGTATGATTGTGATTGTATGATTGCGATAGTATGATTGTGATTATATGATTGTGATTGTATGATTGTGATTGTATGATTGTGATTGTATGATTATGATTAATTCATTGTGATTGTATGATTGTGATTGTATGTTGGTTACTGTAGTATTGTGATTGTATGATTGTGATTGTATGATTGTAATTGTATCATTGTGATTGTATGATTGTGATTGTATGATTGTGATTGTATGATTGTGATTGTATGACTGTGATTGTATGATTGTGATTGTAAGATTGCGAGTGTATGATTGTGATTGCATGATTGTGATTGTATGATTGTTTTTGTATGATTGTGATTGTATGATTGTGATTGTACGATTGTGATCGTATGATAGTAATTGAAAGATTGTGATTGTATGATTGCGATTGTATGAGTGTGATTATATGATTATGATTGTATGATTGTGATTGTATGATTGTGATTGTATGATTTTTATTGTATGATTGTGATTGTATGATTGTGATTGTATGATTGTGATTATAAGATTGTGATTGTATGATTGTGATCGTATGGTTGTGATTGCTCGACTGCGATTGTACGATTGTGATTGTATGATTGTTTTTGTATGATTGTGATTGTATGATTGTGATTAATTCATTGTGATTGTATGATTGTGATTGTATGTTGGTGACTGTAGTATTGTGATTGTATGATTGTCATTGTATGATTGTAATTGTATCATTGTGATTGTATGATTGTGATTGCATGATTGTGATTGTATGATTGTGATTGTATGATTGTGATTGTATGATTGTGATTGTAAGATTGCGAGTGTATGATTGTGATTGCATGATTGTGATTGTATGATTGTTTTTGTATGATTGTGATTGTATGATTGTGATTGTACGATTGTGATCGTATGATAGTGATTGAAAGATTGTGATTGTATGATTGCGATTGTATGAGTGTGATTATATGATTATGATTGTATGATTGTGATTGTATGATTGTGATTGTATGATTGTGATTGTATGATTGTGATTGTATGATTGTGATTGTATGATTGCGATTGTATGATTTTTATTGTATGATTGTGATTGTATGATTGTGATTGTAAGATTGTGATTGTATGATTGTGATCGTATGGTTGTGATTGCTCGACTGCGATTGTACGATTGTGATTGTATGATTGTTTTTGTATGATTGTGATTGTATGATAGTGATTGTATGATTGTGCCTGTATGATTGTGATGGTATGATTGAGATTGTATGATTGCGATTGTATGATTGCAATTTTATGAGTGTGATTATATGATTTTGATTGTACGGTTGTGATAGTATGATTGTGATTGTATGATTGTGATTGTATGATTGTGATTGTATCATTGTGATTGTATGATTGCGATTGTATGATTGTGATTGTATGATTGTGATTGTATGATTGTGATTGTATAATTATGGTTCTATTATTGTGATTGTATGATTGTTCCTGTATGATTATGATCGCATGATTGTAATTGCATGATTGGGAGTGTATGATTGTGATTGTATGATTGCGATCGTGTGATTGTGACTGTTTGACTGCGATTGTATGATTGTGATTGTATGATTGTTTTTGTTTGATTATGATTGTATGATTGTGATTGTATGATTGTGCCTGTATGATTGTGATGGTATGATTGTGATTGTATGATAGTGATTGAAAGATTGTGATTGTATGATTGCGATTGTATGAGTGTGATTATATGATTATGATTGTATGATTGTGATTGTATGATTGTGATTGTATGATTGTGATTGTATGATTTTTATTGTATGATTGTGATTGTATGATTGTGATTGTATGATTGTGATTGTATGATTGTGATTGTATGATTGTGATTGTATGATTGCGATAGTATGATTGTGATTGTATGATTGTGATTGTGTGATTGTGATTATAAGATTGTGATTGTATGATTGTGATTGTATGATGGTGACTGTAGTATTGTGATTGCATGATTGTGATTGTATGATTGTGATTGTATGATTGTGATTAATTCATTGTGATTGAATGATTGTGATTGTATGTTGGTGACTGTAGTATTGTGATTGTATGATTGTGATTGTATGATTGTAATTGTATCATTGTGATTGTATGATACGATTGTATGATTGTGATTGTATGATTGTGATTGTATAATTATGGCTCTATTATTGTGATTGTATGATTGTTCATGTATGATTATGATCGCATGATTGTAATTGCATGATTGGGAGTGTATGATTGTGATTGTATGATTGCGATCGTGTGATTGTGACTGTTTGACTGCGATTGTATGATTGTGATTGTATGATTGTTTTTGTTTGATTATGATTGTATGATTGTGATTGTATGATTGTGCCTGTATGATTGTGATGGTATGATTGTGATTGTATGATAGTGATTGAAAGATTGTGATTGTATGATTGCGATTGTATGAGTGTGATTATATGATTATGATTGTATGATTGTGATTGTATGATTGTGATTGTATGATTGTGATTGTATGATTTTTATTGTATGATTGTGATTGTATGATTGTGATTGTATGATTGTGATTGTATGATTGTGATTGTATGATTGTGATTGTATGATTGCGATAGTATGATTGTGATTGTATGATTGTGATTGTGTGATTGTGATTATAAGATTGTGATTGTATGATTGTGATTGTATGATGGTGACTGTAGTATTGTGATTGCATGATTGTGATTGTATGATTGTGATTGTATGATTGTGATTAATTCATTGTGATTGAATGATTGTGATTGTATGTTGGTGACTGTAGTATTGTGATTGTATGATTGTGATTGTATGATTGTAATTGTATCATTGTGATTGTATGATACGATTGTATGATTGTGATTGTATGATTGTGATTGTATAATTATGGCTCTATTATTGTGATTGTATGATTGTTCATGTATGATTATGATCGCATGATTGTAATTGCATGATTGGGAGTGTATGATTGTGATTGTATGATTGCGATCGTGTGATTGTGACTGTTTGACTGCGATTGTATGATTGTGATTGTATGATTGTTTTTGTTTGATTATGATTGTATGATTGTGATTGTATGATTGTGCCTGTATGATTGTGATGGTATGATTGTGATTGTATGATAGTGATTGAAAGATTGTGATTGTATGATTGCGATTGTATGAGTGTGATTATATGATTATGATTGTATGATTGTGATTGTATGATTGTGATTGTATAATTATGGTTCTATTATTGTGATTGTATGATTGTTCATGTATGATTATATTCGTATGATTGTAATTCCATGATTGGGAGTGTATGATTGTGATTGTATGATTGCGATCGTGTGATTGTGACTGTTTGACTGCGATTGTATGATTGGGATTGTATGATTGTGATTGTATGATTGTGATTGTATGATTGTGATTGTATGATTGTGATTGTATGATTGTGATTGTATGATTGTGATTGTATGATTGTGATTGTATGATTGTGATTGTATGATTGTGATTGTACGATTGTGATTGTATGATTGTGATTGTATGATTGTGATTGTATGATTGTGATTGTATGATTGTGATTGTCTGATTGTGATTGTATGATTGTGATTGTATGATTGTGATTGTATCATTGTGATTGTATGATTGCGATTGTATGATTGTGATTGTATGATTGTGATTGTATAATTATGGTTCTATTATTGTGATTGTATGATTGTTCATGTATGATTATATTCGTATGATTGTAATTCCATGATTGGGAGTGTATGATTGTGATTGTATGATTGCGATCGTGTGATTGTGACTGTTTGACTGCGATTGTATGATTGGGATTGTATGATTGTGATTGTATGATTGTGATTGTATGATTGTGATTGTATGATTGTGATTGTATGATTGTGATTGTATGATTGTGATTGTATGATTGTGATTGTATGATTGTGATTGTATGATTGTGATTGTACGATTGTGATTGTATGATTGTGATTGTATGATTGTGATTGTATGATTGTGATTGTATGATTGTGATTGTATGATTGTGATTGTATGATTGTGATTGTATGATTGTGATTGTATGATTGTGATTGTATGATTGTGATTGTATGATTGTGATTGTATGATTGTGATTGTATGATTGTGATTGTATGATTGTGATTGTATGATTGTGATTGTATGATTGTGATTGTATGATTGTGATTGTATGATTGTGATTGTATGATTGTGATTGTATGATTGTGATTGTATGATTTTGATTGTAGGATTGTGATTATATGATTGTGACTGTATGATTGTGATTGTATGGTTGTGATTGCATGATTGTGATTGTATGATTGTTTTTGTATGATTGTGATTGTATGATTTTGATTGAATGATTGTGAGTGTATGATTGTGATTGTATGATTGCGATCGTATGATTGTGATTGTTTGATTGCGATTGTATGATTGTGATTGTATCATTGTGATTGTATGATTGTGATTATATGATAGTGATTGTATGATTGTGATTGTATGATGGTGACTGTAGTATTGTGATTGTATGATTGTGATAGTATGATTGTGATTGTATGATTGTGATTGTATGATTGTTTTTGTATGATTGTGATTGTATGATTGTGATTGTATGATTGTGATTGTATGATTGTGATTCTTTGATTGTGATTGTATGATTGTGATTGTATGATTGTGATTGTCTGATTGTGATTGTATGATTGTGATTGTATGATTATGATTGTATGATTGTGATTGTATGATTGTGATTGTATGATTGTGATTGTATGATTGTGATTGTATGATTGTGATTGTATGATTGTGATTGTATGATTGTGATTGTATGATTGTGATTGTATGATTGTGATTGTATGATTGTGATTGTATGATCGTGATTGTACGATTGTGTCCGTATGATTGTGACCGTATGATTGCGATTGTATGATTGCGATTGTATGATTGCGATTGTATGATTGTGATTGTATGATTGTGATTGTATGATTGTGATTGTATGATGATGATTGTATGATTGCGATAGTATGATTGTGATTGTATGATTGTGATTGTATGATTGCGATAGTATGATTGTGATTATATGATTGTGATTGTATGATTCTGATTGTATGATTGTGATTGTATGATTGCGATAGTATGATTGTGATTGTATGATTGTGATTGTATGATTGTGATTGTATGATTGTGATTGTATGATTGTGATTGTATGATTGTGATTGTTTGATTGTGATTGTATGATTGTGATTGTACGATTGTGTCCGTATGATTGTGACCGTATGATTGCGATTGTATGATTGTGATTGTATGATTGTAATTGTATCATTGTGATTGTATGATTGTGATCGTATGATTGTGATTGTATGATTGTGATTGTATGAGTGTGATTGTATGATTGTGATTGTATGATTGTGATTGTATGATTGTGATTGTATGATTGTGATTGTATGATTGTGATTGTATGATTGTGATTGTATGATTGTGATTGTTTGATTGTGATTGTATGATTGTGATTGTACGATTGTGTCCGTATGATTGTGACCGTATGATTGCGATTGTATGATTGTGATTGTATGATTGTGATTGTATGATTGTGATTGTATGACTGTGATTGTATGATTGTGATTGTATGATGATGATTGTATGATTGCGATAGTATGATTGTGATTGTATGATTGTGATTGTATGATTGCGATAGTATGATTGTGATTATATGATTGTGATTGTATGATTGTGATTGTATGATTGTGATTGTATGATTATGATTAATTCATTGTGATTGTATGATTGTGATTGTATGTTGGTGACTGTAGTATTGTGATTGTATGATTGTGATTGTATGATTGTAATTGTATCATTGTGATTGTATGATTGTGATTGTATGATTGTGATTGTATGATTGCGATAGTATGATTGTGATTGTATGATTGTGATTGTGTGATTGTGATTATAAGATTGTGATTGTATGATTGTGATTGTATGATGGTGACTGTAGTATTGTGATTGTATGATTGTGATTGTATGATTGTGATTAATTCATTGTGATTGTATGATTGTGATTGTATGTTGGTGACTGTAGTATTGTGATTGTATGATTGTGATTGTATGATTGTGATTAATTCATTGTGATTGTATGATTGTGATTGTATGTTGGTGACTGTAGTGTTGTGATTGTATGATTGTGATTGTATGATTGTAATTGTATCATTGTCATTGTATGATTGTGATTGTATGATTGTGATTGTATGATTGTGATTGTATGAGTGTGATTGTATGATTGTGATTGTATGATTGTGATTGTATGATTGTGATTGTATGATTGTGATTGTATGATTGTGATTGTATGATTGTGATTGTATGATTGTGATTGTATGATTGTGATTGTATGATTGTGATTGTACGATTGTGTCCGTATGATTGTGACCGTATGATTGCGATTGTATGATTGTGATTGTATGATTGTGATTGTATGATTGTGATTGTATGATTGTGATTGTATGATGATGATTGTATGATTGCGATAGTATGATTGTGATTGTATGATTGTGATTGTATGATTGCGATAGTATGATTGTGATTATATGATTGTGATTGTATGATTGTGATTGTATGATTGTGATTGTATGATTATGATTAATTCATTGTGATTGTATGATTGTGATTGTATGTTGGTTACTGTAGTATTGTGATTGTATGATTGTGATTGTATGATTGTAATTGTATCATTGTGATTGTATGATTGTGATTGTATGATTGTGATTGTATGATTGTGATTGTATGACTGTGATTGTATGATTGTGATTGTAAGATTGCGAGTGTATGATTGTGATTGCATGATTGTGATTGTATGATTGTTTTTGTATGATTGTGATTGTATGATTGTGATTGTACGATTGTGATCGTATGATAGTAATTGAAAGATTGTGATTGTATGATTGCGATTGTATGAGTGTGATTATATGATTATGATTGTATGATTGTGATTGTATGATTGTGATTGTATGATTTTTATTGTATGATTGTGATTGTATGATTGTGATTGTATGATTGTGATTATAAGATTGTGATTGTATGATTGTGATCGTATGGTTGTGATTGCTCGACTGCGATTGTACGATTGTGATTGTATGATTGTTTTTGTATGATTGTGATTGTATGATTGTGATTAATTCATTGTGATTGTATGATTGTGATTGTATGTTGGTGACTGTAGTATTGTGATTGTATGATTGTCATTGTATGATTGTAATTGTATCATTGTGATTGTATGATTGTGATTGCATGATTGTGATTGTATGATTGTGATTGTATGATTGTGATTGTATGATTGTGATTGTAAGATTGCGAGTGTATGATTGTGATTGCATGATTGTGATTGTATGATTGTTTTTGTATGATTGTGATTGTATGATTGTGATTGTACGATTGTGATCGTATGATAGTGATTGAAAGATTGTGATTGTATGATTGCGATTGTATGAGTGTGATTATATGATTATGATTGTATGATTGTGATTGTATGATTGTGATTGTATGATTGTGATTGTATGATTGTGATTGTATGATTGTGATTGTATGATTGCGATTGTATGATTTTTATTGTATGATTGTGATTGTATGATTGTGATTGTAAGATTGTGATTGTATGATTGTGATCGTATGGTTGTGATTGCTCGACTGCGATTGTACGATTGTGATTGTATGATTGTTTTTGTATGATTGTGATTGTATGATAGTGATTGTATGATTGTGCCTGTATGATTGTGATGGTATGATTGAGATTGTATGATTGCGATTGTATGATTGCAATTTTATGAGTGTGATTATATGATTTTGATTGTACGGTTGTGATAGTATGATTGTGATTGTATGATTGTGATTGTATGATTGTGATTGTATCATTGTGATTGTATGATTGCGATTGTATGATTGTGATTGTATGATTGTGATTGTATGATTGTGATTGTATAATTATGGTTCTATTATTGTGATTGTATGATTGTTCCTGTATGATTATGATCGCATGATTGTAATTGCATGATTGGGAGTGTATGATTGTGATTGTATGATTGCGATCGTGTGATTGTGACTGTTTGACTGCGATTGTATGATTGTGATTGTATGATTGTTTTTGTTTGATTATGATTGTATGATTGTGATTGTATGATTGTGCCTGTATGATTGTGATGGTATGATTGTGATTGTATGATAGTGATTGAAAGATTGTGATTGTATGATTGCGATTGTATGAGTGTGATTATATGATTATGATTGTATGATTGTGATTGTATGATTGTGATTGTATGATTGTGATTGTATGATTTTTATTGTATGATTGTGATTGTATGATTGTGATTGTATGATTGTGATTGTATGATTGTGATTGTATGATTGTGATTGTATGATTGCGATAGTATGATTGTGATTGTATGATTGTGATTGTGTGATTGTGATTATAAGATTGTGATTGTATGATTGTGATTGTATGATGGTGACTGTAGTATTGTGATTGCATGATTGTGATTGTATGATTGTGATTGTATGATTGTGATTAATTCATTGTGATTGAATGATTGTGATTGTATGTTGGTGACTGTAGTATTGTGATTGTATGATTGTGATTGTATGATTGTAATTGTATCATTGTGATTGTATGATACGATTGTATGATTGTGATTGTATGATTGTGATTGTATAATTATGGCTCTATTATTGTGATTGTATGATTGTTCATGTATGATTATGATCGCATGATTGTAATTGCATGATTGGGAGTGTATGATTGTGATTGTATGATTGCGATCGTGTGATTGTGACTGTTTGACTGCGATTGTATGATTGTGATTGTATGATTGTTTTTGTTTGATTATGATTGTATGATTGTGATTGTATGATTGTGCCTGTATGATTGTGATGGTATGATTGTGATTGTATGATAGTGATTGAAAGATTGTGATTGTATGATTGCGATTGTATGAGTGTGATTATATGATTATGATTGTATGATTGTGATTGTATGATTGTGATTGTATGATTGTGATTGTATGATTTTTATTGTATGATTGTGATTGTATGATTGTGATTGTATGATTGTGATTGTATGATTGTGATTGTATGATTGTGATTGTATGATTGCGATAGTATGATTGTGATTGTATGATTGTGATTGTGTGATTGTGATTATAAGATTGTGATTGTATGATTGTGATTGTATGATGGTGACTGTAGTATTGTGATTGCATGATTGTGATTGTATGATTGTGATTGTATGATTGTGATTAATTCATTGTGATTGAATGATTGTGATTGTATGTTGGTGACTGTAGTATTGTGATTGTATGATTGTGATTGTATGATTGTAATTGTATCATTGTGATTGTATGATACGATTGTATGATTGTGATTGTATGATTGTGATTGTATAATTATGGCTCTATTATTGTGATTGTATGATTGTTCATGTATGATTATGATCGCATGATTGTAATTGCATGATTGGGAGTGTATGATTGTGATTGTATGATTGCGATCGTGTGATTGTGACTGTTTGACTGCGATTGTATGATTGTGATTGTATGATTGTTTTTGTTTGATTATGATTGTATGATTGTGATTGTATGATTGTGCCTGTATGATTGTGATGGTATGATTGTGATTGTATGATAGTGATTGAAAGATTGTGATTGTATGATTGCGATTGTATGAGTGTGATTATATGATTATGATTGTATGATTGTGATTGTATGATTGTGATTGTATGATTTTTATTGTGTGATTGTGATTGTATGATTGTGATTGTAAGATTGTGATTGTATGATTGTGATCGTATGGTTGTGATTGCTCGACTGCGATTGTACGATTGTGATTGTATGATATTTTTTGTATGATTGTGATTGTATAATAGTGATTGTATGATTGTGCCTGTATGATTGTTATGGGATGATTGAGATTGTATGATTGCGATTGTATGATTGCAATTTTATGAGTGTGATTATATGATTATGATTGTACGATTGTGATAGTATGATTGCGATTGTATGATTGTGATTGTATGATTGTGATTGTATGATTGTGATTGTATGATTGTGATTGTTTGATTGTGATTGTATGATTGTGATTGTACGATTGTGTCCGTATGATTGTGACCGTATGATTGCGATTGTATGATTGTGATTGTATGATTGTGATTGTATGATTGTGATTGTATGATTGTGATTGTATGATTGTGATTGTATGATGATGATTGTATGATTGCGATAGTATGATTGTGATTGTATGATTGTGATTGTATGATTGCGATAGTATGATTGTGATTATATGATTGTGATTGTATGATTGTGATAGTATGATTGTGATTGTATGATTATGATTAATTCATTGTGATTGTATGATTGTGATTGTATGTTGGTGACTGTAGTATTGTGATTGTATGATTGTGATTGTATGATTGTAATTGTATCATTGTGATTGTATGATTGTGATTGTATGATTGTGATTGTATGATTGCGATAGTATGATTGTGATTGTATGATTGTGATTGTGTGATTGTGATTATAAGATTGTGATTGTATGATTGTGATTGTATGATGGTGACTGTAGTATTGTGATTGTATGATTGTGATTGTATGATTGTGATTAATTCATTGTGATTGTATGATTGTGATTGTATGTTGGTGACTGTAGTATTGTGATTGTATGATTGTGATTGTACGATTGTGATTAATTCATTGTGATTGTATGATTGTGATTGTATGTTTGTGACTGTAGTGTTGTGATTGTATGATTGTGATTGTATGATTGTAATTGTATCATTGTCATTGTATGATTGTGATTGTATGTTTGTGATTGTATGATTGTGATTGTATGAGTGTGATTGTATGATTGTGATTGTATGATTGTGATTGTATGATTGTGATTGTATGATTGTGATTGTATGATTGTGATTGTATGATTGTGATTGTATGATTGTGATTGTATGATTGTGATTGTATGATTGTGATTGTATGATTGTGATTGTATGTTTGTGATTGTACGATTGTGTCCGTATGATTGTGACCGTATGATTGCGATTGTATGATTGTGATTGTATGATTGTGATTGTATGATTGTGATTGTATGATGATGATTGTATGATTGCGATAGTATGATTGTGATTGTATGATTGTGATTGTATGATTGCGATAGTATGATTGTGATTATATGATTGTGATTGTATGATTGTGATTGTATGATTGTGATTGTATGATTATGATTAATTCATTGTGATTGTATGATTGTGATTGTATGTTGGTGACTGTAGTATTGTGATTGTATGATTGTGATTGTATGATTGTAATTGTATCATTGTGATTGTATGATTGTGATTGTATGATTGTGATTGTATGATTGTGATTGTATGATTGTGATTGTATGATTGTGATTGTAAGATTGCGAGTGTATGATTGTGATTGCATGATTGTGATTGTATGATTGTTTTTGTATGATTGTGATTGTATGATTGTGATTGTACGATTGTGATCGTATGATAGTGATTGAAAGATTGTGATTGTATGATTGCGATTGTATGAGTGTGATTATATGATTATGATTGTATGATTGTGATTGTATGATTGTGATTGTATGATTTTTATTGTATGATTGTGATTGTATGATTGTGATTGTATGATTGTGATTATAAGATTGTGATTGTATGATTGTGATCGTATGGTTGTGATTGCTCGACTGCGATTGTACGATTGTGATTGTATGATTGTTTTTGTATGATTGTGATTGTATGATTGTGATTAATTCATTGTGATTGTATGATTGTGATTGTATGTTGGTGACTGTAGTATTGTGATTGTATGATTGTGATTGTATGATTGTAATTGTATCATTGTGATTGTATGATTGTGATTGCATGATTGTGATTGTATGATTGTGATTGTATGATTGTGATTGTATGATTGTGATTGTAAGATTGCGAGTGTATGATTGTGATTGCATGATTGTGATTGTATGATTGTTTTTGTATGATTGTGATTGTATGATTGTGATTGTACGATTGTGATCGTATGATAGTGATTGAAAGATTGTGATTGTATGATTGCGATTGTATGAGTGTGATTATATGATTATGATTGTATGATTGTGATTGTATGATTGTGATTGTATGATTGTGATTGTATGATTGTGATTGTATGATTGTGATTGTATGATTTTTATTGTATGATTGTGATTGTATGATTGTGATTGTAAGATTGTGATTGTATGATTGTGATCGTATGGTTGTGATTGCTCGACTGCGATTGTACGATTGTGATTGTATGATTGTTTTTGTATGATTGTGATTGTATGATAGTGATTGTATGATTGTGCCTGTATGATTGTGATGGTATGATTGAGATTGTATGATTGCGATTGTATGATTGCAATTTTATGAGTGTGATTATATGATTTTGATTGTACGGTTGTGATAGTATGATTGTGATTGTATGATTGTGATTGTATGATTGTGATTGTATGATTGTGATTGTCTGATTGTGATTGTATGATTGTGATTGTATGATTGTGATTGTATCATTGTGATTGTATGATTGCGATTGTATGATTGTGATTGTATGATTGTGATTGTATAATTATGGTTCTATTATTGTGATTGTATGATTGTTCATGTATGATTATATTCGTATGATTGTAATTCCATGATTGGGAGTGTATGATTGTGATTGTATGATTGCGATCGTGTGATTGTGACTGTTTGACTGCGATTGTATGATTGGGATTGTATGATTGTGATTGTATGATTGTGATTGTATGATTGTGATTGTATGATTGTGATTGTATGATTGTGATTGTATGATTGTGATTGTATGATTGTGATTGTATGATTGTGATTGTATGATTGTGATTGTATGATTGTGATTGTATGATTGTGATTGTATGATTGTGATTGTATGATTGTGATTGTATGATTGTGATTGTATGATTGTGATTGTATGATTGTGATTGTATGATTGTGATTGTATGATTGTGATTGTATGATTGTGATTGTATGATTGTGATTGTATGATTGTGATTGTATGATTGTGATTGTATGATTGTGATTGTATGATTGTGATTGTATGATTGTGATTGTATGATTGTGATTGTATGATTGTGATTGTATGATTGTGATTGTATGATTGTGATTGTATGATTTTGATTGTAGGATTGTGATTATATGATTGTGACTGTATGATTGTGATTGTATGGTTGTGATTGCATGATTGTGATTGTATGATTGTTTTTGTATGATTGTGATTGTATGATTTTGATTGAATGATTGTGAGTGTATGATTGTGATTGTATGATTGCGATCGTATGATTGTGATTGTTTGATTGCGATTGTATGATTGTGATTGTATCATTGTGATTGTATGATTGTGATTATATGATAGTGATTGTATGATTGTGATTGTATGATGGTGACTGTAGTATTGTGATTGTATGATTGTGATAGTATGATTGTGATTGTATGATTGTGATTGTATGATTGTTTTTGTATGATTGTGATTGTATGATTGTGATTGTATGATTGTGATTGTATGATTGTGATTCTTTGATTGTGATTGTATGATTGTGATTGTATGATTGTGATTGTCTGATTGTGATTGTATGATTGTGATTGTATGATTATGATTGTATGATTGTGATTGTATGATTGTGATTGTATGATTGTGATTGTATGATTGTGATTGTATGATTGTGATTGTATGATTGTGATTGTATGATTGTGATTGTATGATTGTGATTGTATGATTGTGATTGTATGATTGTGATTGTATGATTGTGATTGTATGATCGTGATTGTACGATTGTGTCCGTATGATTGTGACCGTATGATTGCGATTGTATGATTGCGATTGTATGATTGCGATTGTATGATTGTGATTGTATGATTGTGATTGTATGATTGTGATTGTATGATGATGATTGTATGATTGCGATAGTATGATTGTGATTGTATGATTGTGATTGTATGATTGCGATAGTATGATTGTGATTATATGATTGTGATTGTATGATTCTGATTGTATGATTGTGATTGTATGATTGCGATAGTATGATTGTGATTGTATGATTGTGATTGTATGATTGTGATTGTATGATTGTGATTGTATGATTGTGATTGTATGATTGTGATTGTTTGATTGTGATTGTATGATTGTGATTGTACGATTGTGTCCGTATGATTGTGACCGTATGATTGCGATTGTATGATTGTGATTGTATGATTGTAATTGTATCATTGTGATTGTATGATTGTGATCGTATGATTGTGATTGTATGATTGTGATTGTATGAGTGTGATTGTATGATTGTGATTGTATGATTGTGATTGTATGATTGTGATTGTATGATTGTGATTGTATGATTGTGATTGTATGATTGTGATTGTATGATTGTGATTGTTTGATTGTGATTGTATGATTGTGATTGTACGATTGTGTCCGTATGATTGTGACCGTATGATTGCGATTGTATGATTGTGATTGTATGATTGTGATTGTATGATTGTGATTGTATGACTGTGATTGTATGATTGTGATTGTATGATGATGATTGTATGATTGCGATAGTATGATTGTGATTGTATGATTGTGATTGTATGATTGCGATAGTATGATTGTGATTATATGATTGTGATTGTATGATTGTGATTGTATGATTGTGATTGTATGATTATGATTAATTCATTGTGATTGTATGATTGTGATTGTATGTTGGTGACTGTAGTATTGTGATTGTATGATTGTGATTGTATGATTGTAATTGTATCATTGTGATTGTATGATTGTGATTGTATGATTGTGATTGTATGATTGCGATAGTATGATTGTGATTGTATGATTGTGATTGTGTGATTGTGATTATAAGATTGTGATTGTATGATTGTGATTGTATGATGGTGACTGTAGTATTGTGATTGTATGATTGTGATTGTATGATTGTGATTAATTCATTGTGATTGTATGATTGTGATTGTATGTTGGTGACTGTAGTATTGTGATTGTATGATTGTGATTGTATGATTGTGATTAATTCATTGTGATTGTATGATTGTGATTGTATGTTGGTGACTGTAGTGTTGTGATTGTATGATTGTGATTGTATGATTGTAATTGTATCATTGTCATTGTATGATTGTGATTGTATGATTGTGATTGTATGATTGTGATTGTATGAGTGTGATTGTATGATTGTGATTGTATGATTGTGATTGTATGATTGTGATTGTATGATTGTGATTGTATGATTCTGATTGTATGATTGTGATTGTATGATTGTGATTGTATGATTGTGATTGTATGATTGTGATTGTACGATTGTGTCCGTATGATTGTGACCGTATGATTGCGATTGTATGATTGTGATTGTATGATTGTGATTGTATGATTGTGATTGTATGATTGTGATTGTATGATGATGATTGTATGATTGCGATAGTATGATTGTGATTGTATGATTGTGATTGTATGATTGCGATAGTATGATTGTGATTATATGATTGTGATTGTATGATTGTGATTGTATGATTGTGATTGTATGATTATGATTAATTCATTGTGATTGTATGATTGTGATTGTATGTTGGTTACTGTAGTATTGTGATTGTATGATTGTGATTGTATGATTGTAATTGTATCATTGTGATTGTATGATTGTGATTGTATGATTGTGATTGTATGATTGTGATTGTATGACTGTGATTGTATGATTGTGATTGTAAGATTGCGAGTGTATGATTGTGATTGCATGATTGTGATTGTATGATTGTTTTTGTATGATTGTGATTGTATGATTGTGATTGTACGATTGTGATCGTATGATAGTAATTGAAAGATTGTGATTGTATGATTGCGATTGTATGAGTGTGATTATATGATTATGATTGTATGATTGTGATTGTATGATTGTGATTGTATGATTTTTATTGTATGATTGTGATTGTATGATTGTGATTGTATGATTGTGATTATAAGATTGTGATTGTATGATTGTGATCGTATGGTTGTGATTGCTCGACTGCGATTGTACGATTGTGATTGTATGATTGTTTTTGTATGATTGTGATTGTATGATTGTGATTAATTCATTGTGATTGTATGATTGTGATTGTATGTTGGTGACTGTAGTATTGTGATTGTATGATTGTGATTGTATGATTGTAATTGTATCATTGTGATTGTATGATTGTGATTGCATGATTGTGATTGTATGATTGTGATTGTATGATTGTGATTGTATGATTGTGATTGTAAGATTGCGAGTGTATGATTGTGATTGCATGATTGTGATTGTATGATTGTTTTTGTATGATTGTGATTGTATGATTGTGATTGTACGATTGTGATCGTATGATAGTGATTGAAAGATTGTGATTGTATGATTGCGATTGTATGAGTGTGATTATATGATTATGATTGTATGATTGTGATTGTATGATTGTGATTGTATGATTGTGATTGTATGATTGTGATTGTATGATTGTGATTGTATGATTGCGATTGTATGATTTTTATTGTATGATTGTGATTGTATGATTGTGATTGTAAGATTGTGATTGTATGATTGTGATCGTATGGTTGTGATTGCTCGACTGCGATTGTACGATTGTGATTGTATGATTGTTTTTGTATGATTGTGATTGTATGATAGTGATTGTATGATTGTGCCTGTATGATTGTGATGGTATGATTGAGATTGTATGATTGCGATTGTATGATTGCAATTTTATGAGTGTGATTATATGATTTTGATTGTACGGTTGTGATAGTATGATTGTGATTGTATGATTGTGATTGTATGATTGTGATTGTATCATTGTGATTGTATGATTGCGATTGTATGATTGTGATTGTATGATTGTGATTGTATGATTGTGATTGTATAATTATGGTTCTATTATTGTGATTGTATGATTGTTCCTGTATGATTATGATCGCATGATTGTAATTGCATGATTGGGAGTGTATGATTGTGATTGTATGATTGCGATCGTGTGATTGTGACTGTTTGACTGCGATTGTATGATTGTGATTGTATGATTGTTTTTGTTTGATTATGATTGTATGATTGTGATTGTATGATTGTGCCTGTATGATTGTGATGGTATGATTGTGATTGTATGATAGTGATTGAAAGATTGTGATTGTATGATTGCGATTGTATGAGTGTGATTATATGATTATGATTGTATGATTGTGATTGTATGATTGTGATTGTATGATTGTGATTGTATGATTTTTATTGTATGATTGTGATTGTATGATTGTGATTGTATGATTGTGATTGTATGATTGTGATTGTATGATTGTGATTGTATGATTGCGATAGTATGATTGTGATTGTATGATTGTGATTGTGTGATTGTGATTATAAGATTGTGATTGTATGATTGTGATTGTATGATGGTGACTGTAGTATTGTGATTGCATGATTGTGATTGTATGATTGTGATTGTATGATTGTGATTAATTCATTGTGATTGAATGATTGTGATTGTATGTTGGTGACTGTAGTATTGTGATTGTATGATTGTGATTGTATGATTGTAATTGTATCATTGTGATTGTATGATACGATTGTATGATTGTGATTGTATGATTGTGATTGTATAATTATGGCTCTATTATTGTGATTGTATGATTGTTCATGTATGATTATGATCGCATGATTGTAATTGCATGATTGGGAGTGTATGATTGTGATTGTATGATTGCGATCGTGTGATTGTGACTGTTTGACTGCGATTGTATGATTGTGATTGTATGATTGTTTTTGTTTGATTATGATTGTATGATTGTGATTGTATGATTGTGCCTGTATGATTGTGATGGTATGATTGTGATTGTATGATAGTGATTGAAAGATTGTGATTGTATGATTGCGATTGTATGAGTGTGATTATATGATTATGATTGTATGATTGTGATTGTATGATTGTGATTGTATGATTGTGATTGTATGATTTTTATTGTATGATTGTGATTGTATGATTGTGATTGTATGATTGTGATTGTATGATTGTGATTGTATGATTGTGATTGTATGATTGCGATAGTATGATTGTGATTGTATGATTGTGATTGTGTGATTGTGATTATAAGATTGTGATTGTATGATTGTGATTGTATGATGGTGACTGTAGTATTGTGATTGCATGATTGTGATTGTATGATTGTGATTGTATGATTGTGATTAATTCATTGTGATTGAATGATTGTGATTGTATGTTGGTGACTGTAGTATTGTGATTGTATGATTGTGATTGTATGATTGTAATTGTATCATTGTGATTGTATGATACGATTGTATGATTGTGATTGTATGATTGTGATTGTATAATTATGGCTCTATTATTGTGATTGTATGATTGTTCATGTATGATTATGATCGCATGATTGTAATTGCATGATTGGGAGTGTATGATTGTGATTGTATGATTGCGATCGTGTGATTGTGACTGTTTGACTGCGATTGTATGATTGTGATTGTATGATTGTTTTTGTTTGATTATGATTGTATGATTGTGATTGTATGATTGTGCCTGTATGATTGTGATGGTATGATTGTGATTGTATGATAGTGATTGAAAGATTGTGATTGTATGATTGCGATTGTATGAGTGTGATTATATGATTATGATTGTATGATTGTGATTGTATGATTGTGATTGTATGATTTTTATTGTGTGATTGTGATTGTATGATTGTGATTGTAAGATTGTGATTGTATGATTGTGATCGTAATGTTGTGATTGCTCGACTGCGATTGTACGATTGTGATTGTATGATATTTTTTGTATGATTGTGATTGTATAATAGTGATTGTATGATTGTGCCTGTATGATTGTTATGGGATGATTGAGATTGTATGATTGCGATTGTATGATTGCAATTTTATGAGTGTGATTATATGATTATGATTGTACGATTGTGATAGTATGATTGCGATTGTATGATTGTGATTGTATGATTGTGATTGTCTGATTGTGATTGTATGATTGTGATTGTATGATTGTGTTTGTATCATTGTGATTGTATGATTGCGATTGTATGATTGTGATTGTATGATTGTGATTGTATGATTGTGATTGCATGATTGTGATTGTATGATTGTGATTTTATCATTGTGATTGTGTGATTGTGATTATATGACTGTGATTGTATGGTTGTGATTGTATGATTGTGATTGTATGATTGTGATCGTTTGATTGTGGTTGTATAATTATGGTTCTATCATTGTGATTGTGTGATTGTTCTTGTATGATTATGATCGTATGATTGTAAGTGCATGATTGTGATTGTAGGATTGCGATTGTATGATTGTGATTGTATGATTGTGATTGTATGATTGTGATTGTATGATTGCGATAGTATGATTGTGATTGTATGATTGTGATTGTATTATTGTGATTGTATGATTGTGATTGTATGATTGTGATTGTATGATTGTGATTGTATGATTGTGATTGTATGATTGTGATTGTATGATCGTGATTGTATGATTGTGATCGTTCGATTGTGGTTGTATAATTATGGGTCTATTATTGTGATTGTATGATTGTTCTAGTATGATTATGATCGTATGATTGTAATTGCATGATTGTGATTGTGATTGTCTGATTGTGATTGTATGATTGTGATTGTATGATTGCGATAGTATGATTGTGATTATATGATTGTGATTGTATGATTGTGATTGTACGATTGTGTCCGTATGATTGTGACCGTATGATTGCGATTGTATGATTGTGATTGTATGATTGTGATTGGATGATTGTGATTGTATGATTGTGATTGTATGATGATGATTGTATGATTGCGATAGTATGATTGTGATTGTATGATTGTGATTGTATGATTGTTTTTGTTTGATTATGATTGTATGATTGTGATTGTATGATTGTGCCCGTATGATTGTGCTGGTATGATTGTGATTGTATGATAGTGATTGAAAGATTGTGATTGTATGATTGCGATTGTATGAGTGTGATTATATGATTATGATTGTATGATTGTGACTGTATGATTGTGATTGTATGATTGTGACTGTATGATTTTTATTGTATGATTGTGATTGTATGATTGTGATTGTATGATTGCGATAGTATGATTGTGATTGTATGATTGTGATTGTATGATTGTGATTGCATGATTGTGATTGTATGATTGTGATTTTATCATTGTGATTGTGTGATTGTGATTATATGATTGTGATTGTATGATTGTGATTGTATGATGGTGACTGTAGTATTGTGATTGTATGATTGTGATTGTATGATTGTGATTGTATCATTGTGATTGTATGATTGTGATTGTATGATTGTTATTGTATGATTGTGATTGTATGATTGTGATTGTATGATTGTGATTGTATGATTGTCATTGTATGATTGTGATTGTATGATTGTGATTGTATGATATTGAGCGTATGGTTGTGATTGTATGATTGTGATTGTATGATTGTGATCGTTTGATTGTGGTTGTATAATTATGGTTCTCTTATTGTGATTGTATGATTGCGATTGTATGATTGTGATCGTATGGTTGTGATTGTATGATTGTGATTGTATGATTGTGATCGTTTGATTGTGGTTGTATAATCATGGTTCTATCATTGTGATTGTGTGATTGTTCTTGTATGATTATGATCGTATGATTGTAAGTGCATGATTGTGATTGTACGATTGCGATTGTATGATTGTGATTGTATGATTGTGATTGTATGATTGTGATTGTATGATTGCGATAGTATGATTGTGATTGTATGATTGTGATTGTATGATTATGATTGTATGATTGTGATTGTATGATTGTGATTGTATGATTGTGATTGTATGATTGTGATTGTATGATTGTGATTGTATGATTGTGATTGTATGATCGTGATTGTATGATTGTGATCGTTCGATTGTGGTTGTATAATTATGGGTCTATTATTGTGATTGTATGATTGTTCTAGTATGATTATGATCGTATGATTGTAATTGCATGATTGTGATTGTGATTGTCTGATTGTGATTGTATGATTGTGATTGTATGATTGCGATAGTATGATTGTGATTATATGATTGTGATTGTATGATTGTGATTGTACGATTGTGTCCGTATGATTGTGACCGTATGATTGCGATTGTATGATTGTGATTGTATGATTGTGATTGTATGATTGTGATTGTATGATTGCGATAGTATGATTGTGATTGTATGATTGTGATTGTATGATTGTGATTGTATGATTGTGATTGTATGATTGCGATAGTATGATTGTGATTATATGATTGTGATTATATGATTTTGATTGTACGATTGTGATAGTATGATTGTGATTGTATGATAGTGATTGAAAGATTGTGATTGTATGATTGCGATTGTATGAGTGTGATTATATGATTATGATTGTATGATTGTGACTGTATGATTGTGATTGTATGATTGTGATTGTATGATTTTTATTGTACCATTGTGATTGTATGATTGTGATTGTATGATTGCGATAGTATGATTGTGATTGTATGATTGTGATTGTATGATTGTGATTGCATGATTGTGATTGTATGATTGTGATTTTATCATTGTGATTGTGTGATTGTGATTATATGATTGTGATTGTATGATTGTGATTGTATGATGGTGACTGTAGTATTGTGATTGTATGATTGTGATTGTATGATTGTGATTGTATGATTGTGATTGTATGATTGTGATTGTATGATTGTGATTGTATCATTGTGATTGTATGATTGTGATTGTATGATTGTTATTGTATGATTGTGATTGTATGATTGTGATTGTATGATTGTGATTGTATGATTGTGATCGTTTGATTGTGGTTGTATAATTATGGTTCTCTTATTGTGATTGTATGATTGCGATTGTATGATTGTGATCGTATGGTTGTGATTGTATGATTGTGATTGTATGATTGTGATCGTTTGATTGTGGTTGTATAATTATGGTTCTATCATTGTGATTGTGTGATTGTTCTTGTATGATTATGATCGTATGATTGTAAGTGCATGATTGTGATTGTACGATTGCGATTGTATGATTGTGATTGTATGATTGTGATTGTATGATTGTGATTGTATGATTGTGATTGTATGATTGCGATAGTATGATTGTGATTGTATGATTGTGATTGTATGATTGTGATTGTATGATTGTGATTGTATGATTGTGATTGTATGATTGTGATTGTATGATTGTGATTGTATGATTGTGATTGTATGATTGTGACTGTATGATTGTGATTGTATGATTGTGATTGTATGATTGTGATTGTATGATTGTGATTGTATCATTGTGATTGTATGATTGTGATTGTATGATTGTGATTGTATGATTGTGATTGCATGATTGTGATTGTATGATTGTGATTGTATGATTGTCATTGTATGATTGTGATTGTATGATTGTGATTGTATGATATTGAGCGTATGGTTGTGATTGTATGATTGTGATTGTATGATTGTGATCGTTTGATTGTGGTTGTGTAATTATGGTTCTCTTATTGTGATTGTATGATTGTTCTTGTATGATTATGATCGTATGATTGTAATTGCATGATTGTGATTGTACGATTGTGATTGTATGATTGTGATTGTATGATTGTGATTGTATGATTGTGATTGTATGATTGCGATAGTATGATTGTGATTGTATGATTGTGATTGTATGATTGTGATTGTATGATTGTGATTGTATGATTGCGATAGTATGATTGTGATTATATGATTGTGATTATATGATTTTGATTGTACGATTGTGATAGTATGATTGTGATTGTATGATTGTGATTGTATGATTGTGATTGTATGATTGTGATTGTATGATTGTGATTGTCTGATTGTGATTGTATGATTGTGATTGTATGATTGTGATTGTATCATTGTGATTGTATGATTGCGATTGTATGATTGTGATTGTATGATTGTGATTGTATGATTGTGATTGTATAATTATGGTTCTATTATTGTGATTGTATGATTGTTCATGTATGATTATGATCGTATGATTGTAATTGCATGATTGGGAGTGTACGATTGTGATTGTATGATTGTGATTGTATGATTGTGATTGTATGATTGCAATAGTATGATTGTGATTGCATGATTGTGATTGTATAATTGTGATTGTATGATTGCGATAGTATGATTGTGATTGTATGATTGTGATTGTGTGCTTGTGATTATATGATTGTGATTGTATGATTGTGATTGTATGATGGTGACTGTAGTATTGTGATTGTATGATTGTGATTGTATGATTGTGATTGTATCATTCTGATTGTATGAGTGTGATTCTATGATTGCGATAGCATGATTGTTATTCCATGATTGCGATTGCGGGATTGTGTTTGTATGATGGTGATTGTATGATTGTCATTGTATGATTGTGATTGTATGATTGTGATTGTACGTTTGTGACTGTAAGATTGTGATTGTATGATTGTGATTGTATTATTGTGATTGTACGATTGTGACTGTATTATTGTGATTGTATGATTGTGATTGTATCAATGTTTTTGGGAGATTGTATTTATATCATTGCGATTGTATGATTGTGATTGAATGATTGTGATTGTGTGATTGTGATTCTATGATTGTGATGGTATGATTGCGATTGTGTGATTGTGACTGCGTGGTTGTGATTGTACGATTGTGATTGTACGATTGTGATTGTACGATTGTGATTCTATGATTGTGATTGTATGATTGTGATTGTATGATTGTGTTTGTCTGATTGTGACTGTATGATTGTGACTGTATGACTGTGATTGTATGATTGTGATTGTATGATTGTGTTTGTATGATTGTGATTGTATGATTGTGATTATATGCTTGTGATTGTATGATTGTGATTTTATGATTGTGACTGTATGATTGTGACTGTATGACTGTGATTGTATGATTGTGGTCGCATGACTGTGATTGTACGATTGTGATTGTACGATTGTGATTGTACGATTGTGATTCTATGATTGTGATTGTGTGATTGTGACTGTATGACTGTGATTGTATGATTGTGATTGTATAATTATGGTTCTATTATTGTGATTGTATGATTGCTCATGTATGATTATGATCGTATGATTGTAATTGCATGATTGGGAGTGTACGATTGTGATTGTATGATTGTGATTGTATGATTGTGATTGTATGATTGCAATCGTATGATTGTGATTGCATGATTGTGATTGTATAATTGTGATTGTATGACTGCGATAGTATGATTGTGATTGTATGATTGTGATTGTGTGATTGTGATTACATGATTGTGATTGTATGATTGTGATTGTATGATGGTGACTGTAGTATTGTGATTGTATGATTGTGATTGTATGATTGTGATTGTATGATTTTGCTTGTATCATTGTGATTGTATGATTGTGATTGAATGATGGTGACTGTAGTATTGTGATTGTATGATTGTGATTGTCTTATTGTGATTGTATCATTGTGATTGTATGATTGTGATTGTATGATTGTGATTGTATGATTGTGGTTGTATAATTATGGTTCTATTATTGTGATTGTATGATTGTTCATGTATGATTATGATCGTATGATTGTAATTGCATAATTGTGATTGTATGATTGTGATTGTATGATTGTGATTGTATGATAGTGATTGTATGATTGTGATTGTATGATTGCGATAGTATGATTGTGATTGTATGATTGTGATTGTATGATTGTGATTGCATGATTGTGATTGTATGATTGTGATTTTATCATTGTGATTGTGTGATTGTGATTATATGATTGTGATTGTATGATTGTGATTGTATGATGGTGACTGTAGTATTGTGATTGTATGATTGTGATTGTATGATTGTGATTGTATCATGGTGATTGTATGATTGTGATTGTATGATTGTGATTGTATGATTGTGATTGTATGATTGTGATTTTATGATTGTGATTGTATGATTGTGATTGTATGATTGTGATTGTATGATTGCGATTGTATGATTGTGATCGTATGGTTGTGATTGTATGATTGTGATTGTATGATTGTGATCGTTTGATTGTGGTTGTATAATTATGGTTCTATCATTGTGATTGTGTGATTGTTCTTGTATGATTATGATCGTATGATTGTAAGTGCATGATTGTGATTGTACGATTGTGATTGTATGATTGTGATTGTATGATTGTGATTGTATGATTGTGATTGTATGATTGCGATAGTATGATTGTGATTGTATGATTGTGATTGTATGATTGCGATTGTATGATTGTGATTGTATGATTGTGATTGTATGATTGTGATTGTATGATTGTGATTGTATGATTGTGATTGTATGATCGTGATTGTATGATTGTGATCGTTCGATTGTGGTTGTATAATTATGGGTCTATTATTGTGATTGTATGATTGTTCTAGTATGATTATGATCGTATGATTGTAATTGCATGATTGTGATTGTGATTGTCTGATTGTGATTGTATGATTGTGATTGTATGATTGCGACAGTATGATTGTGATTATATGATTGTGATTGTATGATTGTGATTGTACGATTGTGTCCGTATGATTGTGACCGTATGATTGCGATTGTATGATTGTGATTGTATGATTGTGATTGGATGATTGTGATGGTATGATTGTGATTGTATGATGATGATTGTATGATTGCGATAGTATGATTGTGATTGTATGATTGTGATTGTATGATTGTCTTTGTTTGATTATGATTGTATGATTGTGATTGTATGATTGTGCCTGTATGATTGTGATGGTATGATTGTGATTGTATGATAGTGATTGAAAGATTGTGATTGTATGATTGCGATTGTATGAGTGTGATTATATGATTATGATTGTATGATTGTGACTGTATGATTGTGATTGTATGATTGTGATTGTATGATTTTTATTGTATGATTGTGATTGTATGATTGTGATTGTATGATTGCGATAGTATGATTGTGATTGTATGATTGTGATTGTATGATTGTGGTTGTATAATTATGGTTCTATTATTGTGATTGTATGATTGTTCATGTATGATTATGATCGTATGATTGTAATTGCATAATTGTGATTGTATGATTGTGATTGTATGATTGTGATTGTATGATAGTGATTGTATGATTGTGATTGTATGATTGCGATAGTATGATTGTGATTGTATGACTGTGATTGTATGGTTGTGATTGCATGATTGTGATTGTATGATTGTGATTTTATCATTGTGATTGTGTGATTGTGATTATATGATTGTGATTGTATGATTGTGATTGTATGATGGTGACTGTAGTATTGTGATTGTATGATTGTGATTGTATGATTGTGATTGTATCATTGTGATTGTATGATTGTGATTGTATGATTGTGATTGTATGATTGTGATTGTATGATTGTGATTGTATGATTGTGATTGTATCATTGTGATTGTATCATTGTGATTGTATGATTGTGATTGTATGATTGTGATTGTATGATTGTGATTGTATGATTGTCATTGTGTGATTGTGATTGTATGATTGTGATTGTATGATATTGAGCGTATGGTTGTGATTGTATGATATTGAGCGTATGGTTGTGATTGTATGATTGTGATTGTATGATTGTGATTGTATGATTGTGATCGTTTGATTGTGGTTGTATAATTATACTTCTCTTATTGTGATTGTATGATTGTTCTTGTATGATTATGATCGTATGATTGTAATTGCATGATTGTGATTGTACGAATGTGATTGTATGATTGTGATTGTATGATTGTGATTGTATGATTGCGATAGTATGATTGTGATTGTATGATTGTGATTGTATTATTGTGATTGTATGATTGTGATTGTATGATTGTGATTGTATGATTGTGATTGTATGATTGTGATTGTATGATTGTGATTGTATGATCGTGATTGTATGATTGTGATCGTTCGATTGTGGTTGTATAATTATGGGTCTATTATTGTGATTGTATGATTGTTCTAGTATGATTATGATCGTATGATTGTAATTGCATGATTGTGATTGTGATTGTCTGATTGTGATTGTATGATTGTGATTGTATGATTGCGATAGTATGATTGTGATTATATGATTGTGATTGTATGATTGTGATTGTACGATTGTGTCCGTATGATTGTGACCGTATGATTGCGATTGTATGATTTTTATTGTATGATTGTGATTGTATGATTGTGATTGTAAGATTGTGATTGTATGATTGTGATCGTATGGTTGTGATTGCTCCACTGCGATTGTACGATTGTGATTGTATGATTGTTTTTGTATGATTGTCATTGTATGATAGTGATTGTATGATTGTGCCTGTATGATTGTGATGGTATGATTGAGATTGTATGATTGCGATTGTATGATTGCAATTTTATGAGTGTGATTATATGATTTTGATTGTACGGTTGTGATAGTATGATTGTGATTGTATGATTGTGATTGTATGATTGTGATTGTATGATTGTGATTGTCTGATTGTGATTGTATGATTGTGATTGTATGATTGTGATTGTATCATTGTGATTGTATGATTGCGATTGTATGATTGTGATTGTATGATTGTGATTGTATGATTGTGATTGTATAATTATGGTTCTATTATTGTGATTGTATGATTGTTCATGTATGATTATGATCGCATGATTGTAATTGCATGATTGGGAGTGTATGATTGTGATTGTATGATTGCGATCGTGTGATTGTGACTGTTTGACTGCGATTGTATGATTGGGATTGTATGATTGTGATTGTATGATTGTGATTGTATGATTGTGATTGTATGATTGTGATTGTATGATTGTGATTGCATGATTGTGATTGTATGATTGTGATTGTATGATTGTGATTGTATGATTGTGATTGTATGATTGTGATTGTATGATTGTGATTGTATGATTGTGATTGTATGATTGTGATTGTATGATTGTAATTGTATGATTGTGATTGTATGATTGTGATTGTATGATTGTGATTGTATGATTGTGATTGTATGATTGTGATTGTATGATTGTGATTGTATGATCGTGATTGTATGATTGTGATCGTTCGATTGTGGTTATATAATTATGGTTCTATTATTATGATTGTATGATTGTTCTAGTATGATTATGATCGTATGATTGTAATTGCATGATTGTGATTGTGATTGTCTGATTGTGATTGTATGATTGTGATTGTATGATTGCGATAGTATGATTGTGATTATATGATTGTGATTGTATGATTGTGATTGTACGATTGTGATTGTATGATTGTGATTGTACGATTGTGTCCGTATGATTGTGACCGTATGATTGCGATTGTATGATTGTGATTGTATGAATGTGATTGTATGATTGTGATTGTATGATTGCGATAGTATGATTGTGATTGTATGATTGTGATTGTGTGATTGTGATTATAAGATTGTGATTGTATGATTGTGATTGTATGATGGTGACTGTAGTATTGTGATTGTATGATTATGATTGTATGATTGTGATTGTATGATTGTGATTAATTCATTGTGATTGTATGCTTGTGATTGTATGTTGGTGACTGTAGTATTGTGATTGTATGATTGTGATTGTATGATTGTAATTGTATCATTGTGATTGTATGATTGTGATTGTATGATTGTGATTGTATGATTGTGATTGTATGATTGTGATTGTATGATTGTGATTGTAAGATTGCGAGTGTATGATTGTGATTGCATGATTGTGATTGTGTGATTGTGATTGTATGATTGCTTTTGTATGATTGTGATTTTATGATTGTAATTGTATGATTGCGATTGTATGATCGTGATGGTATGATTGTTTTTGTATGATTGTGATTGTATGATTGCGATTGCATGATTGTGATTGAATGACTGCTTTTGAATGTTTGTGGTTGTATCATTGTGATTGTATGATTGTGATTGTATGATTGTGATTGTATGATTGTGATTGTATAATTGTGATTGTGTGATTGTGATTGTATGATTGTGATTGTATGATTCTGATTGTATGATTGTGATTGTATGATTGTGATTGTATGATTGTGATTGTATGATTGTGATTGTATGATTGTGATTGTATGATTGTGATTGTATGATTTTTATTGTATGATTGTGATTGTATGATTGTGATTGTAAGATTGTGATTGTATGATTGTGATCGTATGGTTGTGATTGCTCTACTGCGATTGTACGATTGTGATTGTATGATTGTTTTTGTATGATTGTGATTGTATGATAGTGATTGTATGATTGTGCCTGTATGATTGTGATGGTATGATTGAGATTGTATGATTGCGATTGTATGATT
This sequence comes from Megachile rotundata, assembly GCF_050947335.1. NCBI lineage: Eukaryota > Metazoa > Arthropoda > Insecta > Hymenoptera > Megachilidae > Megachile > Megachile rotundata. The sequence continues at coordinate 2,834,467 of NW_027473323.1, read as the reverse complement.
ACAATTTTATGAGTGTGATTATATGATTTTGATTGTACGATTGTGATAGTATGATTGTGATTGTATGATTGTGATTGTATGATTGTGGTTGTATAATTATGGTTCTATTATTGTGATTGTATTATTGTTCATGTATGATTATGATCGTATGATTGTAATTGCATAATTGTGATTGTATGATTGTGATTGTATGATTGTGATTGTATGATAGTGATTGTATGATTGTGATTGTATGATTGCGATAGTATGATTGTGATTGTATGATTGTGATTGTATGGTTGTGATTGCATGATTGTGATTGTATGATTGTGATTTTATCATTGTGATTGTGTGATTGTGATTATATGATTGTGATTGTATGATTGTGATTGTATGATGGTGACTGTAGTATTGTGATTGTATGATTGTGATTGTATGATTGTGATTGTATCATTGTGATTGTATGATTGTGATTGTATGATTGTGATTGTATGATTGTGATTGTATGATTGTGATTTTATGATTGTGATTGTATGATTGTGATTGTATGATTGTGATTGTATGATTGCGATTGTATGATTGTGATCGTATGGTTGTGATTGTATGATTGTGATTGTATGATTGTGATTGTATGATTGTGATCGTTTGATTGTGGTTGTATAATTATGCTTCTATGATTGTGATTGTATGATTGTTCTTGTATGATTATGATCGTATGATTGTAAGTGCATGATTGTGATTGTACGATTGTGATTGTATGATTGTGATTGTATGATTGTGATTGTATGATTGCGATAGTATGATTGTGATTGTATGATTGTGATTGTATGATTGTGATTGTATGATTGTGATTGTATGATTGTGATTGTATCATTGTGATTGTATCATTGTGATTGTATGATTGTGATTGTATGATTGTGATTGTATGATTGTGATTGTATGATTGTGATTGTATGATTGTGATTGTATGATTGTCATTGTATGATTGTGATTGTATGATTGTGATTGTATGATATTGAGCGTATGGTTGTGATTGTATGATATTGAGCGTATGGTTGTGATTGTATGATTGTGATTGTATGATTGTGATCGTTTGATTGTGGTTGTATAATTATGCTTCTCTTATTGTGATTGTATGATTGTTCTTGTATGATTATGATCGTATGATTGTAATTGCATGATTGTGATTGTACGAATGTGATTGTATGATTGTGATTGTATGATTGTGATTGTATGATTGCGATAGTATGATTGTGATTGTATGATTGTGATTGTATTATTGTGATTGTATGATTGTGATTGTATGATTGTGATTGTATGATTGTGATTGTATGATTGTGATTGTATGATTGTGATTGTATGATCGTGATTGTATGATTGTGATCGTTCGATTGTGGTTGTATAATTATGGGTCTATTATTGTGATTGTATGATTGTTCTAGTATGATTATGATCGTATGATTGTAATTGCATGATTGTGATTGTGATTGTCTGATTGTGATTGTATGATTGTGATTGTATGATTGCGATAGTATGATTGTGATTATATGATTGTGATTGTATGATTGTGATTGTACGATTGTGTCCGTATGATTGTGACCGTATGATTGCGATTGTATGATTGTGATTGTATGATTGTGATTGGATGATTGTGATTGTATGATTGTGATTGTATGATTGTGATTGTATGATTTTTATTGTATGATTGTGATTGTATGATTGTGATTGTATGATTGCGATAGTATGATTGTGATTGTATGATTGTGATTGTATGATTGTGATTGCATGATTGTGATTGTATGATTGTGATTTTATCATTGTGATTGTGTGATTGTGATTATATGATTGTGATTGTATGATTGTGATTGTATGATGGTGACTGTAGTATTGTGATTGTATGATTGTGATTGTATGATTGTGATTGTATCATTGTGATTGTATGATTGTGATTGTATGATTGTTATTGTATGATTGTGATTGTATGATTGTGATTGTATGATTGTGATTGTATGATTGTCATTGTATGATTGTGATTGTATGATTGTGATTGTATGATATTGAGCGTATGGTTGTGATTGTATGATTGTGATTGTATGATTGTGATCGTTTGATTGTGGTTGTATAATTATGGTTCTCTTATTGTGATTGTATGATTGCGATTGTATGATTGTGATCGTATGGTTGTGATTGTATGATTGTGATTGTATGATTGTGATCGTTTGATTGTGGTTGTATAATTATGGTTCTATCATTGTGATTGTGTGATTGTTCTTGTATGATTATGATCGTATGATTGTAAGTGCATGATTGTGATTGTACGATTGCGATTGTATGATTGTGATTGTATGATTGTGATTGTATGATTGTGATTGTATGATTGCGATAGTATGATTGTGATTGTATGATTGTGATTGTATGATTGTGATTGTATGATTGTGATTGTATGATTGTGATTGTATGATTGTGATTGTATGATTGTGATTGTATGATTGTGATTGTATGATCGTGATTGTATGATTGTGATCGTTCGATTGTGGTTGTATAATTATGGGTCTATTATTGTGATTGTATGATTGTTCTAGTATGATTATGATCGTATGATTGTAATTGCATGATTGTGATTGTGATTGTCTGATTGTGATTGTATGATTGTGATTGTATGATTGCGATAGTATGATTGTGATTATATGATTGTGATTGTATGATTGTGATTGTACGATTGTGTCCGTATGATTGTGACCGTATGATTGCGATTGTATGATTGTGATTGTATGATTGTGATTGGATGATTGTGATTGTATGATTGTGAATGTATGATGATGATTGTATGATTGCGATAGTATGATTGTGATTGTATGATTGTGATTGTATGATTGTTTTTGTTTGATTATGATTGTATGATTGTGATTGTATGATTGTGCCTGTATGATTGTGATGGTATGATTGTGATTGTATGATAGTGATTGAAAGATTGTGATTGTATGATTGCGATTGTATGAGTGTGATTATATGATTATGATTGTATGATTGTGACATGATGATTGTGATTGTATGATTGTGATTGTATGATTTTTATTGTACGATTGTGATTGTATGATTGTGATTGTATGATTGCGATAGTATGATTGTGATTGTATGATTGTGATTGTATGATTGTGATTGCATGATTGTGATTGTATGATTGTGATTTTATCATTGTGATTGTGTGATTGTGATTATATGATTGTGATTGTATGATTGTGATTGTATGATGGTGACTGTAGTATTGTGATTGTATGATTGTGATTGTATGATTGTGATTGTATGATTGTGATTGTATGATTGTGATTGTATCATTGTGATTGTATGATTGTGATTGTATGATTGTTATTGTATGATTGTGATTGTATGATTGTGATTGTATGATTGTGATTGTATGATTGTCATTGTATGATTGTGATTGTATGATTGTGATTGTATGATATTGAGCGTATGGTTGTGATTGTATGATTGTGATTGTATGATTGTGATCGTTTGATTGTGGTTGTATAATTATGGTTCTCTTATTGTGATTGTATGATTGCGATTGTATGATTGTGATCGTATGGTTGTGATTGTATGATTGTGATTGTATGATTGTGATCGTTTGATTGTGGTTGTATAATTATGGTTCTATCATTGTGATTGTGTGATTGTTCTTGTATGATTATGATCGTATGATTGTAAGTGCATGATTGTGATTGTACGATTGCGATTGTATGATTGTGATTGTATGATTGTGATTGTATGATTGTGATTGTATGATTGCGATAGTATGATTGTGATTGTATGATTGTGATTGTATGATTGTGATTGTATGATTGTGATTGTATGATTGTGATTGTATGATTGTGATTGTATGATTGTGATTGTATGATTGTGATTGTATGATTGTGATTGTATGATTGTGATTGTATGATTGTGATTGTATGATTGTGATTGTATGATTGTGATTGTATGATTGTGATTGTATGATTGTGATTGTATCATTGTGATTGTATGATTGTGATTGTATGATTGTGATTGTATGATTGTGATTGCATGATTGTGATTGTATGATTGTGATTGTATGATTGTCATTGTATGATTGTGATTGTATGATTGTGATTGTATGATATTGAGCGTATGGTTGTGATTGTATGATTGTGATTGTATGATTGTGATCGTTTGATTGTGGTTGTGTAATTATGGTTCTCTTATTGTGATTGTATGATTGTTCTTGTATGATTATGATCGTATGATTGTAATTGCATGATTGTGATTGTACGATTGTGATTGTATGATTGTGATTGTATGATTGTGATTGTATGATTGTGATTGTATGATTGCGATAGTATGATTGTGATTGTATGATTGTGATTGTATGATTGCGATAGTATGATTGTGATTGTATGATTGTGATTGTATGATTGTGATTGTATGATTGTGATCGTTTGATTGTGGTTGTATAATTATGGTTCTATTATTGTGATTGTATGATTGTTCTAGTATGATTATGATCGTATGATTGTAATTGCATGATTGTGATTGTGATTGTCTGATTGTGATTGTATGATTGTGATTGTATGATTGCGATAGTATGATTGTGATTATATGATTGTGATTGTATGATTGTGATTGTACGATTGTGATTGTATGATTGTGATTGTACGATTGTGTCCGTATGATTGTGACCGTATGATTGCGATTGTATGACTGTGATTGTATGAATGTGATTGTATGATTGTGATTGTATGATTGCGATAGTATGATTGTGATTGTATGATTGTGATTGTGTGATTGTGATTATAAGATTGTGATTGTATGATTGTGATTGTATGATTGTGATTGTATGATGGTGACTGTAGTATTGTGATTGTATGATTATGATTGTATGATTGTGATTGTATGATTGTGATTAATTCATTGTGATTGTATGATTGTGATTGTATGTTGGTGACTCTAGTATTGTGATTGTATGATTGTGATTGTATGATTGTAATTGTATCATTGTGATTGTATGATTGTGATTGTATGATTGTGATTGTATGATTGTGATTGTATGATTGTGATTGCATGATTGTGATTGTATGATTGTGATTGTATGATTGTGATTGTAAGATAGCGAGTGTATGATTGTGATTGCATGATTGTGATTGTGTGATCGTGATTGTATGATTGCTTTTGTATGATTGTGATTTTATGATTGTAATTGTATGATTGCGATTGTATGATCGTGATGGTATGATTGTTTTTGTATGATTGTGATTGCATGATTGCGATTGCATGATTGTGATTGAATGACTGCTTTTGAATGTTTGTGGTTGTATCATTGTGATTGTATGATTGTGATTGTATGATTGTGATTGTATGATTGTGATTGTATAATTGTGATTGTATGATTGTGATTGTATGATTGTGATTGTATGATTCTGATTGTATGATTGTGATTGTATGATTGTGATTGTATGATTGTGATTGTATGATTGTGATTGTATGATTGTGATTGTATGATTTTTATTGTATGATTGTGATTGTATGATTGTGATTGTAAGATTGTGATTGTATGATTGTGATCGTATGGTTGTGATTGCTCTACTGCGATTGTACGATTGTGATTGTATGATTGTTTTTGTATGATTGTGATTGTATGATAGTGATTGTATGATTGTGCCTGTATGATTGTGATGGTATGATTGAGATTGTATGATTGCGATTGTATGATTACAATTTTATGAGTGTGATTATATGATTTTGATTGTACGATTGTGATAGTATGATTGTGATTGTATGATTGTGATTGTATGATTGTGATTGTATGATTGTGATTGTATGATTGTGATTGTATGATTGTGATTGTATGATTGTGATTGTCTGATTGTGATTGTATGATTGTGATTGTATGATTGTGATTGTATCATTGTGATTGTATGATTGCGATTGTAAGATTGTGATTGTATGATTGTGATTGTATGATTGTGATTGTATAATTATGGTTCTATTATTGTGATTGTATGATTGTTCATGTATGATTATGATCGTATGATTGTAATTGCATGATTGGGAGTGTACGATTGTGATTGTATGATTGTGATTGTATGATTGTGATTGTATGATTGCAATAGTATGATTGTGATTGCATGATTGTGATTGTATAATTGTGATTGTATGATTGCGATAGTATGATTGTGATTGTATGATTGTGATTGTGTGCTTGTGATTATATGATTGTGATTGTATGATTGTGATTGTATGATGGTGACTGTAGTATTGTGATTGTATGATTGTGATTGTATGATTGTGATTGTATCATTCTGATTGTATGAGTGTGATTCTATGATTGCGATAGCATGATTGTTATTCCATGATTGCGATTGCGGGATTGTGTTTGTATGATGGTGATTGTATGATTGTCATTGTATGATTGTGATTGTATGATTGTGATTGTACGTTTGCGACTGTAAGATTGTGATTGTATGATTGTGATTGTATTATTGTGATTGTACGATTGTGACTGTATTATTGTGATTGTATGATTGTGATTGTATCAATGTTTTTGGGAGATTGTATTTATATCATTGCGATTGTATGATTGTGATTGAATGATTGTGATTGTGTGATTGTGATTCTATGATTGTGATGGTATGATTGCGATTGTGTGATTGTGACTGCGTGGTTGTGATTGTACGATTGTGATTGTACGATTGTGATTCTATGATTGTGATTGTATGATTGTGATTGTATGATTGTGTTTGTCTGATTGTGACTGTATGATTGTGACTGTATGACTGTGATTGTATGATTGTGATTGTATGATTGTGTTTGTATGATTGTGATTGTATGATTGTGATTATATGCTTGTGATTGTATGATTGTGATTTTATGATTGTGACTGTATGATTGTGACTGTATGACTGTGATTGTATGATTGTGGTCGCATGACTGTGATTGTACGATTGTGATTGTACGATTGTGATTGTACGATTGTGATTCTATGATTGTGATTGTGTGATTGTGACTGTATGACTGTGATTGTATGATTGTGATTGTATGATTGTGATTGTATGATTGTGATTGTATGATTGTGATTGTATGATTGTGATTGTATGATTGTGATTGTATGATTGTGATTGTATGATTGTGATTGTATGATTGTGATTGTATGATTGTGATTGTATGATTGTGATTGTATGATTGTGATTGTATGATTGTGATTGTATGATCGTGATTGTATGATTGTGATCGTTCGATTGTGGTTGTATAATTATGGTTCTATTATTGTGATTGTATGATTGTTCTAGTATGATTATGATCGTATGATTGTAATTGCATGATTGTGATTGTGATTGTATGATTGTGATTGTATGATTGTGATTGTATGATTGTGATTGTATGATTGTGATTGTATGATGATGATTGTATGGTTGCGATAGTATGATTGTGATTGTATGATTGTGATTGTATGATTGCGATAGTATGATTGTGATTATATGATTGTGATTGTATGATTGTGATTGTATGATTGTGATTGTACGATTGTGTCCGTATGATTGTGACCGTATGATTGCGATTGTATGATTGTGATTGTATGATTGTGATTGTATGATTGTGATTGTATGATTGTGATTGTATGATTGCGATAGTATGATTGTGATTGTATGATTGTGATTGTGTGATTGTGATTATAAGATTGTGATTGTATGATTGTGATTGTATGATGGTGACTGTAGTATTGTGATTGTATGATTGTGATTGTATGATTGTGATTGTATAATTGTGATTAATTCATTGTGATTGTATGATTGTGATTGTATGTTGGTGACTGTAGTATTGTGATTGTATGATTGTGATTGTATGATTGTAATTGTATCATTGTGATTGTATGATTGTGATTGTATGATTGTGATTGTATGATTGTGATTGTATGATTGTGATTGTATGATTGTGATTGTAAGATTGCGAGTGTATGATTGTGATTGCTTGATTGTGATTGTATGATTGTCTTTGTATGATTGTGATTGTATGATTGTGATTGTACGATTGTGATCGTATGATAGTGATTGAAAGATTGTGATTGTATGATTGCGATTGTATGAGTGTGATTATATGATTATGATTGTATGATTGTGATTGTATGATTGTGATTGTATGATTGTGATTGTATGATTTTTATTGTATGATTGTGATTGTATGATTGTGATTGTAAGATTGTGATTGTATGATTGTGATCGTATGGTTGTGATTGCTCGACAGCGATTGTACGATTGTGATTGTATGATTGTTTTTATATGATTGTGATTGTATGATTGTGATTGTATGATTGTGATTGTATGATTGCGATAGTATGATTGTGATTGTATGATTGTGATTGTGTGATTGTGATTATAAGATTGTGATTGTATGATTGTGATTGTATGATGGTGACTGTAGTATTGTGATTGTATGATTATGATTGTATGATTGTGATTGTATGATTGTGATTAATTCTTTGTGATTGTATGATTGTGATTGTATGTTGGTGACTGTAGTATTGTGATTGTATGATTGTGATTGTATGATTGTAATTGTATCATTGTGATTGTATGATTGTGATTGTATGATTGTGATTGTATGATTGTGATTGTATGATTGTGATTGTATGATTGTGATTGTAAGATTGCGAGTGTATGATTGTGATTGCATGATTGTGATTGTATGATTGTTTTTGTATGATTGTGATTGTATGATTGTGATTGTATGATTGTGATTGTACGATTGTGATCGTATGATAGTGATTGAAAGATTGTGATTGTATGATTGCGATTGTATGAGTGTGATTATATGATTATGATTGTATGATTGTGATTGTATGATTGTGATTGTATGATTGTGATTGTATGATTTTTATTGTATGATTGTGATTGTATGATTGTGATTGTAAGATTGTGATTGTATGATTGTGATCGTATGGTTGTGATTGCTCCACTGCGATTGTACGATTGTGATTGTATGATTGTTTTTGTATGATTGTCATTGTATGATAGTGATTGTATGATTGTGCCTGTATGATTGTGATGGTATGATTGAGATTGTATGATTGCGATTGTATGATTGCAATTTTATGAGTGTGATTATATGATTTTGATTGTACGGTTGTGATAGTATGATTGTGATTGTATGATTGTGATTGTATGATTGTGATTGTATGATTGTGATTGTCTGATTGTGATTGTATGATTGTGATTGTATGATTGTGATTGTATCATTGTGATTGTATGATTGCGATTGTATGATTGTGATTGTATGATTGTGATTGTATGATTGTGATTGTATAATTATGGTTCTATTATTGTGATTGTATGATTGTTCATGTATGATTATGATCGCATGATTGTAATTGCATGATTGGGAGTGTATGATTGTGATTGTATGATTGCGATCGTGTGATTGTGACTGTTTGACTGCGATTGTATGATTGGGATTGTATGATTGTGATTGTATGATTGTGATTGTATGATTGTGATTGTATGATTGTGATTGCATGATTGTGATTGTATGATTGTGATTGTATGATTGTGATTGTATGATTGTGATTGTATGATTGTGATTGTATGATTGTGATTGTATGATTGTGATTGTAGGATTGTGATTGTATGATTGTGATTGTATGATTGTGATTGTATGATTGTGATTGTATGATTGTGATTGTATGATTGTGATTGTATGATTGTGATTGTATGATTGTGATTGTATGATTGTGATTGTATGATTGTGATTGTATGATTGTGATTGTATGATTGTGATTGTATGATTGTGATTGTATGATCGTGATTGTATGATTGTGATCGTTCGATTGTGGTTATATAATTATGGTTCTATTATTATGATTGTATGATTGTTCTAGTATGATTATGATCGTATGATTGTAATTGCATGATTGTGATTGTGATTGTCTGATTGTGATTGTATGATTGTGATTGTATGATTGCGATAGTATGATTGTGATTATATGATTGTGATTGTATGATTGTGATTGTACGATTGTGATTGTATGATTGTGATTGTACGATTGTGTCCGTATGATTGTGACCGTATGATTGCGATTGTATGATTGTGATTGTATGAATGTGATTGTATGATTGTGATTGTATGATTGCGATAGTATGATTGTGATTGTATGATTGTGATTGTGTGATTGTGATTATAAGATTGTGATTGTATGATTGTGATTGTATGATGGTGACTGTAGTATTGTGATTGTATGATTATGATTGTATGATTGTGATTGTATGATTGTGATTAATTCATTGTGATTGTATGCTTGTGATTGTATGTTGGTGACTGTAGTATTGTGATTGTATGATTGTGATTGTATGATTGTAATTGTATCATTGTGATTGTATGATTGTGATTGTATGATTGTGATTGTATGATTGTGATTGTATGATTGTGATTGTATGATTGTGATTGTAAGATTGCGAGTGTATGATTGTGATTGCATGATTGTGATTGTGTGATTGTGATTGTATGATTGCTTTTGTATGATTGTGATTTTATGATTGTAATTGTATGATTGCGATTGTATGATCGTGATGGTATGATTGTTTTTGTATGATTGTGATTGTATGATTGCGATTGCATGATTGTGATTGAATGACTGCTTTTGAATGTTTGTGGTTGTATCATTGTGATTGTATGATTGTGATTGTATGATTGTGATTGTATGATTGTGATTGTATAATTGTGATTGTGTGATTGTGATTGTATGATTGTGATTGTATGATTCTGATTGTATGATTGTGATTGTATGATTGTGATTGTATGATTGTGATTGTATGATTGTGATTGTATGATTGTGATTGTATGATTTTTATTGTATGATTGTGATTGTATGATTGTGATTGTAAGATTGTGATTGTATGATTGTGATCGTATGGTTGTGATTGCTCTACTGCGATTGTACGATTGTGATTGTATGATTGTTTTTGTATGATTGTGATTGTATGATAGTGATTGTATGATTGTGCCTGTATGATTGTGATGGTATGATTGAGATTGTATGATTGCGATTGTATGATTACAATTTTATGAGTGTGATTATATGATTTTGATTGTACGATTGTGATAGTATGATTGTGATTGTATGATTGTGATTGTATGATTGTGGTTGTATAATTATGGTTCTATTATTGTGATTGTATGATTGTTCATGTATGATTATAATCGTATGATTGTAATTGCATAATTGTGATTGTATGATTGTGATTGTATGATTGTGATTGTATGATAGTGATTGTATGATTGTGATTGTATGATTGCGATAGTATGATTGTGATTGTATGATTGTGATTGTATGGTTGTGATTGCATGATTGTGATTGTATGATTGTGATTTTATCATTGTGATTGTGTGATTGTGATTATATGATTGTGATTGTATGATTGTGATTGTATGATGGTGACTGTAGTATTGTGATTGTATGATTGTGATTGTATGATTGTGATTGTATCATTGTGATTGTATGATTGTGATTGTATGATTGTGATTGTATGATTGTGATTGTATGATTGTGATTTTATGATTGTGATTGTATGATTGTGATTGTATGATTGTGATTGTATGATTGCGATTGTATGATTGTGATCGTATGGTTGTGATTGTATGATTGTGATTGTATGATTGTGATTGTATGATTGTGATCGTTTGATTGTGGTTGTATAATTATGCTTCTATCATTGTGATTGTATGATTGTTCTTGTATGATTATGATCGTATGATTGTAAGTGCATGATTGTGATTGTACGATTGTGATTGTATGATTGTGATTGTATGATTGTGATTGTATGATTGCGATAGTATGATTGTGATTGTATGATTGTGATTGTATGATTGTGATTGTATGATTGTGATTGTATGATTGTGATTGTATCATTGTGATTGTATCATTGTGATTGTATGATTGTGATTGTATGATTGTGATTGTATGATTGTGATTGTATGATTGTGATTGTATGATTGTGATTGTATGATTGTCATTGTATGATTGTGATTGTATGATTGTGATTGTATGATATTGAGCGTATGGTTGTGATTGTATGATATTGAGCGTATGGTTGTGATTGTATGATTGTGATTGTATGATTGTGATCGTTTGATTGTGGTTGTATAATTATGCTTCTCTTATTGTGATTGTATGATTGTTCTTGTATGATTATGATCGTATGATTGTAATTGCATGATTGTGATTGTACGAATGTGATTGTATGATTGTGATTGTATGATTGTGATTGTATGATTGCGATAGTATGATTGTGATTGTATGATTGTGATTGTATTATTGTGATTGTATGATTGTGATTGTATGATTGTGATTGTATGATTGTGATTGTATGATTGTGATTGTATGATTGTGATTGTATGATCGTGATTGTATGATTGTGATCGTTCGATTGTGGTTGTATAATTATGGGTCTATTATTGTGATTGTATGATTGTTCTAGTATGATTATGATCGTATGATTGTAATTGCATGATTGTGATTGTGATTGTCTGATTGTGATTGTATGATTGTGATTGTATGATTGCGATAGTATGATTGTGATTATATGATTGTGATTGTATGATTGTGATTGTACGATTGTGTCCGTATGATTGTGACCGTATGATTGCGATTGTATGATTGTGATTGTATGATTGTGATTGGATGATTGTGATTGTATGATTGTGATTGTATGATTGTGATTGTATGATTGTGATTGTATGATTTTTATTGTATGATTGTGATTGTATGATTGTGATTGTATGATTGCGATAGTATGATTGTGATTGTATGATTGTGATTGTATGATTGTGATTGCATGATTGTGATTGTATGATTGTGATTTTATCATTGTGATTGTGTGATTGTGATTATATGATTGTGATTGTATGATTGTGATTGTATGATGGTGACTGTAGTATTGTGATTGTATGATTGTGATTGTATGATTGTGATTGTATCATTGTGATTGTATGATTGTGATTGTATGATTGTTATTGTATGATTGTGATTGTATGATTGTGATTGTATGATTGTGATTGTATGATTGTCATTGTATGATTGTGATTGTATGATTGTGATTGTATGATATTGAGCGTATGGTTGTGATTGTATGATTGTGATTGTATGATTGTGATCGTTTGATTGTGGTTGTATAATTATGGTTCTCTTATTGTGATTGTATGATTGCGATTGTATGATTGTGATCGTATGGTTGTGATTGTATGATTGTGATTGTATGATTGTGATCGTTTGATTGTGGTTGTATAATTATGGTTCTATCATTGTGATTGTGTGATTGTTCTTGTATGATTATGATCGTATGATTGTAAGTGCATGATTGTGATTGTACGATTGCGATTGTATGATTGTGATTGTATGATTGTGATTGTATGATTGTGATTGTATGATTGCGATAGTATGATTGTGATTGTATGATTGTGATTGTATGATTGTGATTGTATGATTGTGATTGTATGATTGTGATTGTATGATTGTGATTGTATGATTGTGATTGTATGATTGTGATTGTATGATCGTGATTGTATGATTGTGATCGTTCGATTGTGGTTGTATAATTATGGGTCTATTATTGTGATTGTATGATTGTTCTAGTATGATTATGATCGTATGATTGTAATTGCATGATTGTGATTGTGATTGTCTGATTGTGATTGTATGATTGTGATTGTATGATTGCGATAGTATGATTGTGATTATATGATTGTGATTGTATGATTGTGATTGTACGATTGTGTCCGTATGATTGTGACCGTATGATTGCGATTGTATGATTGTGATTGTATGATTGTGATTGGATGATTGTGATTGTATGATTGTGAATGTATGATGATGATTGTATGATTGCGATAGTATGATTGTGATTGTATGATTGTGATTGTATGATTGTTTTTGTTTGATTATGATTGTATGATTGTGATTGTATGATTGTGCCTGTATGATTGTGATGGTATGATTGTGATTGTATGATAGTGATTGAAAGATTGTGATTGTATGATTGCGATTGTATGAGTGTGATTATATGATTATGATTGTATGATTGTGACATGATGATTGTGATTGTATGATTGTGATTGTATGATTTTTATTGTACGATTGTGATTGTATGATTGTGATTGTATGATTGCGATAGTATGATTGTGATTGTATGATTGTGATTGTATGATTGTGATTGCATGATTGTGATTGTATGATTGTGATTTTATCATTGTGATTGTGTGATTGTGATTATATGATTGTGATTGTATGATTGTGATTGTATGATGGTGACTGTAGTATTGTGATTGTATGATTGTGATTGTATGATTGTGATTGTATGATTGTGATTGTATCATTGTGATTGTATGATTGTGATTGTATGATTGTTATTGTATGATTGTGATTGTATGATTGTGATTGTATGATTGTGATTGTATGATTGTCATTGTATGATTGTGATTGTATGATTGTGATTGTATGATATTGAGCGTATGGTTGTGATTGTATGATTGTGATTGTATGATTGTGATCGTTTGATTGTGGTTGTATAATTATGGTTCTCTTATTGTGATTGTATGATTGCGATTGTATGATTGTGATCGTATGGTTGTGATTGTATGATTGTGATTGTATGATTGTGATCGTTTGATTGTGGTTGTATAATTATGGTTCTATCATTGTGATTGTGTGATTGTTCTTGTATGATTATGATCGTATGATTGTAAGTGCATGATTGTGATTGTACGATTGCGATTGTATGATTGTGATTGTATGATTGTGATTGTATGATTGTGATTGTATGATTGCGATAGTATGATTGTGATTGTATGATTGTGATTGTATGATTGTGATTGTATGATTGTGATTGTATGATTGTGATTGTATGATTGTGATTGTATGATTGTGATTGTATGATTGTGATTGTATGATTGTGATTGTATGATTGTGATTGTATGATTGTGATTGTATGATTGTGATTGTATCATTGTGATTGTATGATTGTGATTGTATGATTGTGATTGTATGATTGTGATTGCATGATTGTGATTGTATGATTGTGATTGTATGATTGTCATTGTATGATTGTGATTGTATGATTGTGATTGTATGATATTGAGCGTATGGTTGTGATTGTATGATTGTGATTGTATGA
Organism: Megachile rotundata; assembly: GCF_050947335.1. Classification (NCBI taxonomy): domain Eukaryota; kingdom Metazoa; phylum Arthropoda; class Insecta; order Hymenoptera; family Megachilidae; genus Megachile; species Megachile rotundata. Next base: position 2,819,321 of record NW_027473323.1, on the reverse strand, counting down.
TTGTGATCGTTTGATTGTGGTTGTGTAATTATGGTTCTCTTATTGTGATTGTATGATTGTTCTTGTATGATTATGATCGTATGATTGTAATTGCATGATTGTGATTGTACGATTGTGATTGTATGATTGTGATTGTATGATTGTGATTGTATGATTGTGATTGTATGATTGCGATAGTATGATTGTGATTGTATGATTGTGATTGTATGATTGCGATAGTATGATTGTGATTGTATGATTGTGATTGTATGATTGTGATTGTATGATTGTGATCGTTTGATTGTGGTTGTATAATTATGGTTCTATTATTGTGATTGTATGATTGTTCTAGTATGATTATGATCGTATGATTGTAATTGCATGATTGTGATTGTGATTGTCTGATTGTGATTGTATGATTGTGATTGTATGATTGCGATAGTATGATTGTGATTATATGATTGTGATTGTATGATTGTGATTGTACGATTGTGATTGTATGATTGTGATTGTACGATTGTGTCCGTATGATTGTGACCGTATGATTGCGATTGTATGACTGTGATTGTATGAATGTGATTGTATGATTGTGATTGTATGATTGCGATAGTATGATTGTGATTGTATGATTGTGATTGTGTGATTGTGATTATAAGATTGTGATTGTATGATTGTGATTGTATGATTGTGATTGTATGATGGTGACTGTAGTATTGTGATTGTATGATTATGATTGTATGATTGTGATTGTATGATTGTGATTAATTCATTGTGATTGTATGATTGTGATTGTATGTTGGTGACTGTAGTATTGTGATTGTATGATTGTGATTGTATGATTGTAATTGTATCATTGTGATTGTATGATTGTGATTGTATGATTGTGATTGTATGATTGTGATTGTATGATTGTGATTGCATGATTGTGATTGTATGATTGTGATTGTATGATTGTGATTGTAAGATAGCGAGTGTATGATTGTGATTGCATGATTGTGATTGTGTGATTGTGATTGTATGATTGCTTTTGTATGATTGTGATTTTATGATTGTAATTGTATGATTGCGATTGTATGATCGTGATGGTATGATTGTTTTTGTATGATTGTGATTGCATGATTGCGATTGCATGATTGTGATTGAATGACTGCTTTTGAATGTTTGTGGTTGTATCATTGTGATTGTATGATTGTGATTGTATGATTGTGATTGTATGATTGTGATTGTATAATTGTGATTGTATGATTGTGATTGTATGATTGTGATTGTATGATTCTGATTGTATGATTGTGATTGTATGATTGTGATTGTATGATTGTGATTGTATGATTGTGATTGTATGACTGTGATTGTATGATTTTTATTGTATGATTGTGATTGTATGATTGTGATTGTAAGATTGTGATTGTATGATTGTGATCGTATGGTTGTGATTGCTCTACTGCGATTGTACGATTGTGATTGTATGATTGTTTTTGTATGATTGTGATTGTATGATAGTGATTGTATGATTGTGCCTGTATGATTGTGATGGTATGATTGAGATTGTATGATTGCGATTGTATGATTACAATTTTATGAGTGTGATTATATGATTTTGATTGTACGATTGTGATAGTATGATTGTGATTGTATGATTGTGATTGTATGATTGTGATTGTATGATTGTGATTGTATGATTGTGATTGTATGATTGTGATTGTCTGATTGTGATTGTATGATTGTGATTGTATGATTGTGATTGTATCATTGTGATTGTATGATTGCGATTGTATGATTGTGATTGTATGATTGTGATTGTATGATTGTGATTGTATAATTATGGTTCTATTATTGTGATTGTATGATTGTTCATGTATGATTATGATCGTATGATTGTTATTGCATGATTGGGAGTGTACGATTGTGATTGTATGATTGTGATTGTATGATTGTGATTGTATGATTGCAATAGTATGATTGTGATTGCATGATTGTGATTGTATAATTGTGATTGTATGATTGCGATAGTATGATTGTGATTGTATGATTGTGATTGTGTGCTTGTGATTATATGATTGTGATTGTATGATTGTGATTGTATGATGGTGACTGTAGTATTGTGATTGTATGATTGTGATTGTATGATTGTGATTGTATCATTCTGATTGTATGAGTGTGATTCTATGATTGCGATAGCATGATTGTTATTCCATGATTGCGATTGCGGGATTGTGTTTGTATGATGGTGATTGTATGATTGTCATTGTATGATTGTGATTGTATGATTGTGATTGTACGTTTGCGACTGTAAGATTGTGATTGTATGATTGTGATTGTATTATTGTGATTGTACGATTGTGACTGTATTATTGTGATTGTATGATTGTGATTGTATCAATGTTTTTGGGAGATTGTATTTATATCATTGCGATTGTATGATTGTGATTGAATGATTGTGATTGTGTGATTGTGATTCTATGATTGTGATGGTATGATTGCGATTGTGTGATTGTGACTGCGTGGTTGTGATTGTACGATTGTGATTGTACGATTGTGATTGTACGATTGTGATTCTATGATTGTGATTGTATGATTGTGATTGTATGATTGTGTTTGTCTGATTGTGACTGTATGATTGTGACTGTATGACTGTGATTGTATGATTGTGATTGTATGATTGTGTTTGTATGATTGTGATTGTATGATTGTGATTATATGCTTGTGATTGTATGATTGTGATTTTATGATTGTGACTGTATGATTGTGACTGTATGACTGTGATTGTATGATTGTGGTCGCATGACTGTGATTGTACGATTGTGATTGTACGATTGTGATTGTACGATTGTGATTCTATGATTGTGATTGTGTGATTGTGACTGTATGACTGTGATTGTATGATTGTGATTGTATAATTATGGTTCTATTATTGTGATTGTATGATTGCTCATGTATGATTATGATCGTATGATTGTAATTGCATGATTGGGAGTGTACGATTGTGATTGTATGATTGTGATTGTATGATTGTGATTGTATGATTGCAATCGTATGATTGTGATTGCATGATTGTGATTGTATAATTGTGATTGTATGACTGCGATAGTATGATTGTGATTGTATGATTGTGATTGTGTGATTGTGATTACATGATTGTGATTGTATGATTGTGATTGTATGATGGTGACTGTAGTATTGTGATTGTATGATTGTGATTGTATGATTGTGATTGTATGATTTTGCTTGTATCATTGTGATTGTATGATTGTGATTGAATGATGGTGACTGTAGTATTGTGATTGTATGATTGTGGTTGTCTTATTGTGATTGTATCATTGTGATTGTATGATTGTGATTGTATGATTGTGATTGTATGATTGTGGTTGTATAATTATGGTTCTATTATTGTGATTGTATGATTGTTCATGTATGATTATGATCGTATGATTGAAATTGCATAATTGTGATAGTATGATTGTGATTGTATGATTGTGATTGTATGATAGTGATTGTATGATTGTGATTGTATGATTGCGATAGTATGATTGTGATTGTATGATTGTGATTGTATGATTGTGATTGCATGATTGTGATTGTATGATTGTGATTTTATCATTGTGATTGTGTGATTGTGATTATATGATTGTGATTGTATGATTGTGATTGTATGATGGTGACTGTAGTATTGTGATTGTATGATTGTGATTGTATGATTGTGATTGTATGATTGTGATTGTATCATTGTGATTGTATGACTGTGATTGTATGATTGTGATTGTATGATTGTGATTGTATGATTGTGATTTTATGATTGTGATTGTATGATTGCGATTGTATGATTGTGATCGTATGGTTGTGATTGTATGATTGTGATTGTATGATTGTGATTGTATGATTGTGATTGTATGATTGTGATTGTATGATTGCGATAGTATGATTGTGATTGTATGATTGTGATTGTATGATTGTGATTGTATGATTGTGATTGTATGATTGTGATTGTATGATTGTGATTGTATGATTGTGATTGTATGATTGTGATTGTATGATTGTGATTGTATGATTGTGATTGTATGATTGTGATTGTATGATTGTGATTGTATGATTGTGATTGTATGATTGTGATTGTATGATTGTGATTGTATGATTGTGATTGTATGATTGTGATTGTATGATCGTGATTGTATGATTGTGATCGTTCGATTGTGGTTGTATAATTATGGTTCTATTATTGTGATTGTATGATTGTTCTAGTATGATTATGATCGTATGATTGTAATTGCATGATTGTGATTGTGATTGTCTGATTGTGATTGTATGATTGTGATTGTATGATTGCGATAGTATGATTGTGATTATATGATTGTGATTGTATGATTGTGATTGTACGATTGTGTCCGTATGATTGTGACCGTATGATTGCGATTGTATGATTGTGATTGTATGATTGTGATTGTATGATTGTGATTGTATGATTGTGATTGTATGATTGTGATTGTATGATTGTGATTGTATGATGATGATTGTATGGTTGCGATAGTATGATTGTGATTGTATGATTGTGATTGTATGATTGCGATAGTATGATTGTGATTATATGATTGTGATTGTATGATTGTGATTGTATGATTGTGATTGTATGATTGTGATTGTATCATTGTGATTGTATGATTGCGATTGTATGATTGTGATTGTATGATTGTGATTGTATGATTGTGATTGTATAATTATGGTTCTATTATTGTGATTGTATGATTGTTCATGTATGATTATGATCGTATGATTGTAATTGCATGATTGGGAGTGTACGATTGTGATTGTATGATTGTGATTGTATGATTGTGATTGTATGATTGCAATAGTATGATTGTGATTGCATGATTGTGATTGTATAATTGTGATTGTATGATTGCGATAGTATGATTGTGATTGTATGATTGTGATTGTGTGCTTGTGATTATATGATTGTGATTGTATGATTGTGATTGTATGATGGTGACTGTAGTATTGTGATTGTATGATTGTGATTGTATGATTGTGATTGTATCATTCTGATTGTATGAGTGTGATTCTATGATTGCGATAGCATGATTGTTATTCCATGATTGCGATTGCGGGATTGTGTTTGTATGATGGTGATTGTATGATTGTCATTGTATGATTGTGATTGTATGATTGTGATTGTACGTTTGCGATTGTATGAGTGTGATTATATGATTATGATTGTATGATTGTGATTGTATGATTGTGATTGTATGATTGTGATTGTATGATTTTTATTGTATGATTGTGATTGTATGATTGTGATTGTAAGATTGTGATTGTATGATTGTGATCGTATGGTTGTGATTGCTCGACAGCGATTGTACGATTGTGATTGTATGATTGTTTTTATATGATTGTGATTGTATGATTGTGATTGTATGATTGTGATTGTATGATTGCGATAGTATGATTGTGATTGTATGATTGTGATTGTGTGATTGTGATTATAAGATTGTGATTGTATGATTGTGATTGTATGATGGTGACTGTAGTATTGTGATTGTATGATTATGATTGTATGATTGTGATTGTATGATTGTGATTAATTCTTTGTGATTGTATGATTGTGATTGTATGTTGGTGACTGTAGTATTGTGATTGTATGATTGTGATTGTATGATTGTAATTGTATCATTGTGATTGTATGATTGTGATTGTATGATTGTGATTGTATGATTGTGATTGTATGATTGTGATTGTATGATTGTGATTGTAAGATTGCGAGTGTATGATTGTGATTGCATGATTGTGATTGTATGATTGTTTTTGTATGATTGTGATTGTATGATTGTGATTGTACGATTGTGATCGTATGATAGTGATTGAAAGATTGTGATTGTATGATTGCGATTGTATGAGTGTGATTATATGATTATGATTGTATGATTGTGATTGTATGATTGTGATTGTATGATTGTGATTGTATGATTTTTATTGTATGATTGTGATTGTATGATTGTGATTGTAAGATTGTGATTGTATGATTGTGATCGTATGGTTGTGATTGCTCCACTGCGATTGTACGATTGTGATTGTATGATTGTTTTTGTATGATTGTCATTGTATGATAGTGATTGTATGATTGTGCCTGTATGATTGCGATGGTATGATTGAGATTGTATGATTGCGATTGTATGATTGCAATTTTATGAGTGTGATTATATGATTTTGATTGTACGGTTGTGATAGTATGATTGTGATTGTATGATTGTGATTGTATGATTGTGATTGTGTGATTGTGATTGTCTGATTGTGATTGTATGATTGTGATTGTATGATTGTGATTGTATCATTGTGATTGTATGATTGCGATTGTATGATTGTGATTGTATGATTGTGATTGTATGATTGTGATTGTATAATTATGGTTCTATTATTGTGATTGTATGATTGTTCATGTATGATTATGATCGCATGATTGTAATTGCATGATTGGGAGTGTATGATTGTGATTGTATGATTGCGATCGTGTGATTGTGACTGTTTGACTGCGATTGTATGATTGGGATTGTATGATTGTGATTGTATGATTGTGATTGTATGATTGTGATTGTATGATTGTGATTGCATGATTGTGATTGTATGATTGTGATTGTATGATTGTGATTGTATGATTGTGATTGTATGATTGTGATTGTATGATTGTGATTGTATGATTGTGATTGTATGATTGTGATTGTATGATTGTGATTGTATGATTGTGATTGTATGATTGTGATTGTATGATTGTGATTGTATGATTGTGATTGTATGATTGTGATTGTATGATTGTGATTGTATGATTGTGATTGTATGATTGTGATTGTATGATTGTGATTGTATGATTTTGATTGTAGGATTGTGATTATATGATTGTGACTGTATGATTGTGATTGTATGATTGTGATTGCATGATTGTGATTGCATGATTGTGATTGTATGATTGTGATTGTATGATTGTGATTGTAAGATTGCGAGTGTATGATTGTGATTGCATGATTGTGATTGTATGATTGTTTTTGTATGATTGTGATTGTATGATTGTGATTGTACGATTGTGATCGTATGATAGTGATTGAAAGATTGTGATTGTATGATTGCGATTGTATGAGTGTGATTATATGATTATGATTGTATGATTGTGATTGTATGATTGTGACTGTATGATTGTGATTGTATGATTGTGATTGTATGATTTTTATTGTATGATTGTGATTGTATGATTGTGATTGTAAGATTGTGATTGTATGATTGTGATCGTATGGTTGTGATTGCTCGACTGCGATTGTACGATTGTGATTGTATGATTGTTTTTGTATGATTGTGATTGTATGATTGTGCCTGTATAATTGTGATGGTATGATTGAGATTGTATGATTGCGATTGTATGATTGCAATTTTATGAGTGTGATTATATGATTTTGATTGTACGGTTGTGATAGTATGATTGTGATTGTATGATTGTGATTGTATGATTGTGATTGTATGATTGTGATTGTCTGATTGTGATTGTATGATTGTGATTGTATGATTGTGATTGTATCATTGTGATTGTATGATTGCGATTGTATGATTGTGATTGTATGATTGTGATTGTATGATTGTGATTGTATAATTATGGTTCTATTATTGTGATTGTATGATTGTTCCTGTATGATTATGATCGCATGATTGTAATTGCATGATTGGGAGTGTATGATTGTGATTGTATGATTGCGATCGTGTGATTGTGACTGTTTGACTGCGATTGTATGATTGTGATTGTATGATTGTTTTTGTTTGATTATGATTGTATGATTGTGATTGTATGATTGTGCCTGTATGATTGTGATGGTATGATTGTGATTGTATGATAGTGATTGAAAGATTGTGATTGTATGATTGCGATTGTATGAGTGTGATTATATGATTATGATTGTATGATTGTGATTGTATGATTGTGATTGTATGATTGTGATTGTATGATTTTTATTGTATGATTGTGATTGTATGATTGTGATTGTATGATTGTGATTGTATGATTGCGATAGTATGATTGTGATTGTATGATTGTGATTGTGTGATTGTGATTATAAGATTGTGATTGTATGATTGTGATTGTATGATGGTGACTGTAGTATTGTGATTGTATGATTGTGATTGTATGATTGTGATTGTATGATTGTGATTGTATGATTGTGATTAATTCATTGTGATTGAATGATTGTGATTGTATGTTGGTGACTGTAGTATTGTGATTGTATGATTGTGATTGTATGATTGTAATTGTATCATTGTGATTGTATGATTGCGATTGTATGATTGTGATTGTATGATTGTGATTGTATGATTGTGCCTGTATAATTGTGATGGTATGATTGAGATTGTATGATTGCGATTGTATGATTGCAATTTTATGAGTGTGATTATATGATTTTGATTGTACGGTTGTGATAGTATGATTGTGATTGTATGATTGTGATTGTATGATTGTGATTGTATAATTATGGTTCTATTATTGTGATTGTATGATTGTTCCTGTATGATTATGATCGCATGATTGTAATTGCATGATTGGGAGTGTATGATTGTGATTGTATGATTGCGATCGTGTGATTGTGACTGTTTGACTGCGATTGTATGATTGTGATTGTATGATTGTTTTTGTTTGATTATGATTGTATGATTGTGATTGTATGATTGTGCCTGTATGATTGTGATGGTATGATTGCGATTGTATGATAGTGATTGAAAGATTGTGATTGTATGATTGCGATTGTATGAGTGTGATTATATGATTATGATTGTATGATTGTGATTGTATGATTGTGATTGTATGATTGTGATTGTATGATTTTTATTGTATGATTGTGATTGTATGATTGTGATTGTATGATTGTGATTGTATGATTGCGATAGTATGATTGTGATTGTATGATTGTGATTGTGTGATTGTGATTATAAGATTGTGATTGTATGATTGTGATTGTATGATGGTGACTGTAGTATTGTGATTGTATGATTGTGATTGTATGATTGTGATTGTATGATTGTGATTGTATGATTGTGATTAATTCATTGTGATTGAATGATTGTGATTGTATGTTGGTGACTGTAGTATTGTGATTGTATGATTGTGATTGTATGATTGTAATTGTATCATTGTGATTGTATGATTGCGATTGTATGATTGTGATTGTATGATTGTGATTGTATGATTGTGATTGTATAATTATGGTTCTATTATTGTGATTGTATGATTGTTCATGTATGATTATGATCGCATGATTGTAATTGCATGATTGGGAGTGTATGATTGTGATTGTATGATTGCGATCGTCTGATTGTGACTGTTTGACTGCGATTGTATGATTGTGATTGTATGATTGTTTTTGTTTGATTATGATTGTATGATTGTGATTGTATGATTGTGCCTGTATGATTGTGATGGTATGATTGTGATTGTATGATAGTGATTGAAAGATTGTGATTGTATGATTGCGATTGTATGAGTGTGATTATATGATTATGATTGTATGATTGTGATTGTATGATTGTGATTGTATGATTTTTATTGTATGATTGTGATTCTATGATTGTGATTGTATGATTGTGATCGTATGGTTGTGATTGCTCGACTGCGATTGTACGATTGTGATTGTATGATATTTTTTGTATGATTGTGATTGTATGATAGTGATTGTATGATTGTGCCTGTATGATTGTGATGGGATGATTGAGATTGTATGATTGCGATTGTATGATTGCAATTTTATGAGTGTGATTATATGATTATGATTGTACGATTGTGATAGTATGATTGTGATTGTATGATTGTGATTGTATGATTGTGATTGTCTGATTGTGATTGTATGATTGTGATTGTATGATTGTGATTGTATCATTGTGATTGTATGATTGCGATTGTATGATTGTGATTGTATGTTTGTGATTGTATGATTGTGATTGTATAATTATGGTTCTATTATTGTGATTGTATGATTGTTCATGTATGATTATATTCGTATGATTGTAATTCCATGATTGGGAGTGTATGATTGTGATTGTATGATTGCGATCGTGTGATTGTGACTGTTTGACTGCGATTGTATGATTGGGATTGTATGATTGTGATTGTATGATTGTGATTGTATGATTGTGATTGTATGATTGTGATTGTATGATTGTGATTGTATGATTGTGATTGTATGATTGTGATTGTATGATTGTGATTGTATGATTGTGATTGTATGATTGTGATTGTATGATTGTGATTGTATGATTGTGATTGTATGATTGTGATTGTATGATTGTGATTGTATGATTGTGATTGTATGATTGTGATTGTATGATTGTGATTGTATGATTGTGATTGTATGATTGTGATTGTATGATTGTGATTGTATGATTGTGATTGTATGATTGTGATTGTATGATTGTGATTGTATGATTGTGATTGTATGATTGTGATTGTATGATTGTGATTGTATGATTGTGATTGTATGATTGTGATTGTATGATTGTGATTGTATGATTGTGATTGTATGATTGTGATTGTATGATTGTGATTGTATGATTGTGATTGTATGATTGTGATTGTATGATTGTGATTGTATGATTTTGATTGTAGGATTGTGATTATATGATTGTGACTGTATGATTGTGATTGTATGGTTGTGATTGCATGATTGTGATTGTATGATTGTTTTTGTATGATTGTGATTGTATGATTTTGATTGAATGATTGTGAGTGTATGATTGTGATTGTATGATTGCGATCGTATGATTGTGATTGTTTGATTGCGATTGTATGATTGTGATTGTATCATTGTGATTGTATGATTGTGATTATATGATAGTGATTGTATGATTGTGATTGTATGATGGTGACTGTAGTATTGTGATTGTATGATTGTGATAGTATGATTGTGATTGTATGATTGTGATTGTATGATTGTTTTTGTATGATTGTGATTGTATGATTGTGATTGTATGATTGTGATTCTTTGATTGTGATTGTATGATTGTGATTGTATGATTGTGATTGTCTGATTGTGATTGTATGATTGTGATTGTATGATTATGATTGTATGATTGTGATTGTATGATTGTGATTGTATGATTGTGATTGTATGATTGTGATTGTATGATTGTGATTGTATGATTGTGATTGTATGATTGTGATTGTATGATTGTGATTGTATGATTGTGATTGTATGATTGTGATTGTACGATTGTGTCCGTATGATTGTGACCGTATGATTGCGATTGTATGATTGCGATTGTATGATTGCGATTGTATGATTGTGATTGTATGATTGTGATTGTATGATTGTGATTGTATGATGATGATTGTATGATTGCGATAGTATGATTGTGATTGTATGATTGTGATTGTATGATTGCGATAGTATGATTGTGATTATATGATTGTGATTGTATGATTCTGATTGTATGATTGTGATTGTATGATTGCGATAGTATGATTGTGATTGTATGATTGTGATTGTATGATTGTGATTGTATGATTGTGATTGTAGGATTGTGATTGTCTGATTGTGATTGTATGATTGTGATTGTACGATTGTGATCGTATGATAGTGATTGAAAGATTGTGATTGTATGATTGCGATTGTATGAGTGTGATTATATGATTATGATTGTATGATTGTGATTGTATGATTGTGATTGTATGATTTTTATTGTATGATTGTGATTGTATGATTGTGATTATAAGATTGTGATTGTATGATTGTGATCGTATGGTTGTGATTGCTCGACTGCGATTGTACGATTGTGATTGTATGATTGTTTTTGTATGATTGTGATTGTATGATTGTGATTGTATGATTGTGATTGTATGATTGCGATAGTATGATTGTGATTGTATGATTGTGATTGTGTGATTGTGATTATAAGATTGTGATTGTATGATTGTGATTGTATGATGGTGACTGTAGTATTGTGATTGTATGATTGTGATTGTATGATTGTGATTAATTCATTGTGATTGTATGATTGTGATTGTATGTTGGTGACTGTAGTATTGTGATTGTATGATTGTGATTGTATGATTGTGATTAATTCATTGTGATTGTATGATTGTGATTGTATGTTGGTGACTGTAGTATTGTGATTGTATGATTGTGATTGTATGATTGTAATTGTATCATTGTGATTGTATGATTGTGATTGTATGATTGTGATTGTATGATTGTGATTGTATGAGTGTGATTGTATGATTGTGATTGTATGATTGTGATTGTATGATTGTGATTGTATGATTGTGATTGTATGATTGTGATTGTATGATTGTGATTGTATGATTGTGATTGTTTGATTGTGATTGTATGATTGTGATTGTACGATTGTGTCCGTATGATTGTGACCGTATGATTGCGATTGTATGATTGTGATTGTATGATTGTGATTGTATGATTGTGATTGTATGATTGTGATTGTATGATTGTGATTGTATGATGATGATTGTATGATTGCGATAGTATGATTGTGATTGTATGATTGTGATTGTATGATTGCGATAGTATGATTGTGATTATATGATTGTGATTGTATGATTGTGATTGTATGATTGTGATTGTATGATTATGATTAATTCATTGTGATTGTATGATTGTGATTGTATGTTGGTGACTGTAGTATTGTGATTGTATGATTGTGATTGTATGATTGTAATTGTATCATTGTGATTGTATGATTGTGATTGTATGATTGTGATTGTATGATTGCGATAGTATGATTGTGATTGTATGATTGTGATTGTGTGATTGTGATTATAAGATTGTGATTGTATGTTTGTGACTGTAGTGTTGTGATTGTATGATTGTGATTGTATGATTGTAATTGTATCATTGTCATTGTATGATTGTGATTGTATGATTGTGATTGTATGATTGTGATTGTATGAGTGTGATTGTATGATTGTGATTGTATGATTGTGATTGTATGATTGTGATTGTATGATTGTGATTGTATGATTGTGATTGTATGATTGTGATTGTATGATTGTGATTGTATGATTGTGATTGTATGATTGTGATTGTATGATTGTGATTGTATGATTGTGATTGTACGATTGTGTCCGTATGATTGTGACCGTATGATTGCGATTGTATGATTGTGATTGTATGATTGTGATTGTATGATTGTGATTGTATGATGATGATTGTATGATTGCGATAGTATGATTGTGATTGTATGATTGTGATTGTATGATTGCGATAGTATGATTGTGATTATATGATTGTGATTGTATGATTGTGATTGTATGATTGTGATTGTATGATTATGATTAATTCATTGTGATTGTATGATTGTGATTGTATGTTGGTGACTGTAGTATTGTGATTGTATGATTGTGATTGTATGATTGTAATTGTATCATTGTGATTGTATGATTGTGATTGTATGATTGTGATTGTATGATTGTGATTGTATGATTGTGATTGTATGATTGTGATTGTATGATTGTGATTGTAAGATTGCGAGTGTATGATTGTGATTGCATGATTGTGATTGTATGATTGTTTTTGTATGATTGTGATTGTATGATTGTGATTGTACGATTGTGATCGTATGATAGTGATTGAAAGATTGTGATTGTATGATTGCGATTGTATGAGTGTGATTATATGATTATGATTGTATGATTGTGATTGTATGATTGTGATTGTATGATTTTTATTGTATGATTGTGATTGTATGATTGTGATTGTATGATTGTGATTATAAGATTGTGATTGTATGATTGTGATCGTATGGTTGTGATTGCTCGACTGCGATTGTACGATTGTGATTGTATGATTGTTTTTGTATGATTGTGATTGTATGATTGTGATTAATTCATTGTGATTGTATGATTGTGATTGTATGTTGGTGACTGTAGTATTGTGATTGTATGATTGTGATTGTATGATTGTAATTGTATCATTGTGATTGTATGATTGTGATTGCATGATTGTGATTGTATGATTGTGATTGTATGATTGTGATTGTAAGATTGCGAGTGTATGATTGTGATTGCATGATTGTGATTGTATGATTGTTTTTGTATGATTGTGATTGTATGATTGTGATTGTACGATTGTGATCGTATGATAGTGATTGAAAGATTGTGATTGTATGATTGCGATTGTATGAGTGTGATTATATGATTATGATTGTATGATTGTGATTGTATGATTGTGATTGTATGATTGTGATTGTATGATTGTGATTGTATGATTGTGATTGTATGATTTTTATTGTATGATTGTGATTGTATGATTGTGATTGTAAGATTGTGATTGTATGATTGTGATCGTATGGTTGTGATTGCTCGACTGCGATTGTACGATTGTGATTGTATGATTGTTTTTGTATGATTGTGATTGTATGATAGTGATTGTATGATTGTGCCTGTATGATTGTGATGGTATGATTGAGATTGTATGATTGCGATTGTATGATTGCAATTTTATGAGTGTGATTATATGATTTTGATTGTACGGTTGTGATAGTATGATTGTGATTGTATGATTGTGATTGTATGATTGTGATTGTATGATTGTGATTGTCTGATTGTGATTGTATGATTGTGATTGTATGATTGTGATTGTATCATTGTGATTGTATGATTGCGATTGTATGATTGTGATTGTATGATTGTGATTGTATAATTATGGTTCTATTATTGTGATTGTATGATTGTTCATGTATGATTATATTCGTATGATTGTAATTCCATGATTGGGAGTGTATGATTGTGATTGTATGATTGCGATCGTGTGATTGTGACTGTTTGACTGCGATTGTATGATTGGGATTGTATGATTGTGATTGTATGATTGTGATTGTATGATTGTGATTGTATGATTGTGATTGTATGATTGTGATTGTATGATTGTGATTGTATGATTGTGATTGTATGATTGTGATTGTATGATTGTGATTGTATGATTGTGATTGTATGATTGTGATTGTATGATTGTGATTGTATGATTGTGATTGTATGATTGTGATTGTATGATTGTGATTGTATGATTGTGATTGTATGATTGTGATTGTATGATTGTGATTGTATGATTGTGATTGTATGATTGTGATTGTATGATTGTGATTGTATGATTGTGATTGTATGATTGTGATTGTATGATTGTGATTGTATGATTGTGATTGTATGATTGTGATTGTATGATTGTGATTGTATGATTGTGATTGTATGATTTTGATTGTAGGATTGTGATTATATGATTGTGACTGTATGATTGTGATTGTATGGTTGTGATTGCATGATTGTGATTGTATGATTGTTTTTGTATGATTGTGATTGTATGATTTTGATTGAACGATTGTGAGTGTATGATTGTGATTGTATGATTGCGATCGTATGATTGTGATTGTTTGATTGCGATTGTATGATTGTGATTGTATCATAGTGATTGTATGATTGTGATTATATGATAGTGATTGTATGATTGTGATTGTATGATGGTGACTGTAGTATTGTGATTGTATGATTGTGATAGTATGATTGTGATTGTATGATTATGATTGTATGATTGTTTTTGTATGATTGTGATTGTATGATTGTGATTGTATGATTGTGATTGTATGATTGTGATTCTTTGATTGTGATTGTATGATTGTGATTGTATGATTGTGATTGTCTGATTGTGATTGTATGATTGTGATTGTATGATTATGATTGTATGATTGTGATTGTATGATTGTGATTGTATGATTGTGTCCGTATGATTGTGACCGTATGATTGCGATTGTATGATTGTGATTGTATGATTGTGATTGTATGATTGTGATTGTATGATTGTGATTGTATGATGATGATTGTATGATTGCGATAGTATGATTGTGATTGTATGATTGTGATTGTATGATTGCGATAGTATGATTGTGATTATATGATTGTGATTGTATGATTGTGATTGTATGATTGTGATTGTATGATTATGATTAATTCATTGTGATTGTATGATTGTGATTGTATGTTGGTGACTGTAGTATTGTGATTGTATGATTGTGATTGTATGATTGTAATTGTATCATTGTGATTGTATGATTGTGATTGTATGATTGTGATTGTATGATTGTGATTGTATGACTGTGATTGTATGATTGTGATTGTAAGATTGCGAGTGTATGATTGTGATTGCATGATTGTGATTGTATGATTGTTTTTGTATGATTGTGATTGTATGATTGTGATTGTACGATTGTGATCGTATGATAGTGATTGAAAGATTGTGATTGTATGATTGCGATTGTATGAGTGTGATTATATGATTATGATTGTATGATTGTGATTGTATGATTGTGATTGTATGATTTTTATTGTATGATTGTGATTGTATGATTGTGATTGTATGATTGTGATTATAAGATTGTGATTGTATGATTGTGATCGTATGGTTGTGATTGCTCGACTGCGATTGTACGATTGTGATTGTATGATTGTTTTTGTATGATTGTGATTGTATGATTGTGATTAATTCATTGTGATTGTATGATTGTGATTGTATGTTGGTGACTGTAGTATTGTGATTGTATGGTTGTGATTGTATGATTGTAATTGTATCATTGTGATTGTATGATTGTGATTGCATGATTGTGATTGTATGATTGTGATTGTATGATTGTGATTGTATGATTGTGATTGTAAGATTGCGAGTGTATGATTGTGATTGCATGATTGTGATTGTATGATTGTTTTTGTATGATTGTGATTGTATGATTGTGATTGTACGATTGTGATCGTATGATAGTGATTGAAAGATTGTGATTGTATGATTGCGATTGTATGAGTGTGATTATATGATTATGATTGTATGATTGTGATTGTATGATTGTGATTGTATGATTGTGATTGTATGATTGTGATTGTATGATTGTGATTGTATGATTTTTATTGTATGATTGTGATTGTATGATTGTGATTGTAAGATTGTGATTGTATGATTGTGATCGTATGGTTGTGATTGCTCGACTGCGATTGTACGATTGTGATTGTATGATTGTTTTTGTATGATTGTGATTGTATGATAGTGATTGTATGATTGTGCCTGTATGATTGTGATGGTATGATTGAGATTGTATGATTGCGATTGTATGATTGCAATTTTATGAGTGTGATTATATGATTTTGATTGTACGGTTGTGATAGTATGATTGTGATTGTATGATTGTGATTGTATGATTGTGATTGTATGATTGTGATTGTATGATTGCGATAGTATGATTGTGATTGTATGATTGTGATTGTGTGATTGTGATTATAAGATTGTGATTGTATGATTGTGATTGTATGATGGTGACTGTAGTATTGTGATTGCATGATTGTGATTGTATGATTGTGATTGTATGATTGTGATTAATTCATTGTGATTGAATGATTGTGATTGTATGTTGGTGACTGTAGTATTGTGATTGTATGATTGTGATTGTATGATTGTAATTGTATCATTGTGATTGTATGATACGATTGTATGATTGTGATTGTATGATTGTGATTGTATAATTATGGCTCTATTATTGTGATTGTATGATTGTTCATGTATGATTATGATCGCATGATTGTAATTGCATGATTGGGAGTGTATGATTGTGATTGTATGATTACGATCGTGTGATTGTGACTGTTTGACTGCGATTGTATGATTGTGATTGTATGATTGTTTTTGTTTGATTATGATTGTATGATTGTGATTGTATGATTGTGCCTGTATGATTGTGATGGTATGATTGTGATTGTATGATAGTGATTGAAAGATTGTGATTGTATGATTGCGATTGTATGAGTGTGATTATATGATTATGATTGTATGATTGTGATTGTATGATTGTGATTGTATGATTTTTATTGTGTGATTGTGATTGTATGATTGTGATTGTAAGATTGTGATTGTATGATTGTGATCGTATGGTTGTGATTGCTCGACTGCGATTGTACCATTGTGATTGTATGATATTTTTTGTATGATTGTGATTGTATAATAGTGATTGTATGATTGTGCCTGTATGATTGTTATGGGATGATTGAGATTGTATGATTGCGATTGTATGATTGCAATTTTATGAGTGTGATTATATGATTATGATTGTACGATTGTGATAGTATGATTGCGATTGTATGATTGTGATTGTATGATTGTGATTGTCTGATTGTGATTGTATGATTGTGATTGTATGATTGTGTTTGTATCATTGTGATTGTATGATTGCGATTGTATGATTGTGATTGTATGTTTGTGATTGTATGATTGTGATTGTATAATTATGGTTCTATTATTGTGATTGTATGATTGTTCATGTATGATTATATTCGTATGATTGTAATTGCATGATTGGGAGTGTATGATTGTGATTGTATGATTGCGATCGTGTGATTGTGATTGTTTGACTGCGATTGTATGATTGGGATTGTATGATTGTGATTGTATGATTGTGATTGTATGATTGTGATTGTATGATTGTGATTGTATGATTGTGATTGTATGATTGTGATTGTATGATTGTGATTGTATGATTGTGATTGTATGATTGTGATTGTATGATTGTGATTGTATGATTGTGATTGTATGATTGTGATTGTATGATTGTGATTGTATGATTGTGATTGTATGATTGTGATTGTATGATTGTGATTGTATGATTGTGATTGTATGATGGTGACTGTAGTATTGTGATTGTATGATTGTGATTGTATGATTGTGATTGTATGATTGTGATTGTATGATTGTGATTGTATGATTGTGATTGTCTGATTGTGATTGTATGATTGTGATTGTATGATTATGATTGTATGATTGTGATTGTATGATTGTGATTGTATGATTGTGATTGTATGATTGTGATTGTATGATTGTGATTGTATGATTGTGATAGTATGATTGTGATTATATGATTGTGATTGTATGATTCTGATTGTATGATTGTGATTGTATGATTGCGATAGTATGATTGTGATTGTATGATTGTGATTGTATGATTGTGATTGTATGATTGTGATTGTAGGATTGTGATTGTCTGATTGTGATTGTATGATTGTGATTGTATGATTGTGATTGTATCATTGTGATTGTATGATTGCGATTGTATGATTGTGATTGTATGATTGTGATTGTATGATTGTGATCGTATAATTATGGTTCTATTATTGTGATTGTATGATTGTTCATGTATGATTATGATCGTATGATTGTAATTGCATGATTGGGAGTGTATGATTGTGATTGTATGATTGTGATTGTATGATGGTGACTGTAGTATTGTGATTGTATGATTGTGATTGTATGATTGTGATTGTATGATTATGATTAATTCATTGTGATTGTATGATTGTGATTGTATGTTGGTGACTGTAGTATTGTGATTGTATGATTGTGATTGTATGATTGTAATTGTATCATTGTGATTGTATGATTGTGATTGTATGATTGTGATTGTATGATTGTGATTGTAAGATTGCGAGTGTATGATTGTGATTGCATGATTGTGATTGTATGATTGTTTTTGTATGATTGTGATTGTATGATTGTGATTGTACGATTGTGATCGTATGATAGTGATTGAAAGATTGTGATTGTATGATTGCGATTGTATGAGTGTGATTATATGATTGTGATTGTATGATTGTGATTGTATGATTGTGATTGTATGATTTTTATTGTATGATTGTGATTGTATGATTGTGATTATAAGATTGTGATTGTATGATTGTGATCGTATGGTTGTGATTGCTCGACTGCGATTGTACGATTGTGATTGTATGATTGTTTTTGTATGATTGTGATTGTATGATTGTGATTGTATGATTGTGATTGTATGATTGCGATAGTATGATTGTGATTGTATGATTGTGATTGTGTGATTGTGATTATAAGATTGTGATTGTATGATTGTGATTGTATGATGGTGACTGTAGTATTGTGATTGTATGATTGTGATTGTATGATTGTGATTAATTCATTGTGATTGTATGATTGTGATTGTATGTTGGTGACTGTAGTATTGTGATTGTATGATTGTGATTGTATGATTGTGATTAATTCATTGTGATTGTATGATTGTGATTGTATGTTGGTGACTGTAGTATTGTGATTGTATGATTGTGATTGTATGATTGTAATTGTATCATTGTGATTGTATGATTGTGATTGTATGATTGTGATTGTATGATTGTGATTGTATGAGTGTGATTATATGATTATGATTGTATGATTGTGATTGTATGATTGTGATTGTATGATTGTGATTGTATGATTGTTTTTGTATGATTGTGATTGTATGATTGTGATTGTACGATTGTGATCGTATGATAGTGATTGAAAGATTGTGATTGTATGATTGCGATTGTATGAGTGTGATTATATGATTATGATTGTATGATTGTGATTGTATGATTGTGATTGTATGATTTTTATTGTATGATTGTGATTGTATGATTGTGATTATAAGATTGTGATTGTATGATTGTGATCGTATGGTTGTGATTGCTCGACTGCGATTGTACGATTGTGATTGTATGATTGTTTTTGTATGATTGTGATTGTATGATTGTGATTAATTCATTGTGATTGTATGATTGGTTTTGTTTGATTATGATTGTATGATTGTGATTGTATGATTGTGATTGTATGATTGTGATTGTATGATTTTTATTGTATGATTGTGATTGTATGATTGTGATTGTATGATTGTGATTGTATGATTGTGATTGTATGATTGTGATTGTATGATTGTGATTGTATGATTGTGATTGTATGATTGTGATTGTATGATTGTGATTGTATGATTGTGATTGTATGATTGTGATTGTATGATTGTGATTGTATGATTGTGATTTAATGATTGTGATTGTATGATTGTGATTGTATGATTGTGATTGTATGATTGTGATTGTATGATTTTGATTGTAGGATTGTGATTATATGATTGTGACTGTATGATTGTGATTGTATGATTGTGATTGCATGATTGTGATTGTATGATTGTTTTTGTATGATTGTGATTGTATGATTTTGATTGAATGATTGTGAGTGTATGATTGTGATTGTATGATTGCGATCGTATGATTGTGATTGTTTGATTGCGATTGTATGATTGTGATTGTATCATTGTGATTGTATGATTGTGATTATATGATAGTGATTGTATGATTGTGATTGTATGATGGTGACTGTAGTATTGTGATTGTATGATTGTGATAGTATGATTGTGATTGTATGATTGTGATTGTATGATTGTGATTGTATGATTGTGATTGTATGATTGTGATTGTATGATTGTGATTGTATGATTGTGATTGTATGATTGTGATTGTATGATTGTGATTGTAGGATTGCGAGTGTATGATTGTGATTGCATGATTGTGATTGTATGATTGTTTTTGTATGATTGTGATTGTATGATTGTGATTGTACGATTGTGATCGTATGATAGTGATTGAAAGATTGTGATTGTATGATTGCGATTGTATGAGTGTGATTATATGATTATGATTGTATGATTGTGATTGTATGATTGTGATTGTATGATTTTTATTGTATGATTGTGATTGTATGATTGTGATTATAAGATTGTGATTGTATGATTGTGATCGTATGGTTGTGATTGCTCGACTGCGATTGTACGATTGTGATTGTATGATTGTTTTTGTATGATTGTGATTGTATGATTGTGATTGTATGATTGTGATTGTATGATTGTGATTGTATGATTGCGATAGTATGATTGTGATTGTATGATTGTGATTGTGTGATTGTGATTGAAAGATTGTGATTGTATGATTGCGATTGTATGAGTGTGATTATATGATTATGATTGTATGATTGTGATTGTATGATTGTGATTGTATGATTGTGATTGTATGATTGTGATTGTATGATTGTGATTGTATGATTTTTATTGTATGATTGTGATTGTATGATTGTGATTGTAAGATTGTGATTGTATGATTGTGATCGTATGGTTGTGATTGCTCGACTGCGATTGTACGATTGTGATTGTATGATTGTTTTTGTATGATTGTGATTGTATGATAGTGATTGTATGATTGTGCCTGTATGATTGTGATGGTATGATTGAGATTGTATGATTGCGATTGTATGATTGCAATTTTATGAGTGTGATTATATGATTTTGATTGTACGGTTGTGATAGTATGATTGTGATTGTATGATTGTGATTGTATGATTGTGATTGTATGATTGTGATTGTATGATTGTGATTGTATGATTGTGATTGTCTGATTGTGATTGTATGATTGTGATTGTATGATTGTGATTGTATCATTGTGATTGTAAGATTGTGATTGTATGATTGTGATTGTATGATTGTGATTGTATGATTGTGATTGTATAATTATGGTTCTATTATTGTGATTGTATGATTGTTCCTGTATGATTATGATCGCATGATTGTAATTGCATGATTGGGAGTGTATGATTGTGATTGTATGATTGCGATCGTGTGATTGTGACTGTTTGACTGCGATTGTATGATTGTGATTGTATGATTGTTTTTGTTTGATTATGATTGTATGATTGTGATTGTATGATTGTGCCTGTATGATTGTGATGGTATGATTGTGATTGTATGATAGTGATTGAAAGATTGTGATTGTATGATTGCGATTGTATGAGTGTGATTATATGATTATGATTGTATGATTGTGATTGTATGATTGTGATTGTATGATTGTGATTGTATGATTTTTATTGTATGATTGTGATTGTATGATTGTGATTGTATGATTGTGATTGTATGATTGCGATAGTATGATTGTGATTGTATGATTGTGATTGTGTGATTGTGATTATAAGATTGTGATTGTATGATTGTGATTGTATGATGGTGACTGTAGTATTGTGATTGTATGATTGTGATTGTATGATTGTGATTGTATGATTGTGATTGTATGATTGTGATTGTATGATTGTGATTGTATGATTGTGATTAATTCATTGTGATTGAATGATTGTGATTGTATGTTGGTGACTGTAGTATTGTGATTGTATGATTGTGATTGTATGATTGTAATTGTATCATTGTGATTGTATGATTGCGATTGTATGATTGTGATTGTATGATTGTGATTGTATGATTGTGATTGTATAATTATGGTTCTATTATTGTGATTGTATGATTGTTCATGTATGATTATGATCGCATGATTGTAATTGCATGATTGGGAGTGTATGATTGTGATTGTATGATTGCGATCGTGTGAGTGTGACTGTTTGACTGCGATTGTATGATTGTGATTGTATGATTGTTTTTGTTTGATTATGATTGTATGATTGTGATTGTATGATTGTGATTGTATGATTGTGCCTGTACGATTGTGATGGTATGATTGTGATTGTATGATAGTGATTGAAAGATTGTGATTGTATGATTGCGATTGTATGAGTGTGATTATATGATTATGATTGTATGATTGTGATTGTATGATTGTGATTGTATGATTGTGATTGTATGATTTTTATTGTATGATTGTGATTGTATGATTGTGATTGTAAGATTGTGATTGTATGATTGTGATCGTATGGTTGTGATTGCTCGACTGCGATTGTACGATTGTGATTGTATGATATTTTTTGTATGATTGTGATTGTATAATAGTGATTGTATGATTGTGCCTGTATGATTGTGATGGGATGATTGAGATTGTATGATTGCGATTGTATGATTGCAATTTTATGGGTGTGATTATATGATTATGATTGTACGATTGTGATAGTATGATTGTGATTGTATGATTGTGATTGTATGATTGTGATTGTCTGATTGTGATTGTATGATTGTGATTGTATGATTGTGATTGTATCATTGTGATTGTATGATTGCGATTGTATGATTGTGATTGTATGTTTGTGATTGTATGATTGTGATTGTATAATTATGGTTCTATTATTGTGATTGTATGATTGTTCATGTATGATTATATTCGTATGATTGTAATTGCATGATTGGGAGTGTATGATTGTGATTGTATGATTGCGATCGTGTGATTGTGACTGTTTGACTGCGATTGTATGATTGGGATTGTATGATTGTGATTGTATGATTGTGATTGTATGATTGTGATTGTATGATTGTGATTGTATGATTGTGATTGTATGATTGTGATTGTATGATTGTGATTGTATGATTGTGATTGTATGATTGTGATTGTATGATTGTGATTGTATGATTGTGATTGTATGATTGTGATTGTATGATTGTGATTGTATGATTGTGATTGTATGATTGTGATTGTATGATTGTGATTGTATGATTGTGATTGTATGATTGTGATTGTATGATTGTGATTGTATGATTGTGATTGTATGATTGTGATTGTATGATTGTGATTGTATGATTGTGATTGTATGATTGTGATTTAATGATTGTGATTGTATGATTGTGATTGTATGATTGTGATTGTATGATTGTGATTGTATGATTTTGATTGTAGGATTGTGATTATATGATTGTGACTGTATGATTGTGATTGTATGATTGTGATTGTATGATGATGATTGTATGATTGCGATAGTATGATTGTGATTGTATGATTGTGATTGTATGATTGCGATAGTATGATTGTGATTATATGATTGTGATTGTATGATTCTGATTGTATGATTGTGATTGTATGATTGCGATAGTATGATTGTGATTGTATGATTGTGATTGTATGATTGTGATTGTATGATTGTGATTGTAGGATTGTGATTGTCTGATTGTGATTGTATGATTGTGATTGTATGATTGTGATTGTATCATTGTGATTGTATGATTGCGATTGTATGATTGTGATTGTATGATTGTGATTGTATGATTGTGATCGTATAATTATGGTTCTATAATTGTGATTGTATGATTGTTCATGTATGATTATGATCGTATGATTGTAATTGCATGATTGGGAGTGTATGATTGTGATTGTATGATTGTGATTGTATGATGGTGACTGTAGTATTGTGATTGTATGATTGTGATTGTATGATTGTGATTGTATGATTATGATTAATTCATTGTGATTGTATGATTGTGATTGTATGTTGGTGACTGTAGTATTGTGATTGTATGATTGTGATTGTATGATTGTAATTGTATCATTGTGATTGTATGATTGTGATTGTATGATTGTGATTGTATGATTGTGATTGTATGATTGTGATTGTATGATTGTGATTGTATGATTGTGATTGTATGATTGTGATTGTATCATTGTGATTGTATGATTGTGATTATATGATAGTGATTGTATGATTGTGATTGTATGATGGTGACTGTAGTATTGTGATTGTATGATTGTGATAGTATGATTGTGATTGTATGATTGTGATTGTATGATTGTGATTGTCTGATTGTGATTGTATGATTGTGATTGTATGATTATGATTGTATGATTGTGATTGTATGATTGTGATTGTATGATTGTGATTGTATGATTGTGATTGTATGATTGTGATTGTATGATTGTGATTGTATGATTGTGATTATATGATTGTGATTGTATGATTGTGATTGTATGATTGTGATTGTATGATGATGATTGTATGATTGCGATAGTATGATTGTGATTGTATGATTGTGATTGTATGATTGCGATAGTATGATTGTGATTATATGATTGTGATTGTATGATTCTGATTGTATGATTATGATTGTACGATTGTGATAGTATGATTGTGATTGTATGATTGTGATTGTATGATTGTGATTGTCTGATTGTGATTGTATGGTTGTGATTGTATGATTGTGATTGTATCATTGTGATTGTATGATTGCGATTGTATGATTGTGATTGTATGTTTGTGATTGTATGATTGTGATTGTATAATTATGGTTCTATTATTGTGATTGTACGATTGTTCATGTATGATTATATTCGTATGATTGTAATTGCATGATTGGGAGTGTATGATTGTGATTGTATGATTGCGATCGTGTGATTGTGACTGTTTGACTGCGATTGTATGATTGGGATTGTATGATTGTGATTGTATGATTGTGATTGTATGATTGTGATTGTATGATTGTGATTGTATGATTGTGATTGTATGATTGTGATTGTATGATTGTGATTGTATGATTGTGATTGTATGATTGTGATTGTATGATTGTGATTGTATGATTGTGATTGTATGATTGTGATTGTATGATTGTGATTGTATGATTGTGATTGTATGATTGTGATTGTATGATTGTGATTGTATGATTGTGATTGTATGATTGTGATTGTATGATTGTGATTGTATGATTGTGATTGTATGATTGTGATTGTATGATTGTGATTTAATGATTGTGATTGTATGATTGTGATTGTATGATTGTGATTGTATGATTGTGATTGTATGATTTTGATTGTAGGATTGTGATTATATGATTGTGACTGTATGATTGTGATTGTATGATTGTGATTGCATGATTGTGATTGTATGATTGTTTTTGTATGATTGTGATTGTATGATTTTGATTGAATGATTGTGAGTGTATGATTGTGATTGTATGATTGCGATCGTATGATTGTGATTGTTTGATTGCGATTGTATGATTGTGATTGTATCATTGTGATTGTATGATTGTGATTATATGATAGTGATTGTATGATTGTGATTGTATGATGGTGACTGTAGTATTGTGATTGTATGATTGTGATAGTATGATTGTGATTGTATGATTGTGATTGTATGATTGTGATTGTATGATTGTGATTGTATGATTGTGATTGTATGATTGTGATTGTATGATTGTGATTGTATGATTGTGATTGTATGATTGTGATTGTAGGATTGCGAGTGTATGATTGTGATTGCATGATTGTGATTGTATGATTGTTTTTGTATGATTGTGATTGTATGATTGTGATTGTACGATTGTGATCGTATGATAGTGATTGAAAGATTGTGATTGTATGATTGCGATTGTATGAGTGTGATTATATGATTATGATTGTATGATTGTGATTGTATGATTGTGATTGTATGATTTTTATTGTATGATTGTGATTGTATGATTGTGATTATAAGATTGTGATTGTATGATTGTGATCGTATGGTTGTGATTGCTCGACTGCGATTGTACGATTGTGATTGTATGATTGTTTTTGTATGATTGTGATTGTATGATTGTGATTGTATGATTGTGATTGTATGATTGTGATTGTATGATTGCGATAGTATGATTGTGATTGTATGATTGTGATTGTGTGATTGTGATTGAAAGATTGTGATTGTATGATTGCGATTGTATGAGTGTGATTATATGATTATGATTGTATGATTGTGATTGTATGATTGTGATTGTATGATTGTGATTGTATGATTGTGATTGTATGATTGTGATTGTATGATTTTTATTGTATGATTGTGATTGTATGATTGTGATTGTAAGATTGTGATTGTATGATTGTGATTGTATGATGGTGACTGTAGTATTGTGATTGTATGATTGTGATTGTATGATTGTGATTGTATGATTGTGATTGTATGATTGTGATTAATTCATTGTGATTGAATGATTGTGATTGTATGTTGGTGACTGTAGTATTGTGATTGTATGATTGTGATTGTATGATTGTAATTGTATCATTGTGATTGTATGATTGCGATTGTATGACTGTGATTGTATGATTGTGATTGTATGATTGTGATTGTATAATTATGGTTCTATTATTGTGATTGTATGATTGTTCATGTATGATTATGATCGCATGATTGTAATTGCATGATTGGGAGTGTATGATTGTGATTGTATGATTGCGATCGTGTGAGTGTGACTGTTTGACTGCGATTGTATGATTGTGATTGTATGATTGTTTTTGTTTGATTATGATTGTATGATTGTGATTGTATGATTGTGATTGTATGATTGTGCCTGTATGATTGTGATGGTATGATTGTGATTGTATGATTGCGATTGTATGAGTGTGATTATATGATTATGATTGTATGATTGTGATTGTATGATTGTGATTGTATGATTGTGATTGTATGATTTTTATTGTATGATTGTGATTGTATGATTGTGATTGTAAGATTGTGATTGTATGATTGTGATCGTATGGTTGTGATTGCTCGACTGCGATTGTACGATTGTGATTGTATGATATTTTTTGTATGATTGTGATTGTATAATAGTGATTGTATGATTGTGCCTGTATGATTGTGATGGGATGATTGAGATTGTATGATTGCGATTGTATGATTGCAATTTTATGGGTGTGATTATATGATTATGATTGTACGATTGTGATAGTGTGATTGTGATTGTATGATTGTGATTGTATGATTGTGATTGTCTGATTGTGATTGTATGATTGTGATTGTATGATTGTGATTGTATCATTGTGATTGTATGATTGCGATTGTATGATTGTGATTGTATGTTTGTGATTGTATGATTGTGATTGTATAATTATGGTTCTATTATTGTGATTGTATGATTGTTCATGTATGATTATATTCGTATGATTGTAATTGCATGATTGGGAGTGTATGATTGTGATTGTATGATTGCGATCGTGTGATTGTGACTGTTTGACTGCGATTGTATGATTGGGATTGTATGATTGTGATTGTATGATTGTGATTGTATGATTGTGATTGTATGATTGTGATTGTATGATTGTGATTGTATGATTGTGATTGTATGATTGTGATTGTATGATTGTGATTGTATGATTGTGATTGTATGATTGTGATTGTATGATTGTGATTGTATGATTGTGATTGTATGATTGTGATTGTATGATTGTGATTGTATGATTGTGATTGTATGATTGTGATTTAATGATTGTGATTGTATGATTGTGATTGTATGATTGTGATTGTATGATTTTCATTGTAGGATTGTGATTATATGATTGTGACTGTATGATTGTGATTGTATGATTGTGATTGTATGATGATGATTGTATGATTGCGATAGTATGATTGTGATTGTATGATTGTGATTGTATGATTGCGATAGTATGATTGTGATTATATGATTGTGATTGTATGATTCTGATTGTATGATTGTGATTGTATGATTGCGATAGTATGATTGTGATTGTATGATTGTGATTGTATGATTGTGATTGTATGATTGTGATTGTAGGATTGTGATTGTCTGATTGTGATTGTATGATTGTGATTGTATGATTGTGATTGTATCATTGTGATTGTATGATTGCGATTGTATGATTGTGATTGTATGATTGTGATTGTATGATTGTGATCGTATAATTATGGTTCTATTATTGTGATTGTATGATTGTTCAT
The DNA here is from genome assembly GCF_050947335.1 of Megachile rotundata. Classification (NCBI taxonomy): domain Eukaryota; kingdom Metazoa; phylum Arthropoda; class Insecta; order Hymenoptera; family Megachilidae; genus Megachile; species Megachile rotundata. Next base: position 2,790,084 of record NW_027473323.1, on the reverse strand, counting down.
GTATGATTATGATCGTATGATTGTAATTGCATGATTGGGAGTGTATGATTGTGATTGTATGATTGTGATTGTATGATGGTGACTGTAGTATTGTGATTGTATGATTGTGATTGTATGATTGTGATTGTATGATTATGATTAATTCATTGTGATTGTATGATTGTGATTGTATGTTGGTGACTGTAGTATTGTGATTGTATGATTGTGATTGTATGATTGTGATTGTATGATTGTGATTGTATGGTTGTGATTGTATGATTGTGATTTAATGATTGTGATTGTATGATTGTGATTGTATGATTGTGATTGTATGATTGTGATTGTATGATTTTGATTGTAGGATTGTGATTATATGATTGTGACTGTATGATTGTGATTGTATGATTGTGATTGTATGATGATGATTGTATGATTGCGATAGTATGATTGTGATTGTATGATTGTGATTGTATGATTGCGATAGTATGATTGTGATTATATGATTGTGATTGTATGATTCTGATTGTATGATTGTGATTGTATGATTGCGATAGTATGATTGTGATTGTATGATTGTGATTGTATGATTGTGATTGTATGATTGTGATTGTAGGATTGTGATTGTCTGATTGTGATTGTATGATTGTGATTGTATGATTGTGATTGTATCATTGTGATTGTATGATTGCGATTGTATGATTGTGATTGTATGATTGTGATTGTATGATTGTGATCGTATAATTATGGTTCTATTATTGTGATTGTATGATTGTTCATGTATGATTATGATCGTATGATTGTAATTGCATGATTGGGAGTGTATGATTGTGATTGTATGATTGTGATTGTATGATGGTGACTGTAGTATTGTGATTGTATGATTGTGATTGTATGATTGTGATTGTATGATTATGATTAATTCATTGTGATTGTATGATTGTGATTGTATGTTGGTGACTGTAGTATTGTGATTGTATGATTGTGATTGTATGATTGTAATTGTATCATTGCGATTGTATGATTGTGATTGTATGATTGTGATTGTATGATTGTGATTGTATGATTGTGATTGTATGATTGTGATTGTATGATTGTGATTGTATGATTGTGATTGTATGATTGTGATTGTATGATTGTGATTGTATCATTGTGATTGTATGATTGTGATTATATGATAGTGATTGTATGATTGTGATTGTATGATGGTGACTGTAGTATTGTGATTGTATGATTGTGATAGTATGATTGTGATTGTATGATTGTGATTGTATGATTGTGATTGTCTGATTGTGATTGTATGATTGTGATTGTATGATTATGATTGTATGATTGTGATTGTATGATTGTGATTGTATGATTGTGATTGTATGATTGTGATTGTATGATTGTGATTGTATGATTGTGATTGTATGATTGTGATTGTATGATTGTGATTGTATGATTGTGATTGTATGATTGTGATTGTACGATTGTGTCCGTATGATTGTGACCGTATGATTGCGATTGTATGATTGCGATTGTATGATTGTGATTGTATGATTGTGATTGTATGATTGTGATTGTATGATTGTGATTGTATGATGATGATTGTATGATTGCGATAGTATGATTGTGATTGTATGATTGTGATTGTATGATTGCGATAGTATGATTGTGATTATATGATTGTGATTGTATGATTCTGATTGTATGATTGTGATTGTATGATTGCGATAGTATGATTGTGATTGTATGATTGTGATTGTATGATTGTGATTGTATGATTGTGATTGTAGGATTGTGATTGTCTGATTGTGATTGTATGATTGTGATTGTATGATTGTGATTGTATCATTGTGATTGTATGATTGCGATTGTATGATTGTGATTGTATGATTGTGATTGTATGATTGTGATCGTATAATTATGGTTCTATTATTGTGATTGTATGATTGTTCATGTATGATTATGATCGTATGATTGTAATTGCATGATTGGGAGTGTATGATTGTGATTGTATGATTGTGATTGTATGATGGTGACTGTAGTATTGTGATTGTATGATTGTGATTGTATGATTGTGATTGTATGATTATGATTAATTCATTGTGATTGTATGATTGTGATTGTATGTTGGTGACTGTAGTATTGTGATTGTATGATTGTGATTGTATGTTGGTGACTGTAGTATTGTGATTGTATGATTGTGATTGTATGATTGTAATTGTATCATTTTGATTGTATGATTGTGATTGTATGATTGTGATTGTATGATTGTGATTGTATGATTGTGATTGTAAGATTGCGAGTGTATGATTGTGATTGCATGATTGTGATTGTATGATTGTTTTTGTATGATTGTGATTGTATGATTGTGATTGTACGATTGTGATCGTATGATAGTGATTGAAAGATTGTGATTGTATGATTGCGATTGTATGAGTGTGATTATATGATTATGATTGTATGATTGTGATTGTATGATTGTGATTGTATGATTTTTATTGTATGATTGTGATTGTATGATTGTGATTATAAGATTGTGATTGTATGATTGTGATCGTATGGTTGTGATTGCTCGACTGCGATTGTACGATTGTGATTGTATGATTGTTTTTGTATGATTGTGATTGTATGATTGTGATTGTATGATTGTGATTGTATGATTGTGATTGTCTGATTGTGATTGTCTGATTGTGATTGTATGATTGTGATTGTCTGATTGTGATTGTATGATTGTGATTGTATGATTGTGATTGTATCATTGTCATTGTATGATTGTGATCGTATGATAGTGATTGAAAGATTGTGATTGTATGATTGCGATTGTATGAGTGTGATTATATGATTATGATTGTATGATTGTGATTGTATGATTGTGATTGTATGATTTTTATTGTATGATTGTGATTGTATGATTGTGATTGTATGATTGTGATTTAATGATTGTGATTGTATGATTGTGATTGTATGATTGTGATTGTATGATTGTGATTGTATGATTGTGATTGTATGATTTTGATTGTAGGATTGTGATTATATGATTGTGACTGTATGATTGTGATTGTATGATTGTGATTGCATGATTGTGATTGTATGATTGTTTTTGTATGATTGTGATTGTATGATTTTGATTGAATGATTGTGAGTGTATGATTGTGATTGTATGATTGCGATCGTTTGATTGTGATTGTTTGATTGCGATTGTATGATTGTGATTGTATCATTGTGATTGTATGATTGTGATTATATGATAGTGATTGTATGATTGTGATTGTATGATGGTGACTGTAGTATTGTGATTGTATGATTGTGATAGTATGATTGTGATTGTATGATTGTGATTGTATGATTGTGATTGTCTGATTGTGATTGTATGATTGTGATTGTATGATTATGATTGTATGATTGTGATTGTATGATTGTGATTGTATGATTGTGATTGTATGATTGTGATTGTATGATTGTGATTGTATGATTGTGATTGTATGATTGTGATTGTATGATTGTGATTGTATGATTGTGATTGTATGATTGTGATTGTACGATTGTGTCCGTATGATTGTGACCGTATAATTGCGATTGTATGATTGCGATTGTATGATTGTAATTGTATGATTGTGATTGTATGATTGTGATTGTATGATTGTGATTGTATGATGATGATTGTATGATTGCGATAGTATGATTGTGATTGTATGATTGTGATTGTATGATTGCGATAGTATGATTGTGATTATATGATTGTGATTGTATGATTCTGATTGTATGATTGTGATTGTATGATTGCGATAGTATGATTGTGATTGTATGATTGTGATTGTATGATTGTGATTGTATGATTGTGATTGTAGGATTGTGATTGTCTGATTGTGATTGTATGATTGTGATTGTATGATTGTGATTGTATCATTGTGATTGTATGATTGCGATTGTATGATTGTGATTGTATGATTGTGATTGTATTATTGTGATTGTATGATTGTGATCGTATAATTATGGTTCTATTATTGTGATTGTATGATTGTTCATGTATGATTATGATCGTATGATTGTAATTGCATGATTGGGAGTGTATGATTGTGATTGTATGATTGTGATTGTATGATGGTGACTGTAGTATTGTGATTGTATGATTGTGATTGTATGATTGTAATTGTATCATTGTGATTGTATGATTGTGATTGTATGATTGTGATTGTATGATTGTGATTGTATGATTGTGATTGTATGATTGTGATTGTATGATTGTGATTGTATGATTGTGATTGTAAGATTGCGAGTGTATGATTGTGATTGCATGATTGTGATTGTATGATTGTTTTTGTATGATTGTGATTGTATGATTGTGATTGTACGATTGTGATCGTATGATAGTGATTGAAAGATTGTGATTGTATGATTGCGATTGTATGAGTGTGATTATATGATTATGATTGTATGATTGTGATTGTATGATTGTGATTGTATGATTTTTATTGTATGATTGTGATTGTATGATTGTGATTATAAGATTGTGATTGTATGATTGTGATCGTATGGTTGTGATTGCTCGACTGCGATTGTACGATTGTGATTGTATGATTGTTTTTGTATGATTGTGATTGTATGATTGTGATTGTATGATTGTGATTGTATGATTGTGATTGTATGATTGCGATAGTATGATTGTGATTGTATGATTGTGATTGTGTGATTGTGATTGAAAGATTGTGATTGTATGATTGCGATTGTATGAGTGTGATTATATGATTATGATTGTATGATTGTGATTGTATGATTGTGATTGTATGATTGTGATTGTATGATTGTGATTGTATGACTTTTATTGTATGATTGTGATTGTATGATTGTGATTGTAAGATTGTGATTGTATGATTGTGATCGTATGGTTGTGATTGCTCGACTGCGATTGTACGATTGTGATTGTATGATTGTTTTTGTATGATTGTGATTGTATGATAGTGATTGTATGATTGTGCCTGTATGATTGTGATGGTATGATTGAGATTGTATGATTGCGATTGTATGATTGCAATTTTATGAGTGTGATTATATGATTTTGATTGTACGGTTGTGATAGTATGATTGTGATTGTATGATTGTGATTGTATGATTGTGATTGTATGATTGTGATTGTCTGATTGTGATTGTATGATTGTGATTGTATGATTGTGATTGTATCATTGTGATTGTAAGATTGTGATTGTATGATTGTGATTGTATGATTGTGATTGTATGATTGTGATTGTATAATTATGGTTCTATTATTGTGATTGTATGATTGTTCCTGTATGATTATGATCGCATGATTGTATTTGCATGATTGGGAGTGTATGATTGTGATTGTATGATTGCGATCGTGTGATTGTGACTGTTTGACTGCGATTGTATGATTGTGATTGTATGATTGTTTTTGTTTGATTATGATTGTATGATTGTGATTGTATGATTGTGCCTGTATGATTGTGATGGTATGATTGTGATTGTATGATAGTGATTGAAAGATTGTGATTGTATGATTGCGATTGTATGAGTGTGATTATATGATTATGATTGTATGATTGTGATTGTATGATTGTGATTGTATGATTGTGATTGTATGATTTTTATTGTATGATTGTGATTGTATGATTGTGATTGTATGATTGTGATTGTATGATTGTGATCGTATGGTTGTGATTGCTCGACTGCGATTGTACGATTGTGATTGTATGATATTTTTTGTATGATTGTGATTGTATAATAGTGATTGTATGATTGTGCCTGTATGATTGTGATGGGATGATTGAGATTGTATGATTGCGATTGTATGATTGCAATTTTATGAGTGTGATTATATGATTATGATTGTACGATTGTGATAGTATGATTGTGATTGTATGATTGTGATTGTATGATTGTGATTGTCTGATTGTGATTGTATGATTGTGATTGTATGATTGTGATTGTATCATTGTGATTGTATGATTGGGATTGTATGATTGTGATTGTATGATTGTGATTGTATGATTGTGATTGTATGATTTTGATTGAATGATTGTGAGTGTATGATTGTGATTGTATGATTGCGATCGTATGATTGTGATTGTTTGATTGCGATTGTATGATTGTGATTGTATGATTGTGATTATATGATAGTGATTGTATGATTGTGATTGTATGATGGTGACTGTAGTATTGTGATTGTATGATTGTGATAGTATGATTGTGATTGTATGATTGTGATTGTATGATTGTGATTGTCTGATTGTGATTGTATGATTGTGATTGTATGATTATGATTGTATGATTGTGATTGTATGATTGTGATTGTATGATTGTGATTGTATGATTGTGATTGTATGATTGTGATTGTATGATTGTGATTGTATGATTGTGATTGTATGATTGTGATTGTATGATTGTGATTGTATGATTGTGATTGTACGATTGTGTCCGTATGATTGTGACCGTATGATTGCGATTGTATGATTGCGATTGTATGATTGTGATTGTATGATTGTGATTGTATGATTGTGATTGTATGATTGTGATTGTATGATGATGATTGTATGATTGCGATAGTATGATTGTGATTGTATGATTGTGATTGTATGATTGCGATAGTATGATTGTGATTATATGATTGTGATTGTATGATTCTGATTGTATGATTGTGATTGTATGATTGCGATAGTATGATTGTGATTGTATGATTGTGATTGTATGATTGTGATTGTATGATTGTGATTGTAGGATTGTGATTGTCTGATTGTGATTGTATGATTGTGATTGTATGATTGTGATTGTATCATTGTGATTGTATGATTGCGATTGTATGATTGTGATTGTATGATTGTGATTGTATGATTGTGATCGTATAATTATGGTTCTATTATTGTGATTGTATGATTGTTCATGTATGATTATGATCGTATGATTGTAATTGCATGATTGGGAGTGTATGATTGTGATTGTATGATTGTGATTGTATGATGGTGACTGTAGTATTGTGATTGTATGATTGTGATTGTATGATTGTGATTGTATGATTATGATTAATTCATTGTGATTGTATGATTGTGATTGTATGTTGGTGACTGTAGTATTGTGATTGTATGATTGTGATTGTATGATTGTAATTGTATCATTGTGATTGTATGATTGTGATTGTATGATTGTGATTGTATGATTGTGATTGTATGATTGTGATTGTATGATTGTGATTGTATGATTGTGATTGTAAGATTGCGAGTGTATGATTGTGATTGCATGATTGTGATTGTATGATTGTTTTTGTATGATTGTGATTGTATGATTGTGATTGTACGATTGTGATCGTATGATAGTGATTGAAAGATTGTGATTGTATAATTGCGATTGTATGAGTGTGATTATATGATTATGATTGTATGATTGTGATTGTATGATTGTGATTGTATGATTTTTATTGTATGATTGTGATTGTATGATTGTGATTATAAGATTGTGATTGTATGATTGTGATCGTATGGTTGTGATTGCTCGACTGCGATTGTACGATTGTGATTGTATGATTGTTTTTGTATGATTGTGATTGTATGATTGTGATTGTATGATTGTGATTGTATGATTGTGATTGTATGATTGCGATAGTATGATTGTGATTGTATGATTGTGATTGTGTGATTGTGATTATAAGATTGTGATTGTATGATTGTGATTGTATGATGGTGACTGTAGTATTGTGATTGTATGATTGTGATTGTATGATTGTGATTGTATGATTGTGATTGTATGATTGTGATTAATTCATTGTGATTGTATGATTGTGATTGTATGTTGGTGACTGTAGTATTGTGATTGTATGATTGTGATTGTATGATTGTGATTGTATGTTGGTGACTGTAGTATTGTGATTGTATGATTGTGATTGTATGATTGTAATTGTATCATTGTGATTGTATGATTGTGATTGTATGATTGTGATTGTATGATTGTGATTGTATGAGTGTGATTATATGATTATGATTGTATGATTGTGATTGTATGATTGCGATTGTATGATTGTGATTGTATGATTGTGATTGTATGATTTTTATTGTATGATTGTGATTGTATGATTGTGATTGTAAGATTGTGATTGTATGATTGTGATCGTATGGTTGTGATTGCTCGACTGCGATTGTACGATTATGATTGTATGATTGTTTTTGTATGATTGTGATTGTATGATAGTGATTGTATGATTGTGCCTGTATGATTGTGATGGTATGATTGAGATTGTATGATTGCGATTGTATGATTGCAATTTTATGAGTGTGATTATATGATTTTGATTGTACGGTTGTGATAGTATGATTGTGATTGTATGATTGTGATTGTCTGATTGTGATTGTATGATTGTGATTGTCTGATTGTGATTGTATGATTGTGATTGCATGATTGTGATTGTATCATTGTCATTGTATGATTGTGATCGTATGAGAGTGATTGAAAGATTGTGATTGTATGATTGCGATTGTATGAGTGTGATTATATGATTATGATTGTATGATTGTGATTGTATGATTGTGATTGTATGATTTTTATTGTATGATTGTGATTGTATGATTGTGATTATATGATTATGATTGTATGATTGTGATTGTATGATTGTGATTGTATGATTGTGATTGTATGATTGTGATTGTATGATTGTGATTGTATGATTGTGATTGTATAATTATGGTTCTATTATTGTGATTGTATGATTGTTCATGTATGATTATGATCGCATGATTGTAATTGCATGATTGGGAGTGTATGATTGTGATTGTATGATTGCGATCGTGTGATTGTGATTGTATGATTGTGATTGTATGATTGTGATTGTATGATTGTGATTGTATGATTGTGATTGTATGATTGTGATTGTATGATTGTGATTGTATGATTGTGATTGTACGATTGTGTCCGTATGATTGTGACCGTATGATTGCGATTGTATGATTGTGATTGTATGATTGTGATTGTATGATTGCGATCGTGTGATTGTGATTGTATGATTGTGATTGTATGATTGTGATTATATGATAGTGATTGTATGATTGTGATTGTATGATGGTGACTGTAGTATTGTGATTGTATGATTGTGATAGTATGATTGTGATTGTATGATTGTGATTGTATGATTGTTTTTGTATGATTGTGATTGTATGATTGTGATTGTATGATTGTGATTGTATGATTGTGATTCTTTGATTGAGATTGTATGATTGTGATTGTATGATTGTGATTGTCTGATTGTGATTGTATGATTGTGATTGTATGATTGTGATTGTATGATTGTGATTGTATGATTGTGATTGTATGATTGGTATTGTATGATTGTGATTGTATGATTGTGATTGTATGATTGTGATTGTATGATTGTGATTGTATGATTGTGATTGTATGATTGTGATTGTATGATTGTGATTGTATGATTGTGATTGTATGATTGTGATTGTACGATTGTGTCCGTATGATTGTGACCGTATGATTGCGATTGTATGATTGTGATTGTATGATTGTGATTGTATGATTGTGATTGTATGATTGTGATTGTATGATTGCGATAGTATGATTGTGATTATATGATTGTGATTGTATGATTGTGATTGTATGATTGTGATTGTATGATTATGATTAATTCATTGTGATTGTATGATTGTGATTGTATGTTGGTGACTGTAGTATTGTGATTGTATGATTGTGATTGTATGATTGTAATTGTATCATTGTGATTGTATGATTGTGATTGTATGATTGTGATTGTATGATTGTGATTGTATGATTGTGATTGTATGATTGTGATTGTAAGATTGCGAGTGTATGATTGTGATTGCATGATTGTGATTGTATGATTGTTTTTGTATGATTGTGATTGTATGATTGTGATTGTACGATTGTGATCGTATGATAGTGATTGAAAGATTGTGATTGTATGATTGCGATTGTATGAGTGTGATTATATGATTATGATTGTATGATTGTGATTGTATGATTGTGATTGTATGATTTTTATTGTATGATTGTGATTGTATGATTGTTTTTGTATGATTGTGATTGTATGATTGTGATTGTATGATTGTGATTGTATGATTTTTATTGTATGATTGTGATTGTATGATTGTGATTGTAAGATTGTGATTGTATGATTGTGATCGTATGGTTGTGATTGCTCGACTGCGATTGTACGATTGTGATTGTATGATTGTTTTTGTATGATTGTGATTGTATGATAGTGATTGTATGATTGTGCCTGTATGATTGTGATGGTATGATTGAGATTGTATGATTGCGATTGTATGATTGCAATTTTATGAGTGTGATTATATGATTTTGATTGTACGGTTGTGATAGTATGATTGTGATTGTATGATTGTGATTGCATGATTGTGATTGTATGATTGTGATTGTCTGATTGTGATTGTATGATTGTGATTGTATGATTGTGATTGTATCATTGTGATTGTATGATTGCGATTGTATGATTGTGATTGTATGATTGTGATTGTATGATTGTGATTGTATAATTATGGTTCTATTATTGTGATTGTATGATTGTTCATGTATGATTATGATCGCATGATTGTAATTGCATGATTGGGAGTGTATGATTGTGATTGTATGATTGCGATCGTGTGATTGTGACTGCTTGACTGCGATTGTATGATTGTGATTGTATGATTGTTTTTGTTTGATTATGATTGTATGATTGTGATTGTATGATTGTGCCAGTATGATTGTGATGGTATGATTGTGATTGTATGATAGTGATTGAAAGATTGTGATTGTATTATTGCGATTGTATGAGTGTGATTATATGATTGTATGATTGTGATTGTATGATTGTGATTGTATGATTGTGATTGTATGATTTTTATTGTATGATTGTGATTGTATGATTGTGATTGTATGATTGTGATTGTATGATTGTGATTGTATGATTGTGATTGTATGATTGCGATAGTATGATTGTGATTGTATGATTGTGATTGTGTGATTGTGATTATAAGATTGTGATTGTATGATTGTGATTGTATGATGGTGACTGTAGTATTGTGATTGTATGATTGTGATTGTATGATTGTGATTGTATGATTGTGATTAATTCATTGTGATTGAATGATTGTGATTGTATGTTGGTGACTGTAGTATTGTGATTGTATGATTGTGATTGTATGATTGTAATTGTATCATTGTGATTGTATGATTGCGATTGTATGATTGTGATTGTATGATTGTGATTGTATGATTGTGATTGTATAATTATGGTTCTATTATTGTGATTGTATGATTGTTCATGTATGATTATGATCGCATGATTGTAATTGCATGATTGGGAGTGTATGATTGTGATTGTATGATTGCGATCGTGTGATTGTGACTGTTTGACTGCGATTGTATGATTGTGATTGTATGATTGTTTTTGTTTGATTATGATTGTATGATTGTGATTGTATGATTGTGCCTGTATGATTGTGATGGTATGATTGTGATTGTATGATAGTGATTGAAAGATTGTGATTGTATGATTGCGATTGTATGAGTGTGATTATATGATTATGATTGTATGATTGTGATTGTATGATTGTGATTGTATGATTGTGATTGTATGATTTTTATTGTATGATTGTGATTGTATGATTGTGATTGTAAGATTGTGATTGTATGATTGTGATCGTATGGTTGTGATTGCTCGACTGCGATTGTACGATTGTGATTGTATGATATTTTTTGTATGATTGTGATTGTATGATAGTGATTTTATGATTGTGCCTGTATGATTGTGATGGTATGATTGAGATTGTATGATTGCGATTGTATGATTGCAATTTTATGAGTGTGATTATATGATTATGATTGTACGATTGTGATAGTATGATTGTGATTGTATGATTGTGACTGTATGATTGTGATTGTATGATTTTTATTGTATGATTGTGATTGTATGATTGTGATTATAAGATTGTGATTGTATGATTGTGATCGTATGGTTGTGATTGCTCGACTGCGATTGTACGATTGTGATTGTATGATTGTTTTTGTATGATTGTGATTGTATGATTGTGATTGTATGATTGTGATTGTATGATTGTGATTGTATGATTGTGATTGTATGATTGTGATTGTATGATTGTGATTGTATGATTGTGATTGTATGATTGTGATTGTATGATTGTGATTGTATGATTTTTATTGTATGATTGTGATTGTATGATTGTGATTGTAAGATTGTGATTGTATGATTGTGATCGTATGGTTGTGATTGCTCAACTGCGATTGTACGATTGTGATTGTATGATTGTTTTTGTATGATTGTGATTGTATGATAGTGATTGTATGATTGTGCCTGTATGATTGTGATGGTATGATTGAGATTGTATGATTGCGATTGTATGATTGCAATTTTATGAGTGTGATTATATGATTTTGATTGTACGGTTGTGATAGTATGATTGTGATTGTATGATTGTGATTGTATGATTGTGATTGTATGATTGTGATTGTCTGATTGTGATTGTATGATTGTGATTGTATGATTGTGATTGTATCATTGTGATTGTATGATTGTGATCGTATGATAGTGATTGAAAGATTGTGATTGTATGATTGCGATTGTATGAGTGTGATTATATGATTATGATTGTATGATTGTGATTGTATGATTGTGATTGTATGATTTTTATTGTATGATTGTGATTGTATGATTGTGATTATAAGATTGTGATTGTATGATTGTGATCGTATGGTTGTGATTGCTCGACTGCGATTGTATGATTGTGATTGTATGATTGTGATTGTCTGATTGTGATTGTATGATTGTGATTGTATGATTGTGATTGTATCATTGTGATTGTATGATTGCGATTGTATGATTGTGATTGTATGATTGTGATTGTATGATTGTGATTGTATAATTATGGTTCTATTATTGTGATTGTATGATTGTTCATGTATGATTATGATCGCATGATTGTAATTGCATGATTGGGAGTGTATGATTGTGATTGTATGATTGCGATCGTGTGATTGTGACTGTTTGACTGCGATTGTATGATTGTGATTGTATGATTGTGATTGTAAGATTGTGATTGTATGATTGTGATCGTATGGTTGTGATTGCTCGACTGCGATTGTACGATTGTGATTGTATGATATTTTTTGTATGATTGTGATTGTATGATAGTGATTGTATGATTGTGCCTGTATGATTGTGATGGTATGATTGAGATTGTATGATTGCGATTGTATGATTGCAATTTTATGAGTGTGATTATATGATTATGATTGTACGATTGTGATAGTATGATTGTGATTGTATGATTGTGACTGTATGATTGTGATTGTATGATTTTTATTATATGATTGTGATTGTATGATTGTGATTATAAGATTGTGATTGTATGATTGTGATCGTATGGTTGTGATTGCTCGACTGCGATTGTACGATTGTGATTGTATGATTGTTTTTGTATGATTGTGATTGTATGATTGTGATTGTATGATTGTGATTGTATGATTGTGATTGTATGATTGTGATTGTATGATTGTGATTGTATGATTGTGATTGTATGATTGTGATTGTATGATTTTTATTGTATGATTGTGATTGTATGATTGTGATTGTAAGATTGTGATTGTATGATTGTGATCGTATGGTTGTGATTGCTCAACTGCGATTGTACGATTGTGATTGTATGATTGTTTTTGTATGATTGTGATTGTACGATAGTGATTGTATGATTGTGCCTGTATGATTGTGATGGTATGATTGAGATTGTATGATTGCGATTGTATGATTGCAATTTTATGAGTGTGATTATATGATTTTGATTGTACGGTTGTGATAGTATGATTGTGATTGTATGATTGTGATTGTATGATTGTGATTGTATGATTGTGATTGTATGATTGTGATTGTCTGATTGTGATTGTATGATTGTGATTGTATGATTGTGATTGTATCATTGTGATTGTATGATTGTGATCGTATGATAGTGATTGAAAGATTGTGATTGTATGATTGCGATTGTATGAGTGTGATTATATGATTATGATTGTATGATTGTGATTGTACGATTGTGATTGTATGATTTTTATTGTATGATTGTGATTGTATGATTGTGATTATAAGATTGTGATTGTATGATTGTGATCGTATGGTTGTGATTGCTCGACTGCGATTGTATGATTGTGATTGTATGATTGTGATTGTCTGATTGTGATTGTATGATTGTGATTGTATGATTGTGATTGTATCATTGTGATTGTATGATTGCGATTGTATGATTGTGATTGTATGATTGTGATTGTATGATTGTGATTGTATAATTATGGTTCTATTATTGTGATTGTATGATTGTTCATGTCTGATTATGATCGCATGATTGTAATTGCATGATTGGGAGTGTATGATTGTGATTGTATGATTGCGATCGTGTGATTGTGACTGTTTGACTGCGATTGTATGATTGTGATTGTATGATTGTTTTTGTTTGATTATGATTGTATGATTGTGATTGTATGATTGTGCCTGTATGATTGTGATGGTATGATTGTGATTGTATGATAGTGATTGAAAGATTGTGATTGTATGATTGCGATTGTATGAGTGTGATTATATGATTATGATTGTATGATTGTGATTGTATGATTGTGATTGTACGATTGTGATTGTATGATTTTTATTGTATGATTGTGATTGTATGATTGTGATTGTATGATTGTGATTGTATGATTGCGATAGTATGATTGTGATTGTATGATTGTGATTGTATGATTGTGATTGTGTGATTGTGATTATAAGATTGTGATTGTATGATTGTGATTGTATGATGGTGACTGTAGTATTGTGATTGTATGATTGTGATTGTATGATTGTGGTTGTATGTTTGTGATTAATTCATTGTGATTGAATGATTGTGATTGTATGTTGGTGACTGTAGTATTGTGATTGTATGATTGTGATTGTATGATTGTAATTGTATCATTGTGATTGTATGATTGCGATTGTATGATTGTGATTGTATGATTGTGATTGTATGATTGTGATTGTATAATTATGGTTCTATTATTGTGATTGTATGATTGTTCATGTAAGATTATGATCGCATGATTGTAATTGCATGATTGGGAGTGTACGATTGTGATTGTATGATTGCGATCGTGTGATTGTGACTGTTTGACTGCGATTGTATGATTGTGATTGTATGATTGTTTTTGTTTGATTATGATTGTATGATTGTGATTGTATGATTGTACCTGTATGATTGTGATGGTATGATTGTGATTGTATGATAGTGATTGAAAGATTGTGATTGTATGATTGCGATTGTATGAGTGTGATTATATGATTATGATTGTATGATTGTGATTGTATGATTGTGATTGTATGATTGTGATTGTATGATTGTGATTGTCTGATTGTGATTGTATGATTGTGATTGTATGATTGTGATTGTATGATTGTGATTGTATGATTGTGATTGTATCATTGTGATTGTATGATTGCGATTGTATGATTGTGATTGTATGATTGTGATTGTATCATTGTGATTGTATGATTGCGATTGTATGATTGTGATTGTATGTTTGTGATTGTATGATTGTGATTGTATGATTGTGATTGTATAATTGTGATTGTATGATTGTGATTGTATGATTGTGATTGTATGATTGTGATTGTATGATTGTGATTGTATGATTGTGATTGTATGATTGTGATTGTCTGATTGTGATTGTATGATTGTGATTGTATGATTATGATTGTGTGATTGTGATTGTATGATTGTGATTGTATGATTGTGATTGTATGATTGTGATTGTATGATTGTGATTGTATGATTGTGATTGTATGATTGTGATTGTATGATTGTGATTGTATGATTGTGATTGTATGATTGTGATTGTATGATTGTGATTGTATGATTGTGACTGTATGATTGTGATTGTATGATTGTGATTGTACGATTGTGTCCGTATGATTGTGACCGTATGATTGCGATTGTATGATTGTGATTCTTTGATTGTGATTGTATGATTGTGATTGTATGATTGTGATTGTATGATTGTGATTGTATGATTGTGATTGTATGATTGTGATTGTATGATTGTGATTGTATGATTGTGATTGTATCATTGTGATTGTATGATTGCGATTGTATGATTGTGATTGTATGTTTGTGATTGTATGATTGTGATTGTATGATTGTGATTGTATAATTGTGATTGTATGATTGTGATTGTATGATTGTGATTGTATGATTGTGATTGTATGATTGTGATTGTATGATTGTGATTGTCTGATTGTGATTGTATGATTGTGATTGTATGATTATGATTGTGTGATTGTGATTGTATGATTGTGATTGTATGATTGTGATTGTATGATTGTGATTGTATGATTGTGATTGTATGATTGTGATTGTATGATTGTGATTGTATGATTGTGATTGTATGATTGTGATTGTATGATTGTGATTGTATGATTGTGACTGTATGATTGTGATTGTATGATTGTGATTGTACGATTGTGTCCGTATGATTGTGACCGTATGATTGCGATTGTATGATTGTGATTCTTTGATTGTGATTGTATGATTGTGATTGTATGATTGTGATTGTCTGATTGTGATTGTATGATTGTGATTGTATGATGATGATTGTATGATTGCGATCGTATGATTGTGATTGTTTGATTGCGATTGTATGATTGTGATTGTATCATTGTGATTGTATGATTGTGATTATATGATAGTGATTGTATGATTGTGATTGTATGATGGTGACTGTAGTATTGTGATTGTATGATTGTGATAGTATGATTGTGATTGTATGATTGTGATTGTATGATTGTTTTTGTATGATTGTGATTGTATGATTGTGATTGTATGATTGTGATTGTATGATTGTGATTGTATGATTGTGATTCTTTGATTGTGATTGTATGATTGTGATTGTATGATTGTGATTGTCTGATTGTGATTGTATGATTGTGATTGTATGATTGTGATTGTATGATTGTGATTGTATGATTGTGATTGTATGATTGGTATTGTATGATTGTGATTGTATGATTGTGATTGTATGATTTTGATTGTAGGATTGTGATTATATGATTGTGACTGTATGATTGTGACTGTATGATTGTGATTGTATGATTGTGATTGCATGATTGTGATTGTATGATTGTGATTGTATGATTGTGATTGTACGATTGTGTCCGTATGATTGTGACCGTATGATTGCGATTGTATGATTGTGATTGTATGATTGTGATTGTATGATTGTGATTGTATGATTGTGATTGTATGATTGTGATTGTATGATTGTGATTGTATGATTGTGATTGTATGATTGTGATTGTATGATGATGATTGTATGATTGCGATCGTATGATTGTGATTGTTTGATTGCGATTGTGTGATTGTGATTGTATCATTGTGATTGTATGATTGTGATTATATGATCGTGATTGTATGATTGTGATTGTATGATGGTGACTGTAGTATTGTGATTGTATGATTGTGATAGTATGATTGTGATTGTATGATTGTGATTGTATGATTGTTTTTGTATGATTGTGATTGTATGATTGTGATTGTATGATTGTGATTGTATGATTGTGATTGTATGATTGTGATTGTATGATTGTGATTCTTTGATTGTGATTGTATGATTGTGATTGTATGATTGTGATTGTCTGATTGTGATTGTATGATTGTGATTGTATGATTGTGATTGTATGATTGTGATTGTATGATTGGTATTGTATGATTGTGATTGTATGATTGTGATTGTATGATTTTGATTGTAGGATTGTGATTATATGATTGTGACTGTATGATTGTGACTGTATGATTGTGATTGTATGATTGTGATTGCATGATTGTGATTGTATGATTGTGATTGTATGATTGTGATTGTACGAGTGTGTCCGTATGATTGTGACCGTATGATTGCGATTGTATGATTGTGATTGTATGATTGTGATTGTATGATTGTGATTGTATGATTGTGATTGTATGATTGTGATTGTATGATTGTGATTGTATGATTGTGATTGTATGATTGTGATTGTATGATGATGATTGTATGATTGCGATCGTATGATTGTGATTGTTTGATTGCGATTGTGTGATTGTGATTGTATCATTGTGATTGTATGATTGTGATTATATGATAGTGATTGTATGATTGTGATTGTATGATGGTGACTGTAGTATTGTGATTGTATGATTGTGATAGTATGATTGTGATTGTATGATTGTGATTGTATGATTGTTTTTGTATGATTGTGATTGTATGATTGTGATTGTATGATTGTGATTGTATGATTGTGATTGTATGATTGTGATTCTTTGATTGTGATTGTATGATTGTGATTGTATGATTGTGATTGTCTGATTGTGATTGTATGATTGTGATTGTATGATTATGATTGTATGATTGTGATTGTATGATTGTGATTGTATGATTGTGATTGTATGATTGTGATTGTATGATTGTGATTGTATGATTGTGATTGTATGATTGTGATTGTATGATTGTGATTGTATGATTGTGATTGTATGATTGTGATTGTATGATTGTGATTGTATGATTGTGATTGTACGATTGTGTCCGTATGATTGTGACCGTATGATTGCGATTGTATGATTGTGATTGTATGATTGTGATTGTATGATTGTGATTGTATGATTGTGATTGTATGATTGCGATAGTATGATTGTGATTATATGATTGTGATTGTATGATTGTGATTGTATGATTGTGATTGTATGATTATGATTAATTCATTGTGATTGTATGATTGTGATTGTATGTTGGTGACTGTAGTATTGTGATTGTATGATTGTGATTGTATGATTGTAATTGTATCATTGTGATTGTATGATTGTGATTGTATGATTGTGATTGTATGATTGTGATTGTATGATTGTGATTGTATGATTGTGATTGTAAGATTGCGAGTGTATGATTGTGATTGCATGATTGTGATTGTATGATTGTTTTTGTATGATTGTGATTGTATGATTGTGATTGTACGATTGTGATCGTATGATAGTGATTGAAAGATTGTGATTGTATGATTGCGATTGTATGAGTGTGATTATATGATTATGATTGTATGATTGTGATTGTATGATTGTGATTGTATGATTGTGATTGTATGATTGTGATTGTATGATTGTGATTGTATGATTTTTATTGTATGATTGTGATTGTATGATTGTGATTGTAAGATTGTGATTGTATGATTGTGATCGTATGGTTGTGATTGCTCGACTGCGATTGTACGATTGTGATTGTATGATTGTTTTTGTATGATTGTGATTGTATGATAGTGATTGTATGATTGTGCCTGTATGATTGTGATGGTATGATTGAGATTGTATGATTGCGATTGTATGATTGCAATTTTATGAGTGTGATTATATGATTTTGATTGTACGGTTGTGATAGTATGATTGTGATTGTATGATTGTGATTGTATGATTGTGATTGTATGATTGTGATTGTCTGATTGTGATTGTATGATTGTGATTGTATCATTGTGATTGTATGATTGCGATTGTATGATTGTGATTGTATGATTGTGATTGTATGATTGTGATTGTATAATTATGGTTCTATTATTGTGATTGTATGATTGTTCATGTATGATTATGATCGCATGATTGTAATTGCATGATTGGGAGTGTATGATTGTGATTGTATGATTGCGATCGTGTGATTGTGACTGCTTGACTGCGATTGTATGATTGTGATTGTATGATTGTTTTTGTTTGATTATGATTGTATGATTGTGATTGTATGATTGTGCCTGTATGATTGTGATGGTATGATTGTGATTGTATGATAGTGATTGAAAGATTGTGATTGTATTATTGCGATTGTATGAGTGTGATTATATGATTGTATGATTGTGATTGTATGATTGTGATTGTATGATTGTGATTGTATGATTTTTATTGTATGATTGTGATTGTATGATTGTGATTGTATGATTGTGATTGTATGATTGTGATTGTATGATTGTGATTGTATGATTGTGATTGTATGATTGCGATAGTATGATTGTGATTGTATGATTGTGATTGTGTGATTGTGATTATAAGATTGTGATTGTATGATTGTGATTGTATGATGCTGACTGTAGTATTGTGATTGTATGATTGTGATTGTATGATTGTGATTGTATGATTGTGATTAATTCATTGTGATTGAATGATTGTGATTGTATGTTGGTGACTGTAGTATTGTGATTGTATGATTGTGATTGTATGATTGTAATTGTATCATTGTGATTGTATGATTGCGATTGTATGATTGTGATTGTATGATTGTGATTGTATGATTGTGATTGTATAATTATGGTTCTATTATTGTGATTGTATGATTGTTCATGTATGATTATGATCGCATGATTGTAATTGCATGATTGGGAGTGTATGATTGTGATTGTATGATTGCGATCGTGTGATTGTGACTGTTTGACTGCGATTGTATGATTGTGATTGTATGATTGTTTTTGTTTGATTATGATTGTATGATTGTGATTGTATGATTGTGCCTGTATGATTGTGATGGTATGATTGTGATTGTATGATAGTGATTGAAAGATTGTGATTGTATGATTGCGATTGTATGAGTGTGATTATATGATTATGATTGTATGATTGTGATTGTATGATTGTGATTGTATGATTGTGATTGTATGATTTTTATTGTATGATTGTGATTGTATGATTGTGATTGTAAGATTGTGATTGTATGATTGTGATCGTATGGTTGTGATTGCTCGACTGCGATTGTACGATTGTGATTGTATGATATTTTTTGTATGATTGTGATTGTATGATAGTGATTGTATGATTGTGCCTGTATGATTGTGATGGTATGATTGAGATTGTATGATTGCGATTGTATGATTGCAATTTTATGAGTGTGATTATATGATTATGATTGTACGATTGTGATAGTATGATTGTGATTGTATGATTGTGACTGTATGATTGTGATTGTATGATTTTTATTGTATGATTGTGATTGTATGATTGTGATTATAAGATTGTGATTGTATGATTGTGATCGTATGGTTGTGATTGCTCGACTGCGATTGTACGATTGTGATTGTATGATTGTTTTTGTATGATTGTGATTGTATGATTGTGATTGTATGATTGTGATTGTATGATTGTGATTGTATGATTGTGATTGTATGATTGTGATTGTATGATTGTGATTGTATGATTGTGATTGTATGATTGTGATTGTATGATTGTGATTGTATGATATTTATTGTATGATTGTGATTGTATGATTGTGATTGTAAGATTGTGATTGTATGATTGTGATCGTATGGTTGTGATTGCTCAACTGCGATTGTACGATTGTGATTGTATGATTGTTTTTGTATGATTGTGATTGTATGATAGTGATTGTATGATTGTGCCTGTATGATTGTGATGGTATGATTGAGATTGTATGATTGCGATTGTATGATTGCAATTTTATGAGTGTGATTATATGATTTTGATTGTACGGTTGTGATAGTATGATTGTGATTGCTCGACTGCGATTGTACGATTGTGATTGTATGATTGTTTTTGTATGATTGTGATTGTATGATTGTGATTGTATCATTGTGATTGTATGATTGCGATTGTATGATTGTGATTGTATGTTTGTGATTGTATGATTGTGATTGTATGATTGTGATTGTATAATTGTGATTGTATGATTGTGATTGTATGATTGTGATTGTATGATTGTGATTGTATGATTGTGATTGTATGATTGTGATTGTCTGATTGTGATTGTATGATTGTGATTGTATGATTATGATTGTGTGATTGTGATTGTATGATTGTGATTGTATGATTGTGATTGTATGATTGTGATTGTATGATTGTGATTGTATGATTGTGATTGTATGATTGTGATTGTATGATTGTGATTGTATGATTGTGATTGTATGATTGTGATTGTATGATTGTGACTGTATGATTGTGATTGTATGATTGTGATTGTACGATTGTGTCCGTATGATTGTGACCGTATGATTGCGATTGTATGATTGTGATTCTTTGATTGTGATTGTATGATTGTGATTGTATGATTGTGATTGTCTGATTGTGATTGTATGATTGTGATTGTATGATGATGATTGTATGATTGCGATCGTATGATTGTGATTGTTTGATTGCGATTGTATGATTGTGATTGTATCATTGTGATTGTATGATTGTGATTATATGATAGTGATTGTATGATTGTGATTGTATGATGGTGACTGTAGTATTGTGATTGTATGATTGTGATAGTATGATTGTGATTGTATGATTGTGATTGTATGATTGTTTTTGTATGATTGTGATTGTATGATTGTGATTGTATGATTGTGATTGTATGATTGTGATTCTTTGATTGTGATTGTATGATTGTGATTGTATGATTGTGATTGTCTGATTGTGATTGTATGATTGTGATTGTATGATTGTGATTGTATGATTGTGATTGTATGATTGTGATTGTATGATTGGTATTGTATGATTGTGATTGTATGATTGTGATTGTATGATTTTGATTGTAGGATTGTGATTATATGATTGTGACTGTATGATTGTGACTGTATGATTGTGATTGTATGATTGTGATTGCATGATTGTGATTGTATGATTGTGATTGTATGATTGTGATTGTACGATTGTGTCCGTATGATTGTGACCGTATGATTGCGATTGTATGATTGTGATTGTATGATTGTGATTGTATGATTGTGATTGTATGATTGTGATTGTATGATTTTTATTGTATGATTGTGATTGTATGATTGTGATTGTATGATTGTGATTGTATGATTGTGATTGTATGATTGTGATTGTATGATTGTGATTGTATGATTGCGATAGTATGATTGTGATTGTATGATTGTGATTGTGTGATTGTGATTATAAGATTGTGATTGTATGATTGTGATTGTATGATGGTGACTGTAGTATTGTGATTGTATGATTGTGATTGTATGATTGTGATTGTATGATTGTGATTAATTCATTGTGATTGAATGATTGTGATTGTATGTTGGTGACTGTAGTATTGTGATTGTATGATTGTGATTGTATGATTGTAATTGTATCATTGTGATTGTATGATTGCGATTGTATGATTGTGATTGTATGATTGTGATTGTATGATTGTGATTGTATAATTATGGTTCTATTATTGTGATTGTATGATTGTTCATGTATGATTATGATCGCATGATTGTAATTGCATGATTGGGAGTGTATGATTGTGATTGTATGATTGCGATCGTGTGATTGTGACTGTTTGACTGCGATTGTATGATTGTGATTGTATGATTGTTTTTGTTTGATTATGATTGTATGATTGTGATTGTATGATTGTGCCTGTATGATTGTGATGGTATGATTGTGATTGTATGATAGTGATTGAAAGATTGTGATTGTATGATTGCGATTGTATGAGTGTGATTATATGATTATGATTGTATGATTGTGATTGTATGATTGTGATTGTATGATTGTGATTGTATGATTTTTATTGTATGATTGTGATTGTATGATTGTGATTGTAAGATTGTGATTGTATGATTGTGATCGTATGGTTGTGATTGCTCGACTGCGATTGTACGATTGTGATTGTATGATATTTTTTGTATGATTGTGATTGTATGATAGTGATTGTATGATTGTGCCTGTATGATTGTGATGGTATGATTGAGATTGTATGATTGCGATTGTATGATTGCAATTTTATGAGTGTGATTATATGATTATGATTGTACGATTGTGATAGTATGATTGTGATTGTATGATTGTGACTGTATGATTGTGATTGTATGATTTTTATTGTATGATTGTGATTGTATGATTGTGATTATAAGATTGTGATTGTATGATTGTGATCGTATGGTTGTGATTGCTCGACTGCGATTGTACGATTGTGATTGTATGATTGTTTTTGTATGATTGTGATTGTATGATTGTGATTGTATGATTGTGATTGTATGATTGTGATTGTATGATTGTGATTGTATGATTGTGATTGTATGATTGTGATTGTATGATTGTGATTGTATGATTGTGATTGTATGATTGTGATTGTATGATTGTGATTGTATGATTGTGATTGTATGATATTTATTGTATGATTGTGATTGTATGATTGTGATTGTAAGATTGTGATTGTATGATTGTGATCGTATGGTTGTGATTGCTCAACTGCGATTGTACGATTGTGATTGTATGATTGTTTTTGTATGATTGTGATTGTATGATAGTGATTGTATGATTGTGCCTGTATGATTGTGATGGTATGATTGAGATTGTATGATTGCGATTGTATGATTGCAATTTTATGAGTGTGATTATATGATTTTGATTGTACGGTTGTGATAGTATGATTGTGATTGCTCGACTGCGATTGTACGATTGTGATTGTATGATTGTTTTTGTATGATTGTGATTGTATGATTGTGATTGTATCATTGTGATTGTATGATTGCGATTGTATGATTGTGATTGTATGTTTGTGATTGTATGATTGTGATTGTATGATTGTGATTGTATAATTGTGATTGTATGATTGTGATTGTATGATTGTGATTGTATGATTGTGATTGTATGATTGTGATTGTATGATTGTGATTGTCTGATTGTGATTGTATGATTGTGATTGTATGATTATGATTGTGTGATTGTGATTGTATGATTGTGATTGTATGATTGTGATTGTATGATTGTGATTGTATGATTGTGATTGTATGATTGTGATTGTATGATTGTGATTGTATGATTGTGATTGTATGATTGTGATTGTATGATTGTGATTGTATGATTGTGACTGTATGATTGTGATTGTATGATTGTGATTGTACGATTGTGTCCGTATGATTGTGACCGTATGATTGCGATTGTATGATTGTGATTCTTTGATTGTGATTGTATGATTGTGATTGTATGATTGTGATTGTTTGATTGTGATTGTATGATTGTGATTGTATGATGATGATTGTATGATTGCGATCGTATGATTGTGATTGTTTGATTGCGATTGTATGATTGTGATTGTATCATTGTGATTGTATGATTGTGATTATATGATAGTGATTGTATGATTGTGATTGTATGATGGTGACTGTAGTATTGTGATTGTATGATTGTGATAGTATGATTGTGATTGTATGATTGTGATTGTATGATTGTTTTTGTATGATTGTGATTGTATGATTGTGATTGTATGATTGTGATTGTATGATTGTGATTCTTTGATTGTGATTGTATGATTGTGATTGTATGATTGTGATTGTCTGATTGTGATTGTATGATTGTGATTGTATGATTGTGATTGTATGATTGTGATTGTATGATTGTGATTGTATGATTGGTATTGTATGATTGTGATTGTATGATTGTGATTGTATGATTTTGATTGTAGGATTGTGATTATATGATTGTGACTGTATGATTGTGACTGTATGATTGTGATTGTATGATTGTGATTGCATGATTGTGATTGTATGATTGTGATTGTATGATTGTGATTGTACGATTGTGTCCGTATGATTGTGACCGTATGATTGCGATTGTATGATTGTGATTGTATGATTGTGATTGTATGATTGTGATTGTATGATTGTGATTGTATGATTGTGATTGTATGATTGTGATTGTATGATTGTGATTGTATGATTGTGATTGTATGATGATGATTGTATGATTGCGATCGTATGATTGTGATTGTTTGATTGCGATTGTGTGATTGTGATTGTATCATTGTGATTGTATGATTGTGATTATATGATAGTGATTGTATGATTGTGATTGTATGATGGTGACTGTAGTATTGTGATTGTATGATTGTGATAGTATGATTGTGATTGTATGATTGTGATTGTATGATTGTTTTTGTATGATTGTGATTGTATGATTGTGATTGTATGATTGTGATTGTATGATTGTGATTGTATGATTGTGATTGTATGATTGTGATTCTTTGATTGTGATTGTATGATTGTGATTGTATGATTGTGATTGTCTGATTGTGATTGTATGATTGTGATTGTATGATTGTGATTGTATGATTGTGATTGTATGATTGGTATTGTATGATTGTGATTGTATGATTGTGATTGTATGATTTTGATTGTAGGATTGTGATTATATGATTGTGACTGTATGATTGTGACTGTATGATTGTGATTGTATGATTGTGATTGCATGATTGTGATTGTATGATTGTGATTGTATGATTGTGATTGTACGAGTGTGTCCGTATGATTGTGACCGTATGATTGCGATTGTATGATTGTGATTGTATGATTGTGATTGTATGATTGTGATTGTATGATTGTGATTGTATGATTGTGATTGTATGATTGTGATTGTATGATTGTGATTGTATGATTGTGATTGTATGATTGTGATTGTATGATGATGATTGTATGATTGCGATCGTATGATTGTGATTGTTTGATTGCGATTGTGTGATTGTGATTGTATCATTGTGATTGTATGATTGTGATTATATGATAGTGATTGTATGATTGTGATTGTATGATGGTGACTGTAGTATTGTGATTGTATGATTGTGATAGTATGATTGTGATTGTATGATTGTTTTTGTATGATTGTGATTGTATGATTGTGGTTGTATGATTGCGATTGTATGATTGCGATTGTATGATTGTGATTCTTTGATTGTGATTGTATGATTGTGATTGTATGATTGTGATTGTCTGATTGTGATTGTATGATTGTGATTGTATGATTATGATTGTATGATTGTGATTGTATGATTGTGATTGTATGATTGTGATTGTATGATTGTGATTGTATGATTGTGATTGTATGATTGTGATTGTATGATTGTGATTGTATGATTGTGATTGTATGATTGTGATTGTATGATTGTGATTGTATGATTGTGATTGTATGATTGTGATTGTATGATTGTGATTGTACGATTGTGTCCGTATGATTGTGACCGTATGATTGCGATTGTATGATTGTGATTGTATGATTGTGATTGTATGATTGTGATTGTATGATTGTGATTGTATGATTGCGATAGTATGATTGTGATTATATGATTGTGATTGTATGATTGTGATTGTATGATTGTGATTGTATGATTATGATTAATTCATTGTGATTGTATGATTGTGATTGTATGTTGGTGACTGTAGTATTGTGATTGTATGATTGTGATTGTATGATTGTAATTGTATCATTGTGATTGTATGATTGTGATTGTATGATTGTGATTGTATGATTGTGATTGTATGATTGTGATTGTATGATTGTGATTGTAAGATTGCGAGTGTATGATTGTGATTGCATGATTGTGATTGTATGATTGTTTTTGTATGATTGTGATTGTATGATTGTGATTGTACGATTGTGATCGTATGATAGTGATTGAAAGATTGTGATTGTATGATTGCGATTGTATGAGTGTGATTATATGATTATGATTGTATGATTGTGATTGTATGATTGTGATTGTATGATTTTTATTGTATGATTGTGATTGTATGATTGTTTTTGTATGATTGTGATTGTATGATTGTGATTGTATGATTGTGATTGTATGATTTTTATTGTATGATTGTGATTGTATGATTGTGATTGTAAGATTGTGATTGTATGATTGTGATCGTATGGTTGTGATTGCTCGACTGCGATTGTACGATTGTGATTGTATGATTGTTTTTGTATGATTGTGATTGTATGATAGTGATTGTATGATTGTGCCTGTATGATTGTGATGGTATGATTGAGATTGTATGATTGCGATTGTATGATTGCAATTTTATGAGTGTGATTATATGATTTTGATTGTACGGTTGTGATAGTATGATTGTGATTGTATGATTGTGATTGTATGATTGTGATTGTATGATTGTGATTGTCTGATTGTGATTGTATGATTGTGATTGTATGATTGTGATTGTATCATTGTGATTGTATGATTGCGATTGTATGATTGTGATTGTATGATTGTGATTGTATAATTATGGTTCTATTATTGTGATTGTATGATTGTTCATGTATGATTATGATCGCATGATTGTAATTGCATGATTGGGAGTGTATGATTGTGATTGTATGATTGCGATCGTGTGATTGTGACTGCTTGACTGCGATTGTATGATTGTGATTGTATGATTGTTTTTGTTTGATTATGATTGTATGATTGTGATTGTATGATTGTGCCTGTATGATTGTGATGGTATGATTGTGATTGTATGATAGTGATTGAAAGATTGTGATTGTATTATTGCGATTGTATGAGTGTGATTATATGATTGTATGATTGTGATTGTATGATTGTGATTGTATGATTGTGATTGTATGATTTTTATTGTATGATTGTGATTGTATGATTGTGATTGTATGATTGTGATTGTATGATTGTGATTGTATGATTGTGATTGTATGATTGTTATTGTATGATTGCGATAGTATGATTGTGATTGTATGATTGTGATTGTGTGATTGTGATTATAAGATTGTGATTGTATGATTGTGATTGTATGATGGTGACTGTAGTATTGTGATTGTATGATTGTGATTGTATGATTGTGATTGTATGATTGTGATTAATTCATTGTGATTGAATGATTGTGATTGTATGTTGGTGACTGTAGTATTGTGATTGTATGATTGTGATTGTATGATTGTAATTGTATCATTGTGATTGTATGATTGCGATTGTATGATTGTGATTGTATGATTGTGATTGTATAATTATGGTTCTATTATTGTGATTGTATGATTGTTCATGTATGATTATGATCGCATGATTGTAATTGCATGATTGGGAGTGTATGATTGTGATTGTATGATTGCGATCGTGTGATTGTGACTGTTTGACTGCGATTGTATGATTGTGATTGTATGATTGTTTTTGTTTGATTATGATTGTATGATTGTGATTGTATGATTGTGCCTGTATGATTGTGATGGTATGATTGTGATTGTATGATAGTGATTGAAAGATTGTGATTGTATGATTGCGATTGTATGAGTGTGATTATATGATTATGATTGTATGATTGTGATTGTATGATTGTGATTGTATGATTGTGATTGTATGATTTTTATTGTATGATTGTGATTGTATGATTGTGATTGTAAGATTGTGATTGTATGATTGTGATCGTATGGTTGTGATTGCTCGACTGCGATTGTACGATTGTGATTGTATGATATTTTTTGTATGATTGTGATTGTATGATAGTGATTGTATGATTGTGCCTGTATGATTGTGATGGTATGATTGAGATTGTATGATTGCGATTGTATGATTGCAATTTTATGAGTGTGATTATATGATTATGATTGTACGATTGTGATAGTATGATTGTGATTGTATGATTGTGACTGTATGATTGTGATTGTATGATTTTTATTGTATGATTGTGATTGTATGATTGTGATTATAAGATTGTGATTGTATGATTGTGATCGTATGGTTGTGATTGCTCGACTGCGATTGTACGATTGTGATTGTATGATTGTTTTTGTATGATTGTGATTGTATGATTGTGATTGTATGATTGTGATTGTATGATTGTGATTGTATGATTGTGATTGTATGATTGTGATTGTATGATTGTGATTGTATGATTGTGATTGTATGATTGTGATTGTATGATTGTGATTGTATGATTTTTATTGTATGATTGTGATTGTATGATTGTGATTGTAAGATTGTGATTGTATGATTGTGATCGTATGGTTGTGATTGCTCAACTGCGATTGTACGATTGTGATTGTATGATTGTTTTTGTATGATTGTGATTGTATGATAGTGATTGTATGATTGTGCCTGTATGATTGTGATGGTATGATTGAGATTGTATGATTGCGATTGTATGATTGCAATTTTATGAGTGTGATTATATGATTTTGATTGTACGGTTGTGATAGTATGATTGTGATTGTATGATTGTGATTGTATGATTGTGATTGTATGATTGTGATTGTCTGATTGTGATTGTATGATTGTGATTGTATGATTGTGATTGTATCATTGTGATTGTATGATTGTGATCGTATGATAGTGATTGAAAGATTGTGATTGTATGATTGCGATTGTATGAGTGTGATTATATGATTATGATTGTATGATTGTGATTGTATTATTGTGATTGTATGATTTTTATTGTATGATTGTGATTGTATGATTGTGATTATAAGATTGTGATTGTATGATTGTGATCGTATGGTTGTGATTGCTCGACTGCGATTGTATGATTGTGATTGTATGATTGTGATTGTCTGATTGTGATTGTATGATTGTGATTGTATGATTGTGATTGTATCATTGTGATTGTATGATTGCGATTGTATGATTGTGATTGTATGATTGTGATTGTATGATTGTGATTGTATAATTATGGTTCTATTATTGTGATTGTATGATTGTTCATGTATGATTATGATCGCATGATTGTAATTGCATGATTGGGAGTGTATGATTGTGATTGTATGATTGCGATCGTGTGATTGTGACTGTTTGACTGCGATTGTATGATTGTGATTGTATGATTGTGATTGTAAGATTGTGATTGTATGATTGTGATCGTATGGTTGTGATTGCTCGACTGCGATTGTACGATTGTGATTGTATGATATTTTTTGTATGATTGTGATTGTATGATAGTGATTGTATGATTGTGCCTGTATGATTGTGATGGTATGATTGAGATTGTATGATTGCGATTGTATGATTGCAATTTTATGAGTGTGATTATATGATTATGATTGTACGATTGTGATAGTATGATTGTGATTGTATGATTGTGACTGTATGATTGTGATTGTATGATTTTTATTATATGATTGTGATTGTATGATTGTGATTATAAGATTGTGATTGTATGATTGTGATCGTATGGTTGTGATTGCTCGACTGCGATTGTACGATTGTGATTGTATGATTGTTTTTGTATGATTGTGATTGTATGATTGTGATTGTATGATTGTGATTGTATGATTGTGATTGTATGATTGTGATTGTATGATTGTGATTGTATGATTGTGATTGTATGATTGTGATTGTATGATTGTGATTGTATGATTGTGATTGTATGATTTTTATTGTATGATTGTGATTGTATGATTGTGATTGTAAGATTGTGATTGTATGATTGTGATCGTATGGTTGTGATTGCTCAACTGCGATTGTACGATTGTGATTGTATGATTGTTTTTGTATGATTGTGATTGTACGATAGTGATTGTATGATTGTGCCTGTATGATTGTGATGGTATGATTGAGATTGTATGATTGCGATTGTATGATTGCAATTTTATGAGTGTGATTATATGATTTTGATTGTACGGTTGTGATAGTATGATTGTGATTGTATGATTGTGATTGTATGATTGTGATTGTATGATTGTGATTGTATGATTGTGATTGTCTGATTGTGATTGTATGATTGTGATTGTATGATTGTGATTGTATCATTGTGATTGTATGATTGTGATCGTATGATAGTGATTGAAAGATTGTGATTGTATGATTGCGATTGTATGAGTGTGATTATATGATTATGATTGTATGATTGTGATTGTACGATTGTGATTGTATGATTTTTATTGTATGATTGTGATTGTATGATTGTGATTATAAGATTGTGATTGTATGATTGTGATCGTATGGTTGTGATTGCTCGACTGCGATTGTATGATTGTGATTGTATGATTGTGATTGTCTGATTGTGATTGTATGATTGTGATTGTATGATTGTGATTGTATCATTGTGATTGTATGATTGCGATTGTATGATTGTGATTGTATGATTGTGATTGTATGATTGTGATTGTATAATTATGGTTCTATTATTGTGATTGTATGATTGTTCATGTATGATTATGATCGCATGATTGTAATTGCATGATTGGGAGTGTATGATTGTGATTGTATGATTGCGATCGTGTGATTGTGACTGTTTGACTGCGATTGTATGATTGTGATTGTATGATTGTTTTTGTTTGATTATGATTGTATGATTGTGATTGTATGATTGTGCCTGTATGATTGTGATGGTATGATTGTGATTGTATGATAGTGATTGAAAGATTGTGATTGTATGATTGCGATTGTATGAGTGTGATTATATGATTATGATTGTATGATTGTGATTGTATGATTGTGATTGTACGATTGTGATTGTATGATTTTTATTGTATGATTGTGATTGTATGATTGTGATTGTATGATTGTGATTGTATGATTGCGATAGTATGATTGTGATTGTATGATTGTGATTGTGTGATTGTGATTATAAGATTGTGATTGTATGATTGTGATTGTATGATGGTGACTGTAGTATTGTGATTGTATGATTGTGATTGTATGATTGTGGTTGTATGTTTGTGATTAATTCATTGTGATTGAATGATTGTGATTGTATGTTGGTGACTGTAGTATTGTGATTGTATGATTGTGATTGTATGATTGTAATTGTATCATTGTGATTGTATGATTGCGATTGTATGATTGTGATTGTATGATTGTGATTGTATGATTGTGATTGTATGATTGTGATTGTATAATTATGGTTCTATTATTGTGATTGTATGATTGTTCATGTAAGATTATGATCGCATGATTGTAATTTAATGATTGGGAGTGTACGATTGTGATTGTATGATTGCGATCGTGTGATTGTGACTGTTTGACTGCGATTGTATGATTGTGATTGTATGATTGTTTTTGTTTGATTATGATTGTATGATTGTGATTGTATGATTGTACCTGTATGATTGTGATGGTATGATTGTGATTGTATGATAGTGATTGAAAGATTGTGATTGTATGATTGCGATTGTATGAGTGTGATTATATGATTATGATTGTATGATTGTGATTGTATGATTGTGATTGTATGATTGTGATTGTATGATTGTGATTGTATGATTTTTATTGTATGATTGTGATTGTATGATTGTGATTGTAAGATTGTGATTTTATGATTGTGATCGTATGGTTGTGATTGCTCGACTGCGATTGTACGATTGTGATTGTATGATATTTTTTGTATGATTGTGATTTTATGATAGTGATTGTATGATTGTGCCTGTATGATTGTGATGGTATGATTGAGATTGTATGATTGCGATTGTATGATTGCAATTTTATGAGTGTGATTATATGATTATGATTGTACGATTGTGATAGTATGATTGTGATTGTATGATTGTGATTGTATGATTGTGATTGTCTGATTGTGATTGTATGATTGTGATTGTATGATTGTGATTGTATCATTGTGATTGTATGATTGCGATTGTATGATTGTGATTGTATGTTTGTGATTGTATGATTGTGATTGTATGATTGTGATTGTATAATTGTGATTGTATGATTGTGATTGTATGATTGTGATTGTATGATTGTGATTGTATGATTGTGATTGTATGATTGTGATTGTCTGATTGTGATTGTATGATTGTGATTGTATGATTATGATTGTGTGATTGTGATTGTATGATTGTGATTGTATGATTGTGATTGTATGATTGTGATTGTATGATTGTGATTGTATGATTGTGATTGTATGATTGTGATTGTATGATTGTGATTGTATGATTGTGACTGTATGATTGTGATTGTATGATTGTGATTGTACGATTGTGTCCGTATGATTGTGACCGTATGATTGCGATTGTATGATTGCGATTGTATGATTGCGATTGTATGATTGTGATTGTATGATTGTGATTGTATGATTGTGCCTGTATAATTGTGATGGTATGATTGTGATTGTATGATAGTGATTGTATGATTGCGATTGTATGAGTGTGATTATATGATTATGATTGTATGATTGTGATTGTATGATTGTGATTGTATGATTTTTATTGTATGATTGTGATTGTATGATTGTGATTGTATGATTGTGATTGTATGATTGTGATTGTATGATTGTGATTGTATGATTGTGCCTGTATAATTGTGATGGTATGATTGTGATTGTATGATAGTGATTGAAAGATTGTAATTGTATGATTGCGATTGTATGAGTGTGATTATATGATTATGATTGTATGATTGTGATTGTCTGATTGTGATTGTATGATTGTGATTGTATGATTGTGATTGTATCATTGTGATTGTATGATTGTGATTGTATGATTGTGATTGTATGATTGTGATTGTATGATTGTGATTGTATGATTGTGATTGTATGATTGTGATTGTATGATTGTGATTGTATGATTTTTATTGTATGATTGTGATTGTATGATTGTGATTGTAAGATTGTGATTGTATGATTGTGATCGTATGGTTGTGATTGCTCAACTGCGATTGTACGATTGTGATTGTATGATTGTTTTTGTATGATTGTGATTGTACGATAGTGATTGTATGATTGTGCCTGTATGATTGTGATGGTATGATTGAGATTGTATGATTGCGATTGTATGATTGCAATTTTATGAGTGTGATTATATGATTTTGATTGTACGGTTGTGATAGTATGATTGTGATTGTATGATTGTGATTGTATGATTGTGATTGTATGATTGTGATTGTATGATTGTGATTGTCTGATTGTGATTGTATGATTGTGATTGTATGATTGTGATTGTATCATTGTGATTGTATGATTGTGATCGTATGATAGTGATTGAAAGATTGTGATTGTATGATTGCGATTGTATGAGTGTGATTATATGATTATGATTGTATGATTGTGATTGTACGATTGTGATTGTATGATTTTTATTGTATGATTGTGATTGTATGATTGTGATTATAAGATTGTGATTGTATGATTGTGATCGTATGGTTGTGATTGCTCGACTGCGATTGTATGATTGTGATTGTATGATTGTGATTGTCTGATTGTGATTGTATGATTGTGATTGTATGATTGTGATTGTATCATTGTGATTGTATGATTGCGATTGTATGATTGTGATTGTATGATTGTGATTGTATGATTGTGATTGTATAATTATGGTTCTATTATTGTGATTGTATGATTGTTCATGTATGATTATGATCGCATGATTGTAATTGCATGATTGGGAGTGTATGATTGTGATTGTATGATTGCGATCGTGTGATTGTGACTGTTTGACTGCGATTGTATGATTGTGATTGTATGATTGTTTTTGTTTGATTATGATTGTATGATTGTGATTGTATGATTGTGCCTGTATGATTGTGATGGTATGATTGTGATTGTATGATAGTGATTGAAAGATTGTGATTGTATGATTGCGATTGTATGAGTGTGATTATATGATTATGATTGTATGATTGTGATTGTATGATTGTGATTGTACGATTGTGATTGTATGATTTTTATTGTATGATTGTGATTGTATGATTGTGATTGTATGATTGTGATTGTATGATTGCGATAGTATGATTGTGATTGTATGATTGTGATTGTGTGATTGTGATTATAAGATTGTGATTGTATGATTGTGATTGTATGATGGTGACTGTAGTATTGTGATTGTATGATTGTGATTGTATGATTGTGGTTGTATGTTTGTGATTAATTCATTGTGATTGAATGATTGTGATTGTATGTTGGTGACTGTAGTATTGTGATTGTATGATTGTGATTGTATGATTGTAATTGTATCATTGTGATTGTATGATTGCGATTGTATGATTGTGATTGTATGATTGTGATTGTATGATTGTGATTGTATGATTGTGATTGTATAATTATGGTTCTATTATTGTGATTGTATGATTGTTCATGTAAGATTATGATCGCATGATTGTAATTTAATGATTGGGAGTGTACGATTGTGATTGTATGATTGCGATCGTGTGATTGTGACTGTTTGACTGCGATTGTATGATTGTGATTGTATGATTGTTTTTGTTTGATTATGATTGTATGATTGTGATTGTATGATTGTACCTGTATGATTGTGATGGTATGATTGTGATTGTATGATAGTGATTGAAAGATTGTGATTGTATGATTGCGATTGTATGAGTGTGATTATATGATTATGATTGTATGATTGTGATTGTATGATTGTGATTGTATGATTGTGATTGTATGATTTTTATTGTATGATTGTGATTGTATGATTGTGATTGTAAGATTGTGATTTTATGATTGTGATCGTATGGTTGTGATTGCTCGACTGCGATTGTACGATTGTGATTGTATGATATTTTTTGTATGATTGTGATTTTATGATAGTGATTGTATGATTGTGCCTGTATGATTGTGATGGTATGATTGAGATTGTATGATTGCGATTGTATGATTGCAATTTTATGAGTGTGATTATATGATTATGATTGTACGATTGTGATAGTATGATTGTGATTGTATGATTGTGATTGTATGATTGTGATTGTCTGATTGTGATTGTATGATTGTGATTGTATGATTGTGATTGTATCATTGTGATTGTATGATTGCGATTGTATGATTGTGATTGTATGTTTGTGATTGTATGATTGTGATTGTATGATTGTGATTGTATAATTGTGATTGTATGATTGTGATTGTATGATTGTGATTGTATGATTGTGATTGTATGATTGTGATTGTATGATTGTGATTGTCTGATTGTGATTGTATGATTGTGATTGTATGATTATGATTGTGTGATTGTGATTGTATGATTGTGATTGTATGATTGTGATTGTATGATTGTGATTGTATGATTGTGATTGTATGATTGTGATTGTATGATTGTGATTGTATGATTGTGATTGTATGATTGTGACTGTATGATTGTGATTGTATGATTGTGATTGTACGATTGTGTCCGTATGATTGTGACCGTATGATTGCGATTGTATGATTGCGATTGTATGATTGCGATTGTATGATTGTGATTGTATGATTGTGATTGTATGATTGTGCCTGTATAATTGTGATGGTATGATTGTGATTGTATGATAGTGATTGAAAGATTGTAATTGTATGATTGCGATTGTATGAGTGTGATTATATGATTATGATTGTATGATTGTGATTGTATGATTGTGATTGTATGATTTTTATTGTATGATTGTGATTGTATGATTGTGATTGTATGATTGTGATTGTATGATTGTGATTGTATGATTGTGATTGTATGATTGTGATTGTATGATTGCGATAGTATGATTGTGATTGTATGATTGTGATTGTGTGATTGTGATTATAAGATTGTGATTGTATGATTGTGATTGTATGATGGTGACTGTAGTATTGTGATTGTATGATTGTGATTGTATGATTGTGATTGTATGATTGTGATTAATTCATTGTGATTGAATGATTGTGATTGTATGTTGGTGACTGTAGTATTGTGATTGTATGATTGTGATTGTATGATTGTAATTGTATCATTGTGATTGTATGATTGCGATTGTATGATTGTGATTGTATGATTGTGATTGTATGATTGTGATTGTATAATTATGGTTCTATTATTGTGATTGTATGATTGTTCAAGTATGATTATGATCGCATGATTGTAATTGCATGATTGGGAGTGTATGATTGTGATTGTATGATTGCGATCGTGTGATTGTGACTGTTTGACTGCGATTG
Source organism: Megachile rotundata (assembly GCF_050947335.1). Taxonomy (NCBI): domain Eukaryota; kingdom Metazoa; phylum Arthropoda; class Insecta; order Hymenoptera; family Megachilidae; genus Megachile; species Megachile rotundata. The sequence goes on along the minus strand of NW_027473323.1, from coordinate 2,752,553 downwards.
TATGATTGTGATTGTATGATTGTTTTTGTTTGATTATGATTGTATGATTGTGATTGTATGATTGTGCCTGTATGATTGTGATGGTATGATTGTGATTGTATGATAGTGATTGAAAGATTGTGATTGTATGATTGCGATTGTATGAGTGTGATTATATGATTATGATTGTATGATTGTGATTGTATGATTGTGATTGTATGATTGTGATTGTATGATTTTTATTGTATGATTGTGATTGTATGATTGTGATTGTAAGATTGTGATTGTATGATTGTGATCGTATGGTTGTGATTGCTCGACTGCGATTGTACGATTGTGATTGTATGATATTTTTTGTATGATTGTGATTGTATGATAGTGATTGTATGATTGTGGCTGTATGATTGTGATGGTATGACTGAGATTGTATGATTGCGATTGTATGATTGCAATTTTATGAGTGTGATTATATGATTATGATTGTACGATTGTGATAGTATGATTGTGATTGTATGATTGTGATTGTATGATTGTGATTGTCTGATTGTGATTGTATGATTGTGATTGTATGATTGTGATTGTATCATTGTGATTGTATGATTGCGATTGTATGATTGTGATTGTATGTTTGTGATTGTATGATTGTGATTGTATAATTATGGTTCTATTATTGTGATAGTATGATTGTTCATGTATGATTATATTCGTATGATTGTAATTGCATGATTGGGAGTGTATGATTGTGATTGTATGATTGCGATCGTGTGATTGTGACTGTTTGACTGCGATTGTATGATTGGGATTGTATGATTGTGATTGTATGATTGTGATTGTATGATTGTGATTGTATGATTGTGATTGTATGATTGTGATTGTATGATTGTGATTGTATGATTGTGATTGTATGATTGTGATTGTATGATTGTGATTGTATGATTGTGATTGTATGATTGTGATTGTATGTTGGTGACTGTAGTATTGTGATTGTATGATTGTGATTGTATGATTGTAATTGTATCATTGTGATTGTATGATTGTGATTGTATGATTGTGACTGTATGATTGTGATTGTATGAGTGTGATTATATGATTATGATTGTATGATTGTGATCGTATGATTGTGATTGTATGATTGTGATTGTATGATTGTGATTGTATGACTTTTATTGTATGATTGTGATTGTATGATTGTGATTGTAAGATTGAGATTGTATGATTGTGATCGTATGGTTGTGATTGCTCGACTGCGATTGTACGATTGTGATTGTATGATTGTTTTTGTATGATTGTGATTGTATGATAGTGATTGTATGATTGTGCCTGTATGATTGTGATGGTATGATTGAGATTGTATGATTGCGATTGTATGATTGCAATTTTATGAGTGTGATTATATGATTTTGATTGTACGGTTGTGATAGTATGATTGTGATTGTATGATTGTGATTGTATGATTGTGATTGTATGATTGTGATTGTCTGATTGTGATTGTATGATTGTGATTGTATGATTGTGATTGAATCATTGTGATTGTATGATTGTGATCGTATGATAGTGATTGAAAGATTGTGATTGTATGATTGCGATTGTATGAGTGTGATTATATGATTATGATTGTATGATTGTGATTGTATGATTGTGATTGTATGATTTTTATTGTATGATTGTGATTGTATGATTGTGATTATAAGATTGTGATTGTATGATTGTGATCGTATGGTTGTGATTGCTCGACTGCGATTGTATGATTGTGATTGTATGATTGTGATTGTCTGATTGTGATTGTATGATTGTGATTGTATGATTGTGATTGTATCATTGTGATTGTATGATTGCGATTGTATGATTGTGATTGTATGATTGTGATTGTATGATTGTGATTGTATAATTATGGTTCTATTATTGTGATTGTATGATTGTTCATGTATGATTATGATCGCATGATTGTAATTGCATGATTGGGAGTGTATGATTGTGATTGTATGATTGCGATCGTATGATTGTGACTGTTTGACTGCGATTGTATGATTGTGATTGTATGATTGTGCCTGTATGATTGTGATGGTATGATTGTGATTGTATGATAGTGATTGAAAGATTGTGATTGTATGATTGCGATTGTATGAGTGTGATTATATGATTATGATTGTATGATTGTGATTGTATGATTGTGATTGTATGATTGTGATTGTATGATTGTGATTGTAAGATTGTGATTGTATGATTGTGATCGTATGGTTGTGATTGCTCGACTGCGATTGTACGATTGTGATTGTATGATTGTTTTTGTATGATTGTGATTGTATGATAGTGATTGTATGATTGTGCCTGTATGATTGTGATGGTATGATTGAGATTGTATGATTGCGATTGTATGATGGCAATTTTATGAGTGTGATTATATGATTTTGATTGTACGGTTGTGATAGTATGATTGTGATTGTATGATTGTGATTGTATGATTGTGATTGTATGATTGTGATTGTATGATTGTGATTGTCTGATTGTGATTGTATGATTGTGATTGTATGATTGTGATTGTGTCATTGTGATTGTATGATTGTGATCGTATGATAGTGATTGAAAGATTGTGATTGTATGATTGCGATTGTATGAGTGTGATTATATGATTATGATTGTATGATTGTGATTGTATGATTGTGATTGTATGATTTTTATTGTATGATTCTGATTGTATGATTGTGATTATAAGATTGTGATTGTATGATTGTGATTGTATGGTTGTGATTGCTCGACTGCGATTGTACGATTGTGATTGTATGATTGTTTTTGTATGATTGTGATTGTATGATTGTGATTGTATGATTGTGATTGTATGATTGTGATTGTATGATTGCGATAGTATGATTGTGATTGTATGATTGTGATTGTGTGATTGTGATTATAAGATTGTGATTGTATGATTGTGATTGTATGATGGTGACTGTAGTATTGTGATTGTATGATTGTGATTATATGATTATGATTGTATGATTGTGATTGTATGATTGTGATTGTATGATTGTGATTGTATGATTGTGATTGTATGATTTTTATTGTATGATTGTGATTGTATGATTGTGATTGTAAGATTGTGATTGTATGATTGTGATCGTATGGTTGTGATTGCTCGACTGCGATTGTACGATTGTGATTGTATGATTGTTTTTGTATGATTGTGATTGTATGATAGTGATTGTATGATTGTGCCTGTATGATTGTGATGGTATGATTGAGATTGTATGATTGTGATTGTATGATTGTGATTGTATGATTGTGATTGTATGATTGTGATTATATGATTGTGATTGTCTGATTGTGATTGTATGATTGTGATTGTATGATTGTGATTGAATCATTGTGATTGTATGATTGTGATCGTATGATAGTGATTGAAAGATTGTGATTGTATGATTGCGATTGTATGAGTGTGATTATATGATTATGATTGTATGATTGTGATTGTATGATTGTGATTGTATGATTTTTATTGTATGATTGTGATTGTATGATTGTGATTATAAGATTGTGATTGTATGATTGTGATCGTATGGTTGTGATTGCTCGACTGCGATTGTATGATTGTGATTGTATGATTGTGATTGTCTGATTGTGATTGTATGATTGTGATTGTATGATTGTGATTGTATCATTGTGATTGTATGATTGCGATTGTATGATTGTGATTGTATGATTGTGATTGTATGATTGTGATTGTATAATTATGGTTCTATTATTGTGATTGTATGATTGTTCATGTATGATTATGATCGCATGATTGTAATTGCATGATTGGGAGTGTATGATTGTGATTGTATGATTGCGATCGTATGATTGTGACTGTTTGACTGCGATTGTATGATTGTGATTGTATGATTGTTTTTGTTTGATTATGATTGTATGATTGTGATTGTATGATTGTGCCTGTATGATTGTGATGGTATGATTGTGATTGTATGATAGTGATTGAAAGATTGTGATTGTATGATTGCGATTGTATGAGTGTGATTATATGATTATGATTGTATGATTGTGATTGCATGATTGTGATTGCATGATTGTGATTGTATGATTGTGATTGTATGATTGTGATTGTAAGATTGCGAGTGTATGATTGTGATTGCATGATTGTGATTGTACGATTGTTTTTGTATGATTGTGATTGTATGATTGTGATTGTACGATTGTGATCGTATGATAGTGATTGAAAGATTGTGATTGTATGATTGCGATTGTATGAGTGTGATTATATGATTATGATTGTATGATTGTGATTGTATGATTGTGATTGTATGATTGTGATTGTATGATTTTTATTGTATGATTGTGATTGTATGATTGTGATTGTAAGATTGTGATTGTATGATTGTGATCGTATGGTTGTGATTGCTCGACTGCGATTGTACGATTGTGATTGTATGATTGTTTTTGTATGATTGTGATTGTATGATTGTGATTGTATGATCGTGATTGTATGATTGCGATAGTATGATTGTGATTGTATGATTGTGATTGTGTGATTGTGATTATAAGATTGTGATTGTATGATTGTGATTGTATGATGGTGACTGTAGTATTGTGATTGTATGATTGTGATTGTATGATTGTGATTGTATGATTGTGATTGTATGATTGTGATTGTACGATTGTGATCGTATGATAGTGATTGAAAGATTGTGATTGTATGATTGCGATTGTATGAGTGTGATTATATGATTATGATTGTATGATTGTGATTGTATGATTGTGATTGTATGATTGTGATTGTATGATTGTGATTGTATGATTTTTATTGTATGATTGTGATTGTATGATTGTGATTGTAAGATTGTGATTGTATGATTGTGATCGTATGGTTGTGATTGCTCGACTGCGATTGTACGATTGTGATTGTATGATTGCTTTTGTATGATTGTGATTGTATGATAGTGATTGTATGATTGTGCCTGTATGATTGTGATGGTATGATTGAGATTGTATGATTGCGATTGTATGATTGCAATTTTATGAGTGTGATTATATGATTTTGATTGTACGGTTGTGATAGTATGATTGTGATTGTATGATTGTGATTGTATGATTGTGATTGTATGATTGTGATTGTATGATTGTGATTGTCTGATTGTGATTGTATGATTGTGATTGTATGATTGTGATTGTATCATTGTGATTGTATGATTGCGATTGTATGATTGTGATTGTATGATTGTGATTGTATGATTGTGATTGTATAATTATGGTTCTATTATTGTGATTGTATGATTGTTCATGTATGATTATGATCGCATGATTGTAATTGCATGATTGGGAGCGTATGATTGTGATTGTATGATTGCGATCGTGTGATTGTGACTGTTTGACTGCGATTGTATGATTGTGATAGTATGATTGTTTTTGTTTGATTATGATTGTATGATTGTGATTGTATGATTGTGCCTGTATGATTGTGATGGTATGATTGTGATTGTATGATAGTGATTGAAAGATTGTGATTGTATGATTGCGATTGTATGAGTGTGATTATATGATTATGATTGTATGATTGTGATTGTATGATTGTGATTGTATGATGGTGACTGTAGTATTGTGATTGTATGATTGTGATAGTATGATTGTGATTGTATGATTGTGATTGTATGATTGTTTTTGTATGATTGTGATTGTATGATTGTGATTGTATGATTGTGATTGTATGATTGTGATTGTATGATTATGATTCCTTGATTGTGATTGTATGATTGTGATTGTATGATTGCGATAGTATGATTGTGATTGTATGATTGTGATTGTATGATTGTGATTGTATGATTATGATTCCTTGATTGTGATTGTATGATTGTGATTGTATGATTGCGATAGTATGATTGTGATTGTATGATTGCGATTGTATGAGTGTGATTATATGATTATGATTGTATGATTGTGATTGTATGATTGTGATTGTATGATTGTGATTGTATGATTTTTATTGTATGATTGTGATTGTATGATTGTGATTGTAAGATTGTGATTGTATGATTGTGATCGTATGGTTGTGATTGCTCGACTGCGATTGTACGATTGTGATTGTATGATTGTTTTTGTATGATTGTGATTGTATGATTGTGATTGTATGATCGTGATTGTATGATTGCGATAGTATGATTGTGATTGTATGATTGTGATTGTGTGATTGTGATTATAAGATTGTGATTGTATGATTGTGATTGTATGATGGTGACTGTAGTATTGTGATTGTATGATTGTGATTGTATGATTGTGATTGTATGATTGTGATTGTATGATTGTGATTGTACGATTGTGATCGTATGATAGTGATTGAAAGATTGTGATTGTATGATTGCGATTGTATGAGTGTGATTATATGATTATGATTGTATGATTGTGATTGTATGATTGTGATTGTATGATTGTGATTGTATGATTGTGATTGTATGATTGTGATTGTATGATTTTTATTGTATGATTGTGATTGTATGATTGTGATTGTAAGATTGTGATTGTATGATTGTGATCGTATGGTTGTGATTGCTCGACTGCGATTGTACGATTGTGATTGTATGATTGCTTTTGTATGATTGTGATTGTATGATAGTGATTGTATGATTGTGCCTGTATGATTGTGATGGTATGATTGAGATTGTATGATTGCGATTGTATGATTGCAATTTTATGAGTGTGATTATATGATTTTGATTGTACGGTTGTGATAGTATGATTGTGATTGTATGATTGTGATTGTATGATTGTGATTGTATGATTGTGATTGTATGATT